>NW_027175197.1:600000-900000 GCF_028021215.1 Eschrichtius robustus
AGCAAGGCTGCCATTTCTCCATGGCCTGTCCTGCATTTCTGGTTTTGACACTTTTTGCAGCATGACCCTTTTGACCGATGGGAAGTGAGACTTCTTTGTAGCGCTGATTTGCCTTTCCAGGTTGCTTGGTTGGCCAAAAAGGGCGTATACGTTTTTTCCTGAATATATTCAGGAAAAAACGCATACGCCCTTTTTGGCCAAGGGCATCATTGTCGACGTTTTGCCGCTTTTCATGTGCTTTAAGGCGATTCGAATCTACCTCCTGAAACCTGTTTCCTGCAATTCTGCCTTGCTTTCAAATCCTCTTCGTTGCCTTCCCTCAATATATCTGTGGATGAGAGTTACCATTTATAGCTCTGTGGGTTTGTGAATTGCAGTGTCCCTGAGCTCCATTTTTCAACTCGCTTTTTTGTGAGCTGGCCGCAAATGCGCGTTATTGCCTCAGGCCCTATTCTGCTTCTGGGCGGCAGGCTGAGCCTGTGGTTAATTCTTCTTCCTGATGGGAAAATAGAGTGACCTGTGCCTGTCCCAACACCTAGATCTAGTCTCTCATTGGTTGCCCCTCTTCCCGTTCATCCTCAGGACAAATTGCAACCTGTAGGGAACAGGAGCTTAAAGGTGCTGATTCTCCAAGTAGGGAGATTGCTAGTAAAGTAGCTGGAATGGCGAACCCGAGCACAAGGAGATGAGAAATGAGGTGCATATTAGAAGCCTTTCAAAATCACACGGTGTACCATCTTCTGGGTTTCTCATGCATGTTTTCGATGTAGGAAGATGCCCTTGAACCTGGAGATTTGGGACCCATGGGATGGGTACCAGGCAGTATTCCTTTAAAGGGTCTGCGTTTGCTCACCCAACCTCACCCAACCTCTCAGCCCCAAGAGTGTCCACCCTTATGTCTCATCCAGCTGTGTGTCTACATATGGTCAATCCAGGTTGCATCACAACCTCTGAACGAATTTTGTAAGAATTTCTCTCTCTTTCACTGTCTTTGTTTTACGGGTTTTTAAAAGTAATTTATTTTTATAATGGGGTTTAGCTGCTTTTCACGGCTGTGTTTATGCGGCTTTACACCCACTTGACTCACTTCCAGACAGATATCAATACATAGGTTTTAAGATTCTTACTAGTCACATATATTCTTGTGCGGTGAATAGGGGGTGTTGAATCCAGTTCACTGAGCAAGGAGTAGGTCTTGTCTATTACATATTGGGTGTATGGAACGGTATCTGAGCGAATTTGAAACCCTTGTTTTATGCATCACCCCACCTCACCTTTCCCGTTAAGCAGCCATAGTGTGTTTTCTAAACGTGTGACTCTGTTCTGTTTTGTAATTCAGTTCAAGTGTAGCGGTTTTTACATTCCCTCTATAAGTGATAGCTTATGATAAGTGTCTTTTTCTGTGTGACTTTTTTCACTTAGAATCGTCGTACCTAGGTCCACTCATCTTGCTTCTACTAGCCTTATGACATTGATTTCATGTCTGAGTGATATTCCATTGTACAAAAGGACGACAACTTCTTTATCCATTTTTCTCTTTCCTGGGATATTTAAGGTGTCATGAAGTGGAGGTTCTTGTCAACAGAGCAGCCCTAAACTTTGGGGTGCCTGTGTCTTGCTGATTTTTATTTTCCCAATTTATACGCCCATGAGTGGACGTGCCCTATGCTCCCTAAGCTGTGTTTTTTCGATGTTTCAGGACACACCGTACACTTCTTCAGAGTGGCTGTTGGCAATTTACATCCCGCCCATCAGCGTAGCAAGGCTGCCATTTCTCCATGGCCTGTCCTGCATTTCTGCTTTTGACACTTTTTGCAACATGACCCTTTTGACCGATGGGAAGCGAGACTTCTTTGTAGTGCTGATTTGCCTTTCCAGGTTGCTTGGTTGGCCAAAAAGGGCGTATGCGTTTTTTCCTGAATATATTCAGGAAAAACGCATAGGACCTTTTTGGCCAAGGGCATCATTGTCGACGTTTTGCCACTTTTCATGTGCTTTAAAGGCGATTCGAATCTACCTCCTGAAACCTGTTTCCTGCAATTCTGCCTTGCTTTCAAATCCTCTTCGTTGCCTTCCCTCAATATATTTGTGGACTGGAGTAATCATTTCTACCTCAGCAGGTTTGTGAATGGCAGTGCCCCTGAGCTCCATTTTTCAACTGTCTTTTTTGGGAGCTGGCCGCAAAAGCACGGGATTGCCTCAGGCCCTATTCTGGTTCCCGGCGGCAGGCTGAGCCTGTGGTTAATTCTTCTTCCTGATGGGAAAATAGAGTGACCTGTGCCTGTCCCAACACCTAGATCTAGTCTCTCATTGGTTGCCCCTCTTCCCTTTCATCCTCAGGACAAATTGCAACCTGTACAGAACAGGAAGTTAAAGGTGCTGATTCTCCAAGTAGGGAGATTGTTAGTAAAGTAGCTGGAATGGCGAACCCGAACACAAGGAGATGAGAAATGAGGTGCGTTTTAGAAACCTTTCAAAATCACACGGTGTACCATCGTCTGGGTTTCTCATGCATGTTTTCGATGTAGGAAGATGCCCTTGAACCTGGATATTTGGGACCCATGGGATGGGTACCACGCAGTATTATTTTAAAGGGTCTGCGTTTGCTCACCCAACCTCACTCAACCTTTCTGCCCCAAGAGTGTCCACCCTTGTGTCTCATCCAGCTGTGGGTCTAGACATGGTCAATCCAGGTTGCATCACAGCCTCTGAACGAATTTTGTAAGAATTTGTCTGTCTTTCACTGTCTTTGTTTTACGGGTTTTTAAAAGTAATTTATTTTTATAATGGGGTCTAGCTGCATTTCACGGCTGTGTTTATGCGGCTTTACACCCAGTTGACTCACTTCCAGACAGATATCAATATATATGTTTTAAGATTTTTACTAGTCACATATATTCTTGTGCGGTGAATAGGGGGTGTTGAGTCCAGTTCACTGAGCAAGGAGTAGGTCTTGTCTATTACATATTGGGTGTATGGAACGGTATCTGAGGGAATTTGAAACCCTTGTTTTATGCATCACCCCACCTCACATTTCCCTTTAAGCAGCCATAGTGTGTTTTCTAAACGTGAGACTCTGTTCTGTTTTGTAATTCAGTTCAAGTGTAGCGGTTTTTACATTCCCTCTATAAGTGATAGCTTATGATAAGTGTCTTTTTCTGTGTGACTTATTTCACTTAGAATCGTCGTACCTAAGTCCACTCATCTTGCTTCTACTAGCCTTATGACATTGATTTCATGTCTGAGTGATATTCCATTGTACATAAGGACCACAACTTCTTTATCCATTTTTCTCTTTCCTGGGATATTTAAGGTGTCATGAAGTGGAGGTTCTTGTCAACAGAGCAGCCCTAAACTTTGGGGTGCTTGTGTCTTGCTGATTTTTAGTTTTCCCAATTTATACGCCCATGAGTGGACGTGCCCTATGCTCCCTAAGCTGTGTCTTTTCGATGTTTCAGGACACACCGTACACTTCTCCAAAGTGGCTGTTGGCAATTTACATCCCGCCCATCAGCGTAGCAAGGCTGCCATTTCTCCATGGCCTGTCCTGCATTTCTGGTTTTGACACTTTTTGCAGCATGACCCTTTTGACAGATGGGAAGCGAGACTTCTTTGTAGCGCTGATTTGCCTTTCCAGGTTGCTTGGTTGGCCAAAAAGGGCGTATGCGTTTTTTCCTGAATATATTCAGGAAAAAACGCATACGCCCTTTTTGGCCAAGGGCATCATAGTCGAAGTTTTGCCGCTTTTCATGTGCTTTAAAGGCGATTCGAATCTACCTCCTGAAATCTGTTTCCTGCAATTCTGCCTTGCTTTCAAATCCTCTTCGTTGCCTTCCCTCAATATATCAGTGGATGAGAGTTACCATTTATAGCTCTGTGGGTTTGTGAATTGCAGTGTCCCTGAGCTCCATTTTTCAACTCGCTTTTTTGTGAGCTGGCCGCAAATGCGCGTTATTGCCTCAGGCCCTATTCTTCTTCTGGGCGGCAGGCTGAGCCTGTGGTTAATTCTTCTTCCTGATGGGAAAATAGAGTGACCTGTGCCTGTCCCAACACCTAGATCTAGTCTCTCATTGGTTGCCCCTCTTCCCGTTCATCCTCAGGACAAATTGCAACCTGTAGGGAACAGGAGCTTAAAGGTGCTGATTCTCCAAGTAGGGAGATTGCTAGTAAAGTAGCTGGAATGGCGAACCCGAGCACAAGGAGATGAGAAATGAGGTGCATATTAGAAGCCTATCAAAATCACACGGTGTACCATCTTCTGGGTTTCTCATGCATGTTTTCGATGTAGGAAGATGCCCTTGAACCTGGAGATTTGGGACCCATGGGATGGGTACCAGGCAGTATTCCTTTAAAGGGTCTGCGTTTGCTCACCCATCCTCACCCAACCTCTCAGACCCAAGAGTGTCCACCCTTATGTCTCATCCAGCTGTGTGTCTAGATATGGTCAATCCAGGTTGCATCACAACCTCTGAACGAATTTTGTAAGAATTTCTCTCTCTTTCACTGTCTTTGTTTTACGGGTTTTTAAAAGTAATTTATTTGTATAATGGGGTTTAGCTGCTTTTCACGGCTGTGTTTATGCGGCTTTACACCCACTTGACTCACTTCCAGACAGATATCAATACATAGGTTTTAAGATTCTTACTAGTCACATATATTCTTGTGCGGTGAATAGGGGGTGTTGAATCCAGTTCACTGAGCAAGGAGTAGGTCTTGTCTATTACATATTGGGTGTATGGAACGGTATCTGAGCGAATTTGAAACCCTTGTTTTATGCATCACCCCACCTCACCTTTCCCGTTAAGCAGCCATAGTGTGTTTTCTAAACGTGTGACTCTGTTCTGTTTTGTAATTCAGTTCAAGTGTAGCGGTTTTTACATTCCCTCTATAAGTGATAGCTTATGATAAGTGTCTTTTTCTGTGTGACTTTTTTCACTTAGAATCGTCGTACCTAGGTCCACTCATCTTGCTTCTACTAGCCTTATGACATTGATTTCATGTCTGAGTGATATTCCATTGTACATAAGGACGACAACTTCTTTATCCATTTTTCTCCTTCCTGGGATATTTAAGGGGTCATGAAGTGGAGGTTCTTGTCAACAGAGCAGCCCTAAACTTTGGGGTGCCTGTGTCTTGCTGATTTTTATTTTCCCAATTTATACGCCCATGAGTGGACGTGCCCTATGCTCCCTAAGCTGTGTTTTTTCGATGTTTCAGGACACACCGTACACTTCTTCAGAGTGGCTGTTGGCAATTTACATCCCGCCCATCAGCGTAGCAAGGCTGCCATTTCTCCATGGCCTGTCCTGCATTTCTGGTTTTGACACTTTTTGCAGCATGACCCTTTTGACCAATGGGAAGCGAGACTTCTTTGTAGTGCTGATTTGCCTTTCCAGGTTGCTTGGTTGGCCAAAAAGGGCGTATGCGTTTTTTCCTGAATATATTCAGGAAAAACGCATAGGACCTTTTTGGCCAAGGGCATCATTGTCGACGTTTTGCCACTTTTCATGTGCTTTAAAGGCGATTCGAATCTACCTCCTGAAACCTGTTTCCTGCAATTCTGCCTTGCTTTCAAATCCTCTTCGTTGCCTTCCCTCAATATATTTGTGGACTGGAGTAATCATTTCTACCTCAGCAGGTTTGTGAATGGCAGTGCCCCTGAGCTCCATTTTTCAACTGTCTTTTTTGGGAGCTGGCCGCAAAAGCACGGGATTGCCTCAGGCCCTATTCTGGTTCCCGGCGGCAGGCTGAGCCTGTGGTTAATTCTTCTTCCTGATGGGAAAATAGAGTGACCTGTGCCTGTCCCAACACCTAGATCTAGTCTCTCATTGGTTGCCCCTCTTCCCTTTCATCCTCAGGACAAATTGCAACCTGTACGGAACAGGAAGTTAAAGGTGCTGATTCTCCAAGTAGGGAGATTGTTAGTAAAGTAGCTGGAATGGCGAACCCGAACACAAGGAGATGAGAAATGAGGTGCGTTTTAGAAACCTTTCAAAATCACACGCTGTACCATCGTCTGGGTTTCTCATGCATGTTTTCGATGTAGGAAGATGCCCTTGAACCTGGAGATTTTGGACCCATGGGATGGGTACCAGGCAGTATTACTTTAAAGGGTCTGCGTTTGCTCACCCAACCTCACTCAACCTTTCAGCCCCAAGAGTGTCCACCCTTGTGTCTCATCCAGCTGTGGGTCTAGATATGGTCAATCCAGGTTGCATCACAGCCTCTGAACGAATTTTGTAAGAATTTCTCTGTCTTTCACTGTCTTTGTTTTACGGGTTTTTAAAAGTAATTTATTTTTATAATGGAGTCTAGTTGCTTTTCACGGCTGTGTTTATGCGGCTTTACACCCAGTTGACTCACTTCCAGAGAGATATCAATATATATGTTTTAAGATTCTTACTAGTCACATATATTCTTGTGCGGTGAATAGGGGGTGTTGAGTCCAGTTCACTGAGCAAGGAGTAGGTCTTGTCTATTACATATTGGGTGTATGGAACGGTATCTGAGCGAATTTGAAACCCTTGTTTTATGCATCACCCCACCTCACCTTTCCCGTTAAGCAGCCATAGTGTGTTTTCTAAACGTGTGACTCTGTTCTGTTTTGTAATTCAGTTCAAGTGTAGCGGTTTTTACATTCCCTCTATAAGTGATAGCTTATGATAAGTGTCTTTTTCTGTGTGACTTTTTTCACTTAGAATCGTCGTACCTAGTTCCACTCATCTTGCTTCTACTAGCCTTATGACATTGATTTCATGTCTGAGTGATATTCCATTGTACATAAGGACGACAACTTCTTTATCCATTTTTCTCTTTCCTGGGATATTTAAGGGGTCATGAAGTGGAGGTTCTTGTCAACAGAGCAGCCCTAAACTTTGGGGTGCCTGTGTCTTGCTGATGTTTATTTTCCCAATTTATACGCCCATGAGTGGACGTGCCCTATGCTCCCTAAGCTGTGTTTTTTCGATGTTTCAGGACACACCGTACACTTCTTCAGAGTGGCTGTTGGCAATTTACATCCCGCCCATCAGCGTAGCAAGGCTGCCATTTCTCCATGGCCTGTCCTGCATTTCTGGTTTTGACACTTTTTGCAGCATGACCCTTTTGACCAATGGGAAGCGAGACTTCTTTGTAGTGCTGATTTGCCTTTCCAGGTTGCTTGGTTGGCCAAAAAGGGCGTATGCGTTTTTTCCTGAATATATTCAGGAAAAACGCATAGGACCTTTTTGGCCAAGGGCATCATTGTCGACGTTTTGCCACTTTTCATGTGCTTTAAAGGCGATTCGAATCTACCTCCTGAAACCTGTTTCCTGCAATTCTGCCTTGCTTTCAAATCCTCTTCGTTGCCTTCCCTCAATATATTTGTGGACTGGAGTAATCATTTCTACCTCAGCAGGTTTGTGAATGGCAGTGCCCCTGAGCTCCATTTTTCAACTGTCTTTTTTGGGAGCTGGCCGCAAAAGCACGGGATTGCCTCAGGCCCTATTCTGGTTCCCGGCGGCAGGCTGAGCCTGTGGTTAATTCTTCTTCCTGATGGGAAAATAGAGTGACCTGTGCCTGTCCCAACACCTAGATCTAGTCTCTCATTGGTTGCCCCTCTTCCCTTTCATCCTCAGGACAAATTGCAACCTGTACGGAACAGGAAGTTAAAGGTGCTGATTCTCCAAGTAGGGAGATTGTTAGTAAAGTTGCTGGAATGGCGAACCCGAACACAAGGAGATGAGAAATGAGGTGCGTTTTAGAAACCTTTCAAAATCACACGGTGTACCATCGTCTGGGTTTCTCATGCATGTTTTCGATGTAGGAAGATGCCCTTGAACCTGGAGATTTTGGACCCATGGGATGGGTACCAGGCAGTATTACTTTAAAGGGTCTGCGTTTGCTCACCCAACCTCACTCAACCTTTCAGCCCCAAGAGTGTCCACCCTTGTGTCTCATCCAGCTGTGGGTCTAGATATGGTCAATCCAGGTTGCATCACAGCCTCTGAACGAATTTTGTAAGAATTTCTCTGTCTTTCACTGTCTTTGTTTTACGGGTTTTTAAAAGTAATTTATTTTTATAATGGGGTCTAGCTGCTTTTCACGGCTGTGTTTATGCGGCTTTACACCCAGTTGACTCACTTCCAGAGAGATATCAATATATATGTTTTAAGATTCTTACTAGTCACATATATTCTTGTGCGGTGAATAGGGGGTGTTGAGTCCAGTTCACTGAGCAAGGAGTAGGTCTTGTCTATTACATATTGGGTGTATGGAACGGTATCTGAGCGAATTTGAAACCCTTGTTTTATGCATCACCCCACCTCACCTTTCCCGTTAAGCAGCCATAGTGTGTTTTCTAAACGTGTGACTCTGTTCTGTTTTGTAATTCAGTTCAAGTGTAGCGGTTTTTACATTCCCTCTATAAGTGATAGCTTATGATAAGTGTCTTTTTCTGTGTGACTTATTTCACTTAGAATCGTCGTACCTAAGTCCACTCATCTTGCTTCTACTAGCCTTATGACATTGATTTCATGTCTGAGTGATATTCCATTGTACATAAGGACCACAACTTCTTTATCCATTTTTCTCTTATTGGGATATTTAAGGTGTCATGAAGTGGAGGTTCTTGTCAACAGAGCAGCCCTAAACTTTGGGGTGCCTGTGTCTTGCTGATTTTTAGTTTTCCCAATTTATACGCCCATGAGTGGACGTGCCCTATGCTCCCTAAGCTGTGTTTTTTCGATGTTTCAGGACACACCGTATACTTCTCCAGAGTGTCTGTTGGCAATTTACATCCCGCGCATCAGCGTAGCAAGGCTGCCATTTCTCCATGGCCTGTCCTGCATTTCTGGTTTTGACACTTTTTGCAGCATGACCCTTTTGACCGATGGGAAGTGAGACTTCTTTGTAGCGCTGATTTGCCTTTCCAGGTTGCTTGGTTGGCCAAAAAGGGCGTATACGTTTTTTCCTGAATATATTCAGGAAAAAACGCATACGCCCTTTTTGGCCAAGGGCATCATTGTCGACGTTTTGCCGCTTTTCATGTGCTTTAAGGCGATTCGAATCTACCTCCTGAAACCTGTTTCCTGCAATTCTGCCTTGCTTTCAAATCCTCTTCGTTGCCTTCCCTCAATATATCTGTGGATGAGAGTTACCATTTATAGCTCTGTGGGTTTGTGAATTGCAGTGTCCCTGAGCTCCATTTTTCAACTCGCTTTTTTGTGAGCTGGCCGCAAATGCGCGTTATTGCCTCAGGCCCTATTCTGCTTCTGGGCGGCAGGCTGAGCCTGTGGTTAATTCTTCTTCCTGATGGGAAAATAGAGTGACCTGTGCCTGTCCCAACACCTAGATCTAGTCTCTCATTGGTTGCCCCTCTTCCCGTTCATCCTCAGGACAAATTGCAACCTGTAGGGAACAGGAGCTTAAAGGTGCTGATTCTCCAAGTAGGGAGATTGCTAGTAAAGTAGCTGGAATGGCGAACCCGAGCACAAGGAGATGAGAAATGAGGTGCATATTAGAAGCCTTTCAAAATCACACGGTGTACCATCTTCTGGGTTTCTCATGCATGTTTTCGATGTAGGAAGATGCCCTTGAACCTGGAGATTTGGGACCCATGGGATGGGTACCAGGCAGTATTCCTTTAAAGGGTCTGGGTTTGCTCACCCAACCTCACCCAACCTCTCAGCCCCAAGAGTGTCCACCCTTATGTCTCATCCAGCTGTGTGTCTAGATATGGTCAATCCAGGTTGCATCACAACCTCTGAACGAATTTTGTAAGAATTTCTCTCTCTTTCACTGTCTTTGTTTTACGGGTTTTTAAAAGTAATTTATTTGTATAATGGGGTTTAGCTGCTTTTCACGGCTGTGTTTATGCGGCTTTACACCCACTTGACTCACTTCCAGACAGATATCAATATATAGGTTTTAAGATTTTTACTAGTCACATATATTCTTGTGCGGTGAATAGGGCGTGTTGAGTCCAGTTCACTGAGCAAGGAGTAGGTCTTGTCTATTACATATTGGGTGTATGGAACGGTATCTGAGCGAATTTGAAACCCTTGTTTTATGCATCACCCCACCTCACCTTTCCCGTTAAGCAGCCATAGTGTGTTTTCTAAACGTGTGACTCTGTTCTGTTTTGTAATTCAGTTCAAGTGTAGCGGTTTTTACATTCCCTCTATAAGTGATAGCTTATGATAAGTGTCTTTTTCTGTGTGACTTTTTTCACTTAGAATCGTCGTACCTAGGTCCACTCATCTTGTTTCTACTAGCCTTATGACATTGATTTCATGTCTGAGTGATATTCCATTGTACATAAGGACGACAACTTCTTTATCCATTTTTCTCTTTCCTGGGATATTTAAGGGGTCATGAAGTGGAGGTTCTTGTCAACAGAGCAGCCCTAAACTTTGGGGTGCCTGTGTCTTGCTGATTTTTATTTTCCCAATTTATACGCCCATGAGTGGACGTGCCCTATGCTCCCTAAGCTGTGTTTTTTCGATGTTTCAGGACACACCGTACACTTCTTCAGAGTGGCTGTTGGCAATTTACATCCCACCCATCAGCGTAGCAAGGCTGCCATTTCTCCATGGCCTGTCCTGCATTTCTGGTTTTGACACTTTTTGCAGAATGACCCTTTTGACCAATGGGAAGCGAGACTTCTTTGTAGTGCTGATTTGCCTTTCCAGGTTGCTTGGTTGGCCAAAAAGGGTGTATGCGTTTTTTCCTGAATATATTCAGGAAAAACGCATAGGAACTTTTTGGCCAAGGGCATCATTGTCGACGTTTTGCCACTTTTCATGTGCTTTAAAGGCGATTCGAATCTACCTCCTGAAACCTGTTTCCTGCAATTCTGCCTTACTTTCAAATCCTCTTCGTTGCCTTCCCTCAATATATTTGTGGACTGGAGTAATCATTTCTACCTCAGCAGGTTTGTGAATGGCAGTGCCCCTGAGCTCCATTTTTCAACTGTCTTTTTTGGGAGCTGGCCGCAAAAGCAC
Source organism: Eschrichtius robustus (assembly GCF_028021215.1). Lineage (NCBI taxonomy): Eukaryota > Metazoa > Chordata > Mammalia > Artiodactyla > Eschrichtiidae > Eschrichtius > Eschrichtius robustus. The sequence continues at coordinate 610,983 of NW_027175197.1, forward strand.
GGGATTGCCTCAGGCCCTATTCTGGTTCCCGGCGGCAGGCTGAGCCTGTGGTTAATTCTTCTTCCTGATGGGAAAATAGAGTGACCTGTGCCTGTCCCAACACCTAGATCTAGTCTCTCATTGGTTGCCCCTCTTCCCTTTCATCCTCAGGACAAATTGCAACCTGTACGGAACAGGAAGTTAAAGGTGCTGATTCTCCAAGTAGGGAGATTGTTAGTAAAGTAGCTGGAATGGCGAACCCGAACACAAGGAGATGAGAAATGAGGTGCGTTTTAGAAACCTTTCAAAATCACACGGTGTACCATCGTCTGGGTTTCTCATGCATGTTTTCGATGTAGGAAGATGCCCTTGAACCTGGAGATTTGGGACCCATGGGATGGGTATCACGCAGTATTACTTTAAAAGGTCTGTGTTTGCTCACCCAAACTCTCAGCCCCAAGAGTGTCCACCCTTATGTCTCATCCAGCTGTGGGTCTAGATATGGTCAATCCAGGTGGCATCACAGCCCCTGAACGAATTTTGTAAGAATTTCTCTCTCTTTCACTGTCTTTGTTTTACGGGTTTTTAAAAGTAATTTATTTTTATAATGGGGTCCAGCTGCATTTCACGGCTGTGTTTATGCGGCTTTACACCCAGTTGACTCACTTCCAGACAGATATCAATATATATGTTTTAAGATTTTTACTAGTCACATATATTCTTGTGCGGTGAATAGGGGGTGTTGAGTTCAGTTCACTGAGCAAGGAGTAGGTCTTGTCTATTACATATTGGATGTATGGAACGGTATCTGAGCGAATTTGAAACCCTTGTTTTATGCATCACCCCACCTCACCTTTCCCTTTAAGCAGCCATAGTGTGTTTTCTAAACGTGAGACTCTGTTCTGTTTTGTAATTCAGTTCAAGTGTAGCGGTTTTTACATTCCCTCTATAAGTGATAGCTTATGATAAGTGTCTTTTTCTGTGTGACTTATTTCACTTAGAATCGTCGTACCTAAGTCCACTCATCTTGCTTCTACTAGCCTTATGACATTGATTTCATGTCTGAGTGATATTCCATTGTACATAAGGACCACAACTTCTTTATCCATTTTTCTCTTTCCTGGGATATTTAAGGTGTCATAAAGTGGAGGTTCTTGTCAACAGAGCAGCCCTAAACTTTGGGGTGCTTGTGTCTTGCTGATTTTTAGTTTTCCCAATTTATAGGCCCATGAGTGGACGTGCCCTATGCTCCCTAAGCTGTGTCTTTTCGATGTTTCAGGACACACCGTACACTTCTCCAGAGTGGCTGTTGGCAATTTACATCCCGCCCATCAGCGTAGCAAGGCTGCCATTTCTCCATGGCCTGTCCTGCATTTCTGGTTTTGACACTTTTTGCAGCATGACCCTTTTGACAGATGGGAAGCGAGACTTCTTTGTAGCGCTGATTTGCCTTTCCAGGTTGCTTGGTTGGCCAAAAAGGGCGTATGCGTTTTTTCCTGAATATATTCAGGAAAAAACGCATACGCCCTTTTTGGCCAAGTGCATCATAGTCGACGTTTTGCCGCTTTTCATGTGCTTTAAAGGCGATTCGAATCTACCTCCTGAAACCTGTTTCCTGCAATTCTGCCTTGCTTTCAAATCCTCTTCGTTGCCTTCCCTCAATATATCAGTGGATGAGAGTTATCATTTATAACTCTGCGGGTTTGTGAATGGCAGTGCCCCTGAGCTCCATTTTTCAACTGGCTTTTTTGGGAGCTGGCCGCAAAAGCGCGGGATTGCCTCAGGCCCTATTATGCTTCTGGGCGGCAGGCTGAGCCTGTGGTTAATTCTTCTTCCTAATGGAAAAATAGAGTGACCTGTGCCTGTCCCAACACCTAGATCTAGTCTCTCATTGGTTGCCCCTCTTCCCGTTCATCCTCAGGACAAATTGCAACCTGTAGGGAACAGGAGCTTAAAGGTGTTGATTCTCCAAGTAGGGAGATTGCTAGTAAAGTAGCTGGAAAGGCGAACCCGAGCACAAGGAGATGAGAAATGAGGTGCATATTAGAAGCCTTTCAAAATCACACGGTGTACCAACTTCTGGGTTTCTCATGCATGTTTTCGATGTAGGAAGATGCCCTTGAACCTGGAGATTTGGGACCCATGGGATGGGTACCAGGCAGTATTCCCTTTAAAGGGTCTGCGTTTGCTCACCCAACCTCACCCAACCTCTCAGCCCCAAGAGTGTCCACTCTTATGTCTCATCCAGCTGTGTGTCTAGATATGGTCAATCCAGGTTGCATCACAGCCTCTGAACGAATTTTGTAAGAATTTCTCTCTCTTTCACTGTCTTTGTTTACGGGTTTTTAAAAGTAATTTATTTTTATAATGGGGTTTAGCTGCTTTTCACTGCCGTGTTTATGCGGCTTTACACCCACTTGACTCACTTCCAGACAGATATCAATACATATGTTTTAAGATTCTTACTAGTCACATATATTCTTGTGCGGTGAATAGGGGGTGTTGAGTCCAGTTCACTGAGCAAGGAGTTGGTCTTGTCTATTACATATTGGGTTATGGAACGGTATCTGAGCGAATTTGAAACCCTTGTTTTATGCATCACCCCACCTCACCTTTCCCGTTAAGCAGCCATAGTGTTTTCTAAACGTGTGACTCTGTTCTGTTTTGTAATTCAGTTCAAGTGTAGCAGTTTTTACATTCCCTCTATAAGTGATAGCTTATGATAAGTGTCTTTTTCTGTGTGACTTATTTCACTTAGAATCGTCGCACCTAAGTCCACTCATCTTGCTTCTACTAGCCTTATGACATTGATTTCATGTCTGAGTGATATTCCATTGTACATAAGGACCACAACTTCTTTATCAATTTTTCTCTTTCCTGGGATATTTAAGGTGTCATGAAGTGGAGGTTCTTGTCAACAAAGCAGCCCTAAACTTTGGGGTGCCTGTGTCTTGCTGATTTTTAGTTTTCCCAATTTATACGCCCATGAGTGGACGTGCCCTATGCTCCCTAAGCTGTGTTTTTTCGATGTTTCAGGACACACCATATACTGCTCCAGAGTGGCTGTTGGCAATTTACATCCCGCCCATCAGCGTAGCAAGGCTGCCATTTCTCCATGGCCTGTCCTGCATTTCTGGTTTTGACACTTTTGCAGCATGACCCTTTTGACCAATGGGAAGCGAGACTTCTTTGTAGTGCTGATTTGCCTTTCCAGGTTGCTTGGTTGGCCAAAAAGGGCGTATGCGTTTTTTCCTGAATATATTCAGGAAAAACGCATAGGACCTTTTTGGCCAAGGGCATCATTGTCGACGTTTTGCCACTTTTCATGTGCTTTAAAGGCGATTCGAATCTACCTCCTGAAACCTGTTTCCTGCAATTCTGCCTTGCTTTCAAATCCTCTTCGTTGCCTTCCCTCAATATATTTGTGGACTGGAGTAATCATTTCTACCTCAGCAGGTTTGTGAATGGCAGTGCCCCTGAGCTCCATTTTTCAACTGTCTTTTTTGGGAGCTGGCCCCAAAAGCACGGGATTGCCTCAGGCCCTATTCTGGTTCCCGGCGGCAGGCTGAGCCTGTGGTTAATTCTTCTTCCTGATGGGAAAATAGAGTGACCTGTGCCTGTCCCAACACCTAGATCTAGTCTCTCATTGGTTGCCCCTCTTCCCGTTCATCCTCAGGACAAATTGCAACCTGTAGGGAACAGGAGCTTAAAGGTGTTGATTCTCCAAGTAGGGAGATTGCTAGTAAAGTAGCTGGAAAGGCGAACCCGAGCACAAGGAGATGAGAAATGAGGTGCATATTAGAAGCCTTTCAAAATCACACGGTATACCAACTTCTGGGTTTCTCATGCATGTTTTCGATGTAGGAAGATGCCCTTGAACCTGGAGATTTGGGACCCATGGGATGGGTACCAGGCAGTATTCCTTTAAAGGGTCTGCGTTTGCTCACCCAACCTCACCCAACCTCTCAGCCCCAAGAGTGTCCACCCTTATGTCTCATCCAGCTGTGTGTCTAGATATGGTCAATCCAGGTTGCATCACAGCCTCTGAACGAATTTTGTAAGAATTTCTCTCTCTTTCACTGTCTTTGTTTACGGGTTTTTAAAAGTAATTTATTTTTATAATGGGGTTTAGCTGCTTTTCACTGCCGTGTTTATGCGGCTTTACACCCACTTGACTCACTTCCAGACAGATATCAATACATATGTTTTAAGATTCTTACTAGTCACATATATTCTTGTGCGGTGAATAGGGGGTGTTGAGTCCAGTTCACTGAGCAAGGAGTTGGTCTTGTCTATTACATATTGGGTTATGGAACGGTATCTGAGCGAATTTGAAACCCTTGTTTTATGCATCACCCCACCTCACCTTTCCCGTTAAGCAGCCATAGTGTGTTTTCTAAACGTGTGACTCTGTTCTGTTTTGTAATTCAGTTCAAGTGTAGCAGTTTTTACATTCCCTCTATAAGTGATAGCTTATGATAAGTGTCTTTTTCTGTGTGACTTATTTCACTTAGAATCGTCGCACCTAAGTCCACTCATCTTGCTTCTACTAGCCTTATGACATTGATTTCATGTCTGAGTGATATTCCATTGTACATAAGGACCACAACTTCTTTATCAATTTTTCTCTTTCCTGGGATATTTAAGGTGTCATGAAGTGGAGGTTCTTGTCAACAAAGCAGCCCTAAACTTTGGGGTGCCTGTGTCTTGCTGATTTTTAGTTTTCCCAATTTATACGCCCATGAGTGGACGTGCCCTATGCTCCCTAAGCTGTGTTTTTTCGATGTTTCAGGACACACCATATACTGCTCCAGAGTGGCTGTTGGCAATTTACATCCCGCCCATCAGCGTAGCAAGGCTGCCATTTCTCCATGGCCTGTCCTGCATTTCTGGTTTTGACACTTTTGCAGCATGACCCTTTTGAACGATGGGAAGCCAGACTTCTTTGTAGCGCTGATTTGCCTTTCCAGGTTGCTTGGTTGGCCAAAAAGGGCGTATACGTTTTTTCCTGAATATATTCAGGAAAAAACGCATACGCCCTTTTTGGCCAAGGGCATCATTGTCCACGTTTTGCCGCTTTTCATGTGCTTTAGGGCGATTCGAATCTACCTCCTGAAACCTGTTTCCTGCAATTCTGCCTTGCTTTCAAATCCTCTTCGTTTCCTTCCCTCAACATATCTGTGGATGAGAGTTATCATTTATAACTCTGTGGGTTTGTGAATTGCAGTGTCCCTGAGCTCCATTTTTCAACTCGCTTTTTTGGGAGCTGGCCGCAAAAGCGCGTTATTGCCTCAGGCCCTATTCTGCTTCTGGGCGGCAGGCTGAGCCTGTGGTTAATTCTTCTTCCTGATGGGAAAATAGAGTTACCTGTGCCTGTCCCAACACCTAGATCTAGTCTCTCATTGGTTGCCCCTCTTCCCGTTCATCCTCAGGACAAATTGCAACCTGTAGGGAACAGGAGCTTAAAGGTGCTGATTCTCCAAGTAGGGAGATTGCTAGTAAAGTAGCTGGAAAGGCGAACCCGAGCACAAGGAGATGAGAAATGAGGTGCATATTAGAAACCTTTCAAAATCACATGGTGTACCATCTTCTGGGTTTCTCATGCATGTTTTCGATGTAGGAAGATGCCCTTGAACCTGGAGATTTGGGACCCATGGGATGGGTACCACGCAGTATTCCTTTAAAGGGTCTGCGTTTGCTCACCCAACCTCACCCAAACTCTCAGCCCCAAGAGTGTCCACACTTATGTCTCATCCAGCTGTGGGTCTAGATATGGTCAATCCAGGTTGCATCACAGCCTCTGAACGAATTTTGTAAGAATTTCTCTCTCTTTCACTGTCTTTGTTTTACGGGTTTTTAAAAGTAATTTATTTTTATAATGGGGTTTAGCTGCTTTTCACGGCTGTGTTTATGCGGCTTTACACCCACTTGACTCACTTCCAGACAGATATCAATACATAGGTTTTAAGATTCTTACTAGTCACATATATTCTTGTGCGGTGAATAGGGGGTGTTGAGTCCAGTTCACCGAGCAAGGAGTAGGTCTTGTCTATTTATTACATATTGGGTGTATGGAACGGTATCTGAGCGAATTTGAAACCCTTGTTTTATGCATCACCCCACCTCACCTTTCCCCTTAAGCAGCCATAGTGTGTTTTCTAAACGTGTGACTCTGTTCTGTTTTGTAATTCAGTTCAACTGTAGCGGTTTTTACATTCCCTCTATAAGTGATAGCTTATGATAAGTGTCTTTATCTGTGTGACTTATTTCACGTAGAATCGTCGTACCTAAGTCCACTCATCTTGCTTCTACTAGCCTTAAGACATTGATTTCATGTCTGAGTGATATTCCATTGTACATAAGGACCACAACTTCTTTATCCATTTTTCTCTTTCCTGGGATATTTAAGGTGTCATGAAGTGGAGGTTCTTGTCAACAGAGCAGCCCTAAACTTTGGGGTTCCTGTGTCTTGCTGATTTTTAGTTTTCCCAATTTATACGACCATGAGTGGACGTGACCTATGCTCCCTAAGCTGTGTTTTTTCGATGTTTCAGGAATCACCGTACACTTATTCAGAGTGGCTGTTGGCAATTTACATCCCGCCCATCAGCGTAGCAAGGCTGCCATTTCTCCATGGCCTGTCCTGCATTTCTGGTTTTGACACTTTTTGCAGCATGACCCTTTTGACAGATGGGAAGCGAGACTTCTTTGTAGCGCTGATTTGCCTTTCCAGGTTGCTTGGTTGGCCAAAGAGGGCGTATGCGTTTTTTCCTGAATATATTCAGGAAAAAACGCATAGGACCTTTTTGGCCAAGGGCATCATTGTCGACATTTTGCCACTTTTCATGTGCTTTAAAGGCTATTCGAATCTACCTCCTGAAACCTGTTTCCTGCAATTCTGCCTTGCTTTCAAATCCTCTTCGTTGCCTTCCCTCAATATATTTGTGGACTGGAATAATCATTTATAACTCAGCAGGTTTGTGAATGGCAGTGCCCCTGAGCTCCATTTTTCAACTGTCTTTTTTGGGAGCTGGGCGCAAAAGCACGGGATTGCCTCAGGCCCTATTCTGGTTCCCGGCGGCAGGCTGAGCCTGTGGTTAATTCTTCTTCCTGATGGGAAAATAGAGTTACCTGTGCCTGTCCCAACACCTAGATCTAGTCTCTCATTGGTTGCCCCTCTTCCCGTTCATCCTAAGGACAAATTGCAACCTGTAGGGAAGAGGAGGTTAAAGGTGCTGATTCTCCAAGTAAGTTGATTGCTAGTAAAGTAGCTGGAAAGGCGAACCCGAGCACAAGGAGATGAGAAATGGGGTGTGTTTTAGAAACCTTTCAAAATCACACGGTGTACCATCTTCTGAGTTTCTCATGCATGTTTTCGATGTAGGAAGATGCCCTTGAACCTGGAGATTTGGGACCCATGGGATGGGTACCACGCAGTATTACTTTAAAGGGTCTGCGTTTGCTCACCCAACCTCTCAGCCCCAAGAGTGTCCACCCTTATGTCTCATCCAGCTGTGGGTCTAGATATGGTCAATCCAGGTTGCATCTCAGCCCCTGAACGAATTTTTTAAGAATTTCTCTCTCTTTCACTGTCTTTGTTTTACGGGTTTTTAAAAGTAATTTATTTTTATAATGGGGTTTAGCTGCTTTTCACGGCTGTGTTTATGCGGCTTTACACCCACTTGACTCACTTCCAGACAGATATCAATACATAGGATTTAAGATTGTTACTAGTCATATATATTCTTGTGCGGTGAATAGGGGGTGTTGAGTCCAGTTCACTTAGCAAGGAGTAGGTCTTGTCTATTACATATTGGGTGTATGGAACGGTATCTGAGCGAATTTGAACCCCTTGTTTTATGCATCACCCCACCTCACCTTTCCCGTTAAGCAGCCATAGTGTGTTTTCTAAACGTGTGACTCTGTTCTGTTTTGTAAATCAGTTCAAGTGTAGCGGTTTTTACATTCCCTCTATAAGTGATAGCTTATGATAAGTGTCTTTTTCTGTGTGACTTATTTCACTTAGAATCGTCGTACCTAAGTCCACTCATCTTGCTTCTACTAGCCTTATGACATTGATTTCATGTCTGAGTGATATTGCATTGTACATAAGGACCACAACTTTTTTATCCATTTTTCTCTTTCCTGGGATATTTAAGGTGTCATGAAGTGGAGGTTCTTGTCAACAGAGCAGCCCCAAACTTTGGGGTGCCTGTGTCTTGCTCATTTTTAGTTTTCCCAATTTATACGCCCATGAGTGGACGTGCCCTATGCTCACTAAGCTGTGTTTTTTCGATGTTTCAGGACACACCATACACTTCTCCAGGGTGGCTGTTGGCAATTAACATCCCGCCCATCAGCGTAGCAAGGCTGCCATTTCTCCATGGCCTGTCCTGCATTTCTGGTTTTGACACTTTTTGCAGCATGTCCCTTTTGGCCGATGGGAAGCGAGACTTCTTTTTAGCACTGATTTGCCTTTCCAGGTTGCTTGGTTGGCCAAAAAGGGCGTATGCGTTTTTTCCTGAATATATTCAGGAAAAAACGCATACGCCCTTTTTGGCCAAGGGCATCATTGTCGACGTTTTGCCGCTTTTCATGTGCTTTAAAGGCGATTCGAATCTACCTCCTGAAACCTGTTTCCTGCAATTCTGCCTTGCTTTCAAATCCTCTTTGTTGCCTTCCCTCAATATATTTGTGGACGAGAGTTATCATTTATAACTCAGCAGGTTTGTGAATGGCAGTGCCCGTGAGCTCCATTTTTCAACTGTCTTGTTTGGGAGCTGGCCGCAAAAGCACGGGATTGCCTCAGGCCCTATTCTGGTTCCCGGCGGCAGGCTGAGCCTGTGGTTAATTCTTCTTCCTGATGGGAAAATAGAGTGACCTGTGCCTGTCCCAACAGCTAGATCTAGTCTCTCATTGGTTCCCCCTCTTCCCGTTCATCCTCAGGACAAATTGCAACCTGTAGGGAACAGGAGGTTAAAGGTGCTGATTCTCCAAGTAGGGAGATTGCTAGTAAAGTAGCTGGAATGGCGAACCCGAGCACAAGGAGATGAGAAATGAGGTGCGTTTTAGAAACCTTTCAAAATCACACGGTGTACCATCTTCTGAGTTTCTCATGCATGTTTTCCATGTAGGAAGGTGCCCTTGAACCTGGAGCCTTGGGACCCATGGGATGGGTACCACGCAGTATTACTTTGAAGGGTCTGCGTTTGCTCACCCAACCTAACCCAACCTTTCAGCCCCAAGAGTGTCCACCCTTATGTCTCATCCAGCTGTGCGTGTAGATATGGTCAATCCAGGTTGCATCACAGCCTCTGAACGAATTTTGTAAGAATTTCTCTCTCTTTCACTGTCTTTGTTTTACGGGTTTTTAAAAGTAATTTATTTTTATAATGGGGTTTAGCTGCTTTTCACGGCTGTGTTTATGCGGCTTTACACCCACTTGACTCACTTCCAGACAGATATCAATACATAGGTTTTAAGATTGTTACTAGTCACATATATTCTTGTGCGGTGAATAGGGGGTGTTGAGTCCAGTTCACGGAGCAAGGAGTAGGTCTTGTCTATTACATATTGGGTGTATGGAACGGTATCTGAGCGAATTTGAAACCCTTGTTTTATGCATCACCCCACCTCACCTTTCCCGTTAAGCAGCCATAGTGTGTTTTCTAAACGTGTGATTCTGTTCTGTTCTGTAATTCAGTTCAAGTGTACCGGTTTTTACATTCCCTCTATAAGTGATAGCTTATGATAAGTGTCTTTTTCTGTGTGACTTTTTTCACTTAGAATCGTCGTACCTAAGTCCACTCATCTTGCTTCTACTAGCCTTATGACATTGGTTTCATGTCTGAGTGATATTGCATTGTACATAAGGACCACAACTTCTTTATCCATTTTTCTCTTTCCTGGGATATTTAAGGTGTCATGAAGTGGAGGTTCTTGTCAACAGAGCAGCCCTAAACTTTGGGGTGCCTGTGTCATGCTGATTTTTAGTTTTCCCAATTTATACGCCCATGAGTGGACGTGCCCTATGCTCCCTAAGCTGTGTTTTTTCGATGTTTCAGGACACACCGTACACTTCTCCAGAGTGGCTGTTGGCAATTAACATTCCGCCCATCAGCGTAGCAAGGCTGCCATTTCTCCATGGCCTGTCCTGCATTTCTGGTTTTGACACTTTTTGCAGCATGGCCCTTTTGACCGATGGGAAGCGAGACTTCTTTGTAGCGCTGATTTGCCTTTCCAGGTTGCTTGGTTGGCCAAAAAGGGCGTATGCGTTTTTTCCTGAATATATTCAGGAAAAAACGCATACGCCCTTCTTGGCCAAGGGCATCATTGTCGACGTTTTGCCGCTTTTCATGTGCTTTACAGGCGATTCGAATCTACCTCCTGAAATCTGTTTCCTGCAATTCTGCCTTGCTTTCAAATCCTCTTCATTGCCTTCCCTCAATATATCTGTGGATGAGAGTTATCATTTATAACTCTGCGGGTTTGTGAATTGCAGTGTCCCTGAGCTCCATTTTTCAACTCGCTTTTTTGGGAGCTGGCCGCAAAAGCGCGGGATTGCCTCAGGCCCTATTGTGCTTCTGGGCGGCAGGCTGAGCCTGTGATTAATTCTTCTTCCTGATGGGAAAATAGAGTGACCTGTGCCTGTCCCAACACCTAGATCTAGTCTCTCATTGGTTGCCCCTCTTCCCGTTCATCCTCAGGACAAATTGCAACCTGTAGGGAACAGGAGGTTAAAGGTGCTGATTCTCCAAGTAAGTTGATTGCTAGTAAAGTAGCTGGAATGGCGAACCCGAGCACAAGGAGATGAGAAATGGGGTGTGTTTTAGAAACCTTTCAAAATCACACGGTGTACCATCTTCTGAGTTTCTCATGCATGTTTTCGATGTAGGAAGATGCCCTTGAACCTGGAGATTTGGGACCCATGGGATGGGTATCACGCAGTATTACTTTAAAAGGTCTGTGTTTGCTCACCCAAACTCTCAGCCCCAAGAGTGTCCACCCTTATGTCTCATCCAGCTGTGGGTCTAGATATGGTCAATCCAGGTGGCATCACAGCCCCTGAACGAATTTTGTAAGAATTTCTCTCTCTTTCACTGTCTTTGTTTTACGGGTTTTTAAAAGTAATTTATTTTTATAATGGGGTTTAGCTGCTTTTCACGGCTGTCTTTATGCGGATTTACACCCACTTGACTCACTTCCAGACAGATATCAATACATAGGTTTTAAGATTGTTACTAGTCATATATATTCTTGTGCGGTGAATAGGGGGTGTTGAGTCCAGTTCACTTAGAAAGGAGTAGGTCTTCTCTATTACATATTGGGTGTATGGAACGGTATCTGAGCGAATTTGAACCCCTTGTTTTATGCATCACCCCACCTCACCTTTCCCGTTAAGCAGCCATAGTGTGTTTTCTAAACGTGTGATTCTGTTCTGTTCTGTAATTCAGTTCAAGTGTAGCGGTTTTTACATTCCCTCTATAAGTGATAGCTTATGATAAGTGTCTTTTTCTGTGTGACTTATTTCACTTAGAATCGTCGTACCTAAGTCCACTCATCTTGCTTCTACTAGCCTTATGACATTGATTTCATGTCTGAGTGATATTCCATTGTACATAAGGACCACAACTTCTTTATCCATTTTTCTCTTTCCTGGGATATTTAAGTTGTCATGAAGTGGAGGTTCTTGTCAACAGAGCAGCCCTAAACTTTGGGGTGCCTGTATCTTGCTGATTTTTAGTTTTCCCAATTTATACGCCCATGAGTGGACGTGCCCTATGCTCACTAAGCTGTGTTTTTTCGATGTTTCAGGACACACCGTACACTTCTCCAGAGTGGCTGTTGGCAATTAACATCCCGCCCATCAGCGTAGCAAGGCTGCCATTTCTCCATGGCCTGTCCTGCATTTCTGGTTTTGACACTTTTTGCAGCATGACCCTTTTGACCGATGGGAAGCGAGACTTCTTTGTAGCACTGATTTGCCTTTCCAGGTTGCTTGGTTGGCCAAAAAGGGCGTATGCGTTTTTTCCTGAATATATTCAGGAAAAAACGCATACGCCCTTTTTGGCCAAGGGCATCATTGTCGACGTTTTGCCGCTTTTCATGTGCTTTAAAGGCGATTCGAATCTACCTCCTGAAACCTGTTTCCTGCAATTCTGCCTTGCTTTCAAATCCTCTTTGTTGCCTTCCCTCAATATATTTGTGGACGAGAGTTATCATTTATAACTCAGCAGGTTTGTGAATGGCAGTGCCCGTGAGCTCCATTTTTCAACTGTCTTGTTTGGGAGCTGGCCGCAAAAGCACGGGATTGCCTCAGGCCCTATTCTGGTTCCCGGCGGCAGGCTGAGCCTGTGGTTAATTCTTTTTCCTAATGGGAAAATAGAGTGACCTGTGCCTGTCCCAACACCTAGATCTAGTCTCTCATTGGTTGCCCCTCTTCCCGTTCATCCTCAGGACAAATTGCAACCTGTAGGGAACAGGAGGTTAAAGGTGCTGATTCTCCAAGTAGGGAGATTGCTAGTAAAGTAGCTGGAATGGCGAACCCGAGCACAAGGAGATGAGAAATGAGGTGCGTTTTAGAAACCTTTCAAAATCACACGGTGTACCATCTTCTGAGTTTCTCATGCATGTTTTCGATGTAGGAAAATGCCCTTGAACCTGGAGACTTGGGACCCATGGGATGGGTACCACGCAGTATTACTTTAAAGGGTCCGCGTTTGCTCACCCAACCTAACCCAACCTTTCAGCCCCAAGACTGTCCACCCTTATGTCTCATCCAGCTGTGCGTGTAGATATGGTCAATCCAGGTTGCATCACAGCCTCTGAACGAATTTTGTAAGAATTTCTCTCTCTTTCACTGTCTTTGTTTTACGGGTTTTTAAAAGTAATTTATTTTTATAATGGGGTTTAGCTGCTTTTCACGGCTGTGTTTATGCGGATTTACACCCACTTGACTCACTTCCAGACAGATATCAATACATAGGTTTTAAGATTGTTACTAGTCACATATATTCTTGTGCGGTGAATAGGGCGTGTTGAGTCCAGTTCACTGAGCAAGGAGTAGGTCTTGTCTATTACATATTGGGTGTATGGAACGGTATCTGAGCGAATTTGAAACCCTTGTTTTATGCATCACCCCACCTCACCTTTCCCGTTAAGCAGCCATAGTGTGTTTTCTAAACGTGTGACTCTGTTCTGTTTTGTAATTCAGTTCAAGTGTAGCGGTTTTTACATTCCCTCTATAAGTGATAGCTTATGATAAGTGTCTTTTTCTGTGTGACTTATTTCACTTAGAATCGTCGTACCTAAGTCCACTCATCTTGCTTCTACTAGCCTTATGACATTGATTTCATGTCTGAGTGATATTCCATTGTACATAAGGACCACAACTTCTTTATCCATTTTTCTCTTATTGGGATATTTAAGGTGTCATGAAGTGGAGGTTCTTGTCAACAGAGCAGCCCTAAACTTTGGGGTGCCTGTGTCTTGCTGATTTTTAGTTTTCCCAATTTATACGCCCATGAGTGGACGTGCCCTATGCTCCCTAAGCTGTGTTTTTTCGATGTTTCAGGACACACCGTATACTTCTCCAGAGTGTCTGTTGGCAATTTACATCCCGCGCATCAGCGTAGCAAGGCTGCCATTTCTCCATGGCCTGTCCTGCATTTCTGGTTTTGACACTTTTTGCAGCATGACCCTTTTGACCGATGGGAAGTGAGACTTCTTTGTAGCGCTGATTTGCCTTTCCAGGTTGCTTGGTTGGCCAAAAAGGGCGTATACGTTTTTTCCTGAATATATTCAGGAAAAAACGCATACGCCCTTTTTGGCCAAGGGCATCATTGTCGACGTTTTGCCGCTTTTCATGTGCTTTAAGGCGATTCGAATCTACCTCCTGAAACCTGTTTCCTGCAATTCTGCCTTGCTTTCAAATCCTCTTCGTTGCCTTCCCTCAATATATCTGTGGATGAGAGTTACCATTTATAGCTCTGTGGGTTTGTGAATTGCAGTGTCCCTGAGCTCCATTTTTCAACTCGCTTTTTTGTGAGCTGGCCGCAAATGCGCGTTATTGCATCAGGCCCTATTCTCCTTCTGGGCGGCAGGCTGAGCCTGTGGTTAATTCTTCTTCCTGATGGGAAAATAGAGTGACCTGTGCCTGTCCCAACACCTAGATCTAGTCTCTCATTGGTTGCCCCTCTTCCCGTTCATCCTCAGGACAAATTGCAACCTGTAGGGAACAGGAGCTTAAAGGTGCTGATTCTCCAAGTAGGGAGATTGCTAGTAAAGTAGCTGGAATGGCGAACCCGAGCACAAGGAGATGAGAAATGAGGTGCATATTAGAAGCCTTTCAAAATCACACGGTGTACCATCTTCTGGGTTTCTCATGCATGTTTTCGATGTAGGAAGATGCCCTTGAACCTGGAGATTTGGGACCCATGGGATGGGTACCAGGCAGTATTCCTTTAAAGGGTCTGCGTTTGCTCACCCAACCTCACCCAACCTCTCAGCCCCAAGAGTGTCCACCCTTATGTCTCATCCAGCTGTGTGTCTAGATATGGTCAATCCAGGTTGCATCACAACCTCTGAACGAATTTTGTAAGAATTTCTCTCTCTTTCACTGTCTTTGTTTTACGGGTTTTTAAAAGTAATTTATTTGTATAATGGGGTTTAGCTGCTTTTCACGGCTGTGTTTATGCGGCTTTACACCCACTTGACTCACTTCCAGACAGATATCAATATATAGGTTTTAAGATTGTTACTAGTCACATATATTCTTGTGCGGTGAATAGGGCGTGTTGAGTCCAGTTCACTGAGCAAGGAGTAGGTCTTGTCTATTACATATTGGGTGTATGGAACGGTATCTGAGCGAATTTGAAACCCTTGTTTTATGCATCACCCCACCTCACCTTTCCCGTTAAGCAGCCATAGTGTGTTTTCTAAACGTGTGACTCTGTTCTGTTTTGTAATTCAGTTCAAGTGTAGCGGTTTTTACATTCCCTCTATAAGTGATAGCTTATGATAAGTGTCTTTTTCTGTGTGACTTTTTTCACTTAGAATCGTCGTACCTAGGTCCACTCATCTTGTTTCTACTAGCCTTATGACATTGATTTCATGTCTGAGTGATATTCCATTGTACATAAGGACGACAACTTCTTTATCCATTTTTCTCTTTCCTGGGATATTAAAGGGGTCATGAAGTGGAGGTTCTTGTCAACAGAGCAGCCCTAAACTTTGGGGTGCCTGTGTCTTGCTGATTTTTATTTTCCCAATTTATACGCCCATGAGTGGACGTGCCCTATGCTCCCTAAGCTGTGTTTTTTCGATGTTTCAGGACACACCGTACACTTCTTCAGAGTGGCTGTTGGCAATTTACATCCCACCCATCAGCGTAGCAAGGCTGCCATTTCTCCATGGCCTGTCCTGCATTTCTGGTTTTGACACTTTTTGCAGAATGACCCTTTTGACCAATGGGAAGCGAGACTTCTTTGTAGTGCTGATTTGCCTTTCCAGGTTGCTTGGTTGGCCAAAAAGGGTGTATGCGTTTTTTCCTGAATATATTCAGGAAAAACGCATAGGAACTTTTTGGCCAAGGGCATCATTGTCGACGTTTTGCCACTTTTCATGTGCTTTAAAGGCGATTCGAATCTACCTCCTGAAACCTGTTTCCTGCAATTCTGCCTTACTTTCAAATCCTCTTCGTTGCCTTCCCTCAATATATTTGTGGACTGGAGTAATCATTTCTACCTCAGCAGGTTTGTGAATGGCAGTGCCCCTGAGCTCCATTTTTCAACTGTCTTTTTTGGGAGCTGGCCGCAAAAGCACGGGATTGCCTCAGGCCCTATTCTGGTTCCCGGCGGCAGGCTGAGCCTGTGGTTAATTCTTCTTCCTGATGGGAAAATAGAGTGACCTGTGCCTGTCCCAACACCTAGATCTAGTCTCTCATTGGTTGCCCCTCTTCCCTTTCATCCTCAGGACAAATTGCAACCTGTACGGAACAGGAAGTTAAAGGTGCTGATTCTCCAAGTAGGGAGATTGTTAGTAAAGTAGCTGGAATGGCGAACCCGAACACAAGGAGATGAGAAATGAGGTGCGTTTTAGAAACCTTTCAAAATCACACGGTGTACCATCGTCTGGGTTTCTCATGCATGTTTTCGATGTAGGAAGATGCCCTTGAACCTGGAGATTTGGGACCCATGGGATGGGTACCAGGCAGTATTACTTTAAAGGGTCTGCGTTTGCTCACCCAACCTCACTTAACCTTTCAGCCCCAAGAGTGTCCACCCTTGTGTCTCATCCAGCTGTGGGTCTAGATATGGTCAATCCAGGTTGCATCACAGCCTCTGAACGAATTTTGTAAGAATTTCTCTGTCTTTCACTGTCTTTGTTTTACGGGTTTTTAAAAGTAATTTATTTTTATAATGGGGTCCAGCTGCATTTCACGGCTGTGTTTATGCGGCTTTACACCCAGTTGACTCACTTCCAGACAGATATCAATATATATGTTTTAAGATTTTTACTAGTCACATATATTCTTGTGCGGTGAATAGGGGGTGTTGAGTTCAGTTCACTGAGCAAGGAGTAGGTCTTGTCTATTACATATTGGATGTATGGAACGGTATCTGAGCGAATTTGAAACCCTTGTTTTATGCATCACCCCACCTCACCTTTCCCTTTAAGCAGCCATAGTGTGTTTTCTAAACGTGAGACTCTGTTCTGTTTTGTAATTCAGTTCAAGTGTAGCGGTTTTTACATTCCCTCTATAAGTGATAGCTTATGATAAGTGTCTTTTTCTGTGTGACTTATTTCACTTAGAATCGTCGTACCTAAGTCCACTCATCTTGCTTCTACTAGCCTTATGACATTGATTTCATGTCTGAGTGATATTCCATTGTACATAAGGACCACAACTTCTTTATCCATTTTTCTCTTTCCTGGGATATTTAAGGTGTCATAAAGTGGAGGTTCTTGTCAACAGAGCAGCCCTAAACTTTGGGGTGCTTGTGTCTTGCTGATTTTTAGTTTTCCCAATTTATAGGCCCATGAGTGGACGTGCCCTATGCTCCCTAAGCTGTGTCTTTTCGATGTTTCAGGACACACCGTACACTTCTCCAGAGTGGCTGTTGGCAATTTACATCCCGCCCATCAGCGTAGCAAGGCTGCCATTTCTCCATGGCCTGTCCTGCATTTCTGGTTTTGACACTTTTTGCAGCATGACCCTTTTGACAGATGGGAAGCGAGACTTCTTTG
Organism: Eschrichtius robustus; assembly: GCF_028021215.1. Classification (NCBI taxonomy): domain Eukaryota; kingdom Metazoa; phylum Chordata; class Mammalia; order Artiodactyla; family Eschrichtiidae; genus Eschrichtius; species Eschrichtius robustus. The sequence goes on from NW_027175197.1 coordinate 628,209, forward strand.
TAGCGCTGATTTGCCTTTCCAGGTTGCTTGGTTGGCCAAAAAGGGCGTATGCGTTTTTTCCTGAATATATTCAGGAAAAAACGCATACGCCCTTTTTGGCCAAGTGCATCATAGTCGACGTTTTGCCGCTTTTCATGTGCTTTAAAGGCGATTCGAATCTACCTCCTGAAACCTGTTTCCTGCAATTCTGCCTTGCTTTCAAATCCTCTTCGTTGCCTTCCCTCAATATATCAGTGGATGAGAGTTATCATTTATAACTCTGCGGGTTTGTGAATGGCAGTGCCCCTGAGCTCCATTTTTCAACTGGCTTTTTTGGGAGCTGGCCGCAAAAGCGCGGGATTGCCTCAGGCCCTATTATGCTTCTGGGCGGCAGGCTGAGCCTGTGGTTAATTCTTCTTCCTAATGGAAAAATAGAGTGACCTGTGCCTGTCCCAACACCTAGATCTAGTCTCTCATTGGTTGCCCCTCTTCCCGTTCATCCTCAGGACAAATTGCAACCTGTAGGGAACAGGAGGTTAAAGGTGCTGATTCTCCAAGTAGGGAGATTGCTAGTAAAGTAGCTGGAATGGCGAACCCGAGCACAAGGAGATGAGAAATGAGGTGCGTTTTAGAAACCTTTCAAAATCACACGGTGTACCATCTTCTGAGTTTCTCATGCATGTTTTCGATGTAGGAAAATGCCCTTGAACCTGGAGACTTGGGACCCATGGGATGGGTACCACGCAGTATTACTTTAAAGGGTCCGCGTTTGCTCACCCAACCTAACCCAACCTTTCAGCCCCAAGACTGTCCACCCTTATGTCTCATCCAGCTGTGCGTGTAGATATGGTCAATCCAGGTTGCATCACAGCCTCTGAACGAATTTTGTAAGAATTTCTCTCTCTTTCACTGTCTTTGTTTTACGGGTTTTTAAAAGTAATTTATTTTTATAATGGGGTTTAGCTGCTTTTCACGGCTGTGTTTATGCGGATTTACACCCACTTGACTCACTTCCAGACAGATATCAATACATAGGTTTTAAGATTGTTACTAGTCACATATATTCTTGTGCGGTGAATAGGGCGTGTTGAGTCCAGTTCACTGAGCAAGGAGTAGGTCTTGTCTATTACATATTGGGTGTATGGAACGGTATCTGAGCGAATTTGAAACCCTTGTTTTATGCATCACCCCACCTCACCTTTCCCGTTAAGCAGCCATAGTGTGTTTTCTAAACGTGTGACTCTGTTCTGTTTTGTAATTCAGTTCAAGTGTAGCGGTTTTTACATTCCCTCTATAAGTGATAGCTTATGATAAGTGTCTTTTTCTGTGTGACTTTTTTCACTTGGAATCGTCGTACCTAGGTCCATTCATCTTGTTTCTACTAGCCTTATGACATTGATTTCATGTCTGAGTGATATTCCATTGTACATAAGGACGACAACTTCTTTATCCATTTTTCTCTTTCCTGGGATATTTAAGGGGTCATGAAGTGGAGGTTCTTGTCAACAGAGCAGCCCTAAACTTTGGGGTGCCTGTGTCTTGCTGATTTTTATTTTCCCAATTTATACGCCCATGAGTGGACGTGCCCTATGCTCCCTAAGCTGTGTTTTTTCGATGTTTCAGGACACACCGTACACTTCTTCAGAGTGGCTGTTGGCAATTTACATCCCACCCATCAGCGTAGCAAGGCTGCCATTTCTCCATGGCCTGTCCTGCATTTCTGGTTTTGACACTTTTTGCAGAATGACCCTTTTGACCAATGGGAAGCGAGACTTCTTTGTAGTGCTGATTTGCCTTTCCAGGTTGCTTGGTTGGCCAAAAAGCGTGTATGCGTTTTTTCCTGAATATATTCAGGAAAAACGCATAGGAACTTTTTGGCCAAGGGCATCATTGTCGACGTTTTGCCACTTTTCATGTGCTTTAAAGGCGATTCGAATCTACCTCCTGAAACCTGTTTCCTGCAATTCTGCCTTACTTTCAAATCCTCTTCGTTGCCTTCCCTCAATATATTTGTGGACTGGAGTAATCATTTCTACCTCAGCAGGTTTGTGAATGGCAGTGCCCCTGAGCTCCATTTTTCAACTGTCTTTTTTGGGAGCTGGCCGCAAAAGCACGGGATTGCCTCAGGCCCTATTCTGGTTCCCGGCGGCAGGCTGAGCCTGTGGTTAATTCTTCTTCCTGATGGGAAAATAGAGTGACCTGTGCCTGTCCCAACACCTAGATCTAGTCTCTCATTGGTTGCCCCTCTTCCCTTTCATCCTCAGGACAAATTGCAACCTGTACGGAACAGGAAGTTAAAGGTGCTGATTCTCCAAGTAGGGAGATTGTTAGTAAAGTAGCTGGAATGGCGAACCCGAACACAAGGAGATGAGAAATGAGGTGCGTTTTAGAAACCTTTCAAAATCACACGGTGTACCATCGTCTGGGTTTCTCATGCATGTTTTCGATGTAGGAAGATGCCCTTGAACCTGGAGATTTGGGACCCATGGGATGGGTACCAGGCAGTATTACTTTAAAGGGTCTGCGTTTGCTCACCCAACCTCACTCAACCTTTCAGCCCCAAGAGTGTCCACCCTTGTGTCTCATCCAGCTGTGGGTCTAGATATGGTCAATCCAGGTTGCATCACAGCCTCTGAACGAATTTTGTAAGAATTTCTCTGTCTTTCACTGTCTTTGTTTTACGGGTTTTTAAAAGTAATTTATTTTTATAATGGGGTCCAGCTGCATTTCACGGCTGTGTTTATGCGGCTTTACACCCAGTTGACTCACTTCCAGACAGATATCAATATATATGTTTTAAGATTTTTACTAGTCACATATATTCTTGTGCGGTGAATAGGGGGTGTTGAGTTCAGTTCACTGAGCAAGGAGTAGGTCTTGTCTATTACATATTGGATGTATGGAACGGTATCTGAGCGAATTTGAAACCCTTGTTTTATGCATCACCCCACCTCACCTTTCCCTTTAAGCAGCCATAGTGTGTTTTCTAAACGTGAGACTCTGTTCTGTTTTGTAATTCAGTTCAAGTGTAGCGGTTTTTACATTCCCTCTATAAGTGATAGCTTATGATAAGTGTCTTTTTCTGTGTGACTTATTTCACTTAGAATCGTCGTACCTAAGTCCACTCATCTTGCTTCTACTAGCCTTATGACATTGATTTCATGTCTGAGTGATATTCCATTGTACATAATGACCACAACTTCTTTATCCATTTTTCTCTTTCCTGGGATATTTAAGGTGTCATAAAGTGGAGGTTCTTGTCAACAGAGCAGCCCTAAACTTTGGGGTGCTTGTGTCTTGCTGATTTTTAGTTTTCCCAATTTATACGCCCATGAGTGGACGTGCCCTATGCTCCCTAAGCTGTGTCTTTTCGATGTTTCAGGACACACCGTACACTTCTCCAGAGTGGCTGTTGGCAATTTACATCCCGCCCATCAGCGTAGCAAGGCTGCCATTTCTCCATGGCCTGTCCTGCATTTCTGGTTTTGACACTTTTTGCAGCATGACCCTTTTGACAGATGGGAAGCGAGACTTCTTTGTAGCGCTGATTTGCCTTTCCAGGTTGCTTGGTTGGCCAAAAAGGGCGTATGCGTTTTTTCCTGAATATATTCAGGAAAAAACGCATACGCCCTTTTTGGCCAAGTGCATCATAGTCGACGTTTTGCCGCTTTTCATGTGCTTTAAAGGCGATTCGAATCTACCTCCTGAAACCTGTTTCCTGCAATTCTGCCTTGCTTTCAAATCCTCTTCGTTGCCTTCCCTCAATATATCAGTGGATGAGAGTTATCATTTATAACTCTGCGGGTTTGTGAATGGCAGTGCCCCTGAGCTCCATTTTTCAACTGGCTTTTTTGGGAGCTGGCCGCAAAAGCGCGGGATTGCCTCAGGCCCTATTATGCTTCTGGGCGGCAGGCTGAGCCTGTGGTTAATTCTTCTTCCTAATGGAAAAATAGAGTGACCTGTGCCTGTCCCAACACCTAGATCTAGTCTCTCATTGGTTGCCCCTCTTCCCGTTCATCCTCAGGACAAATTGCAACCTGTAGGGAACAGGAGCTTAAAGGTGTTGATTCTCCAAGTAGGGAGATTGCTAGTAAAGTAGCTGGAAAGGCGAACCCGAGCACAAGGAGATGAGAAATGAGGTGCATATTAGAAGCCTTTCAAAATCACACGGTGTACCAACTTCTGGGTTTCTCATGCATGTTTTCGATGTAGGAAGATGCCCTTGAACCTGGAGATTTGGGACCCATGGGATGGGTACCAGGCAGTATTCCTTTAAAGGGTCTGCGTTTGCTCACCCAACCTCACCCAACCTCTCAGCCCCAAGAGTGTCCACCCTTATGTCTCATCCAGCTGTGTGTCTAGATATGGTCAATCCAGGTTGCATCACAGCCTCTGAACGAATTTTGTAAGAATTTCTCTCTCTTTCACTGTCTTTGTTTACGGGTTTTTAAAAGTAATTTATTTTTATAATGGGGTTTAGCTGCTTTTCACGGCTGTGTTTATGCGGCTTTACACCCACTTGACTCACTTCCAGACAGATATCAATACATATGTTTTAAGATTCTTACTAGTCACATATATTCTTGTGCGGTGAATAGGGGGTGTTGAGTCCAGTTCACGGAGCAAGGAGTTGGTCTTATCTATTACATGTTGGGTTATGGAACGGTATCTGAGCGAATTTGAAACCCTTGTTTTATGCATCACCCCACCTCACCTTTCCCGTTAAGCAGCCATAGTGTTTTCTAAACGTGTGACTCTGTTCTGTTTTGTAATTCAGTTCAAGTGTAGCAGTTTTTACATTCCCTCTATAAGTGATAGCTTATGATAAGTGTCTTTTTCTGTGTGACTTATTTCACTTAGAATCGTCGCACCTAAGTCCACTCATCTTGCTTCTACTAGCCTTATGACATTGATTTCATGTCTGAGTGATATTCCATTGTACATAAGGACCACAACTTCTTTATCAATTTTTCTCTTTCCTGGGATATTTAAGGTGTCATGAAGTGGAGGTTCTTGTCAACAAAGCAGCCCTAAACTTTGGGGTGCCTGTGTCTTGCTGATTTTTAGTTTTCCCAATTTATACGCCCATGAGTGGACGTGCCCTATGCTCCCTAAGCTGTGTTTTTTCGATGTTTCAGGACACACCATATACTGCTCCAGAGTGGCTGTTGGCAATTTACATCCCGCCCATCAGCGTAGCAAGGCTGCCATTTCTCCATGGCCTGTCCTGCATTTCTGGTTTTGACACTTTTGCAGCATGACCCTTTTGACCAATGGGAAGCGAGACTTCTTTGTAGTGCTGATTTGCCTTTCCAGGTTGCTTGGTTGGCCAAAAAGGGCGTATGCGTTTTTTCCTGAATATATTCAGGAAAAACGCATAGGACCTTTTTGGCCAAGGGCATCATTGTCGACGTTTTGCCACTTTTCATGTGCTTTAAAGGCGATTCGAATCTACCTCCTGAAACCTGTTTCCTGCAATTCTGCCTTGCTTTCAAATCCTCTTCGTTGCCTTCCCTCAATATATTTGTGGACTGGAGTAATCATTTCTACCTCAGCAGGTTTGTGAATGGCAGTGCCCCTGAGCTCCATTTTTCAACTGTCTTTTTTGGGAGCTGGCCGCAAAAGCACGGAATTGCCTCAGGCCCTATTCTGGTTCCCGGCGGCAGGCTGAGCCTGTGGTTAATTCTTCTTCCTGATGGGAAAATAGAGTGACCTGTGCCTGTCCCAACACCTAGATCTAGTCTCTCATTGGTTGCCCCTCTTCCCGTTCATCCTCAGGACAAATTGCAACCTGTAGGGAACAGGAGCTTAAAGGTGTTGATTCTCCAAGTAGGGAGATTGCTAGTAAAGTAGCTGGAAAGGCGAACCCGAGCACAAGGAGATGAGAAATGAGGTGCATATTAGAAGCCTTTCAAAATCACACGGTGTACCAACTTCTGGGTTTCTCATGCATGTTTTCGATGTAGGAAGATGCCTTTGAACCTGGAGATTTGGGACCCATGGGATGGGTACCAGGCAGTATTCCTTTAAAGGGTCTGCGTTTGCTCACCCAACCTCACCCAACCTCTCAGCCCCAAGAGTGTCCACCCTTATGTCTCATCCAGCTGTGTGTCTAGATATGGTCAATCCAGGTTGCATCACAGCCTCTGAACGAATTTTGTAAGAATTTCTCTCTCTTTCACTGTCTTTGTTTACGGGTTTTTAAAAGTAATTTATTTTTATAATGGGGTTTAGCTGCTTTTCACTGCCGTGTTTATGCGGCTTTACACCCACTTGACTCACTTCCAGACAGATATCAATACATATGTTTTAAGATTCTTACTAGTCACATATATTCTTGTGCGGTGAATAGGGGGTGTTGAGTCCAGTTCACTGAGCAAGGAGTTGGTCTTGTCTATTACATATTGGGTTATGGAACGGTATCTGAGCGAATTTGAAACCCTTGTTTTATGCATCACCCCACCTCACCTTTCCCGTTAAGCAGCCATAGTGTGTTTTCTAAACGTGTGACTCTGTTCTGTTTTGTAATTCAGTTCAAGTGTAGCAGTTTTTACATTCCCTCTATAAGTGATAGCTTATGATAAGTGTCTTTTTCTGTGTGACTTATTTCACTTAGAATCGTCGCACCTAAGTCCACTCATCTTGCTTCTACTAGCCTTATGACATTGATTTCATGTCTGAGTGATATTCCATTGTACATAAGGACCACAACTTCTTTATCAATTTTTCTCTTTCCTGGGATATTTAAGGTGTCATGAAGTGGAGGTTCTTGTCAACAAAGCAGCCCTAAACTTTGGGGTGCCTGTGTCTTGCTGATTTTTAGTTTTCCCAATTTATACGCCCATGAGTGGACGTGCCCTATGCTCCCTAAGCTGTGTTTTTTCGATGTTTCAGGACACACCATATACTGCTCCAGAGTGGCTGTTGGCAATTTACATCCCGCCCATCAGCGTAGCAAGGCTGCCATTTCTCCATGGCCTGTCCTGCATTTCTGGTTTTGACACTTTTGCAGCATGACCCTTTTGAACGATGGGAAGCCAGACTTCTTTGTAGCGCTGATTTGCCTTTCCAGGTTGCTTGGTTGGCCAAAAAGGGCGTATACGTTTTTTCCTGAATATATTCAGGAAAAAACGCATACGCCCTTTTTGGCCAAGGGCATCATTGTCCACGTTTTGCCGCTTTTCATGTGCTTTAGGGCGATTCGAATCTACCTCCTGAAACCTGTTTCCTGCAATTCTGCCTTGCTTTCAAATCCTCTTCGTTTCCTTCCCTCAACATATCTGTGGATGAGAGTTATCATTTATAACTCTGTGGGTTTGTGAATTGCAGTGTCCCTGAGCTCCATTTTTCAACTCGCTTTTTGGGAGCTGGCCGCAAAAGCGCGTTATTGCCTCAGGCCCTATTCTGCTTCTGGGCGGCAGGCTGAGCCTGTGGTTAATTCTTCTTCCTGATGGGAAAATAGAGTTACCTGTGCCTGTCCCAACACCTAGATCTAGTCTCTCATTGGTTGCCCCTCTTCCCGTTCATCCTCAGGACAAATTGCAACCTGTAGGGAACAGGAGCTTAAAGGTGCTGATTCTCCAAGTAGGGAGATTGCTAGTAAAGTAGCTGGAAAGGCGAACCCGAGCACAAGGAGATGAGAAATGAGGTGCATATTAGAAACCTTTCAAAATCACATGGTGTACCATCTTCTGGGTTTCTCATGCATGTTTTCGATGTAGGAAGATGCCCTTGAACCTGGAGATTTGGGACCCATGGGATGGGTACCACGCAGTATTCCTTTAAAGGGTCTGCGTTTGCTCACCCAACCTCACCCAAACTCTCAGCCCCAAGAGTGTCCACACTTATGTCTCATCCAGCTGTGGGTCTAGATATGGTCAATCCAGGTTGCATCACAGCCTCTGAACGAATTTTGTAAGAATTTCTCTCTCTTTCACTGTCTTTGTTTTACGGGTTTTTAAAAGTAATTTATTTTTATAATGGGGTTTAGCTGCTTTTCACGGCTGTGTTTATGCGGCTTTACACCCACTTGACTCACTTCCAGACAGATATCAATACATAGGTTTTAAGATTGTTACTAGTCACATATATTCTTGTGCGGTGAATAGGGGGTGTTGAGTCCAGTTCACCGAGCAAGGAGTAGGTCTTGTCTATTTATTACATATTGGGTGTATGGAACGGTATCTGAGCGAATTTGAAACCCTTGTTTTATGCATCACCCCACCTCACCTTTCCCCTTAAGCAGCCATAGTGTGTTTTCTAAACGTGTGACTCTGTTCTGTTTTGTAATTCAGTTCAAGTGTAGCGGTTTTTACATTCCCTCTATAAGTGATAGCTTATGATAAGTGTCTTTATCTGTGTGACTTATTTCACGTAGAATCGTCGTACCTAAGTCCACTCATCTTGCTTCTACTAGCCTTAAGACATTGATTTCATGTCTGAGTGATATTCCATTGTACATAAGGACCACAACTTCTTTATCCATTTTTCTCTTTCCTGGGATATTTAAGGTGTCATGAAGTGGAGGTTCTTGTCAACAGAGCAGCCCTAAACTTTGGGGTTCCTGTGTCTTGCTGATTTTTAGTTTTCCCAATTTATACGCCCATGAGTGGACGTGACCTATGCTCCCTAAGCTGTGTTTTTTCGATGTTTCAGGAATCACCGTACACTTATTCAGAGTGGCTGTTGGCAATTTACATCCCGCCCATCAGCGTAGCAAGGCTGCCATTTCTCCATGGCCTGTCCTGCATTTCTGGTTTTGACACTTTTTGCAGCATGACCCTTTTGACAGATGGGAAGCGAGTCTTCTTTGTAGCGCTGATTTGCCTTTCCAGGTTGCTTGGTTGGCCAAAGAGGGCGTATGCGTTTTTTCCTGAATATATTCAGGAAAAAACGCATAGGACCTTTTTGGCCAAGGGCATCATTGTCGACATTTTGCCACTTTTCATGTGCTTTAAAGGCTATTCGTATCTACCTCCTGAAACCTGTTTCCTGCAATTCTGCCTTGCTTTCAAATCCTCTTCGTTGCCTTCCCTCAATATATTTGTGGACTGGAATAATCATTTATAACTCAGCAGGTTTGTGAATGGCAGTGCCCCTGAGCTCCATTTTTCAACTGTCTTTTTTGGGAGCTGGCCGCAAAAGCACGGGATTGCCTCAGGCCCTATTCTGGTTCCCGGCGGCAGGCTGAGCCTGTGGTTAATTCTTCTTCCTGATGGGAAAATAGAGTTACCTGTGCCTGTCGCAACACCTAGATCTAGTCTCTCATTGGTTGCCCCTCTTCCCGTTCATCCTAAGGACAAATTGCAACCTGTAGGGAAGAGGAGGTTAAAGGTGCTGATTCTCCAAGTAAGTTGATTGCTAGTAAAGTAGCTGGAAAGGCGAACCCGAGCACAAGGAGATGAGAAATGGGGTGTGTTTTAGAAACCTTTCAAAATCACACGGTGTACCATCTTCTGAGTTTCTCATGCATGTTTTCGATGTAGGAAGATGCCCTTGAACCTGGAGATTTGGGACCCATGGGATGGGTACCACGCAGTATTACTTTAAAGGGTCTGCGTTTGCTCACCCAACCTCTCAGCCCCAAGAGTGTCCACCCTTATGTCTCATCCAGCTGTGGGTCTAGATATGGTCAATCCAGGTTGCATCTCAGCCCCTGAACGAATTTTTTAAGAATTTCTCTCTCTTTCACTGTCTTTGTTTTACGGGTTTTTAAAAGTAATTTATTTTTATAATGGGGTTTAGCTGCTTTTCACGGCTGTGTTTATGCGGCTTTACACCCACTTGACTCACTTCCAGACAGATATCAATACATAGGATTTAAGATTGTTACTAGTCATATATATTCTTGTGCGGTGAATAGGGGGTGTTGAGTCCAGTTCACTTAGCAAGGAGTAGGTCTTGTCTATTACATATTGGGTGTATGGAACGGTATCTGAGCGAATTTGAACCCCTTGTTTTATGCATCACCCCACCTCACCTTTCCCGTTAAGCAGCCATAGTGTGTTTTCTAAACGTGTGACTCTGTTCTGTTTTGTAAATCAGTTCAAGTGTAGCGGTTTTTACATTCCCTCTATAAGTGATAGCTTATGATAAGTGTCTTTTTCTGTGTGACTTATTTCACTTAGAATCGTCGTACCTAAGTCCACTCATCTTGCTTCTACTAGCCTTATGACATTGATTTCATGTCTGAGTGATATTGCATTGTACATAAGGACCACAACTTTTTTATCCATTTTTCTCTTTCCTGGGATATTTAAGGTGTCATGAAGTGGAGGTTCTTGTCAACAGAGCAGCCCCAAACTTTGGGGTGCCTGTGTCTTGCTCATTTTTAGTTTTCCCAATTTATACGCCCATGAGTGGACGTGCCCTATGCTCACTAAGCTGTGTTTTTTCGATGTTTCAGGACACAACGTACACTTCTCCAGAGTGGCTGTTGGCAATTAACATCCCGCCCATCAGCGTAGCAAGGCTGCCATTTCTCCATGGCCTGTCCTGCATTTCTGGTTTTGACACTTTTTGCAGCATGTCCCTTTTGGCCGATGGGAAGCGAGACTTCTTTTTAGCACTGATTTGCCTTTCCAGGTTGCTTGGTTGGCCAAAAAGGGCGTATGCGTTTTTTCCTGAATATATTCAGGAAAAAACGCATACGCCCTTTTTGGCCAAGGGCATCATTGTCGACGTTTTGCCGCTTTTCATGTGCTTTAAAGGCGATTCGAATCTACCTCCTGAAACCTGTTTCCTGCAATTCTGCCTTGCTTTCAAATCCTCTTTGTTGCCTTCCCTCAATATATTTGTGGACGAGAGTTATCATTTATAACTCAGCAGGTTTGTGAATGGCAGTGCCCGTGAGCTCCATTTTTCAACTGTCTTGTTTGGGAGCTGGCCGCAAAAGCACGGGATTGCCTCAGGCCCTATTCTGGTTCCCGGCGGCAGGCTGAGCCTGTGGTTAATTCTTCTTCCTGATGGGAAAATAGAGTGACCTGTGCCTGTCCCAACAGCTAGATCTAGTCTCTCATTGGTTCCCCCTCTTCCCGTTCATCCTCAGGACAAATTGCAACCTGTAGGGAACAGGAGGTTAAAGGTGCTGATTCTCCAAGTAGGGAGATTGCTAGTAAAGTAGCTGGAATGGCGAACCCGAGCACAAGGAGATGAGAAATGAGGTGCGTTTTAGAAACCTTTCAAAATCACACGGTGTACCATCTTCTGAGTTTCTCATGCATGTTTTCCATGTAGGAAGGTGCCCTTGAACCTGGAGCCTTGGGACCCATGGGATGGGTACCACGCAGTATTACTTTGAAGGGTATGCGTTTGCTCACCCAACCTAACCCAACCTTTCAGCCCCAAGAGTGTCCACCCTTATGTCTCATCCAGCTGTGCGTGTAGATATGGTCAATCCAGGTTGCATCACAGCCTCTGAACGAATTTTGTAAGAATTTCTCTCTCTTTCACTGTCTTTGTTTTACGGGTTTTTAAAAGTAATTTATTTTTATAATGGGGTTTAGCTGCTTTTCACGGCTGTGTTTATGCGGCTTTACACCCACTTGACTCACTTCCAGACAGATATCAATACATATGTTATAAGATTTTTACTAGTCACATATATTCTTGTGCGGTGAATAGGGGGTGTTGAGTTCAGTTCACTGAGCAAGGAGTAGGTCTTGTCTATTACATATTGGATGTATGGAACGGTATCTGAGCGAATTTGAAACCCTTGTTTTATGCATCACCCCACCTCACCTTTCCATTTAAGCAGCCATAGTGTGTTTTCTAAACGTGAGACTCTGTTCTGTTTTGTAATTCAGTTCAAGTGTAGCGGTTTTTACATTCCCTCTATAAGTGATAGCTTATGATAAGTGTCTTTTTCTGTGTGACTTATTTCACTTAGAATCGTCGTACCTAAGTCCACTCATCTTGCTTCTACTAGCCTTATGACATTGATTTCATGTCTGAGTGATATTCCATTGTACATAAGGACCACAACTTCTTTATCCATTTTTCTCAATCCTGGGATATTTAAGGTGTCATAAAGTGGAGGTTCTTGTCAACAGAGCAGCCCTAAACTTTGGGGTGCTTGTGTCTTGCTGATTTTTAGTTTTCCCAATTTATACGCCCATGAGTGGACGTGCCCTATGCTCCCTAAGCTGTGTCTTTTCGATGTTTCAGGACACACCGTACACTTCTCCAGAGTGGCTGTTGGCAATTTACATCCCGCCCATCAGCGTAGCAAGGCTGCCATTTCTCCATGGCCTGTCCTGCATTTCTGGTTTTGACACTTTTTGCAGCATGACCCTTTTGACAGATGGGAAGCGAGACTTCTTTGTAGCGCTGATTTGCCTTTCCAGGTTGCTTGGTTGGCCAAAAAGGGCGTATGCGTTTTTTCCTGAATATATTCAGGAAAAAACGCATACGCCCTTTTTGGCCAAGTGCATCATAGTCGACGTTTTGCCGCTTTTCATGTGCTTTAAAGGCGATTCGAATCTACCTCCTGAAACCTGTTTCCTGCAATTCTGCCTTGCTTTCAAATCCTCTTCGTTGCCTTCCCTCAATATATCAGTGGATGAGAGTTATCATTTATAACTCTGCGGGTTTGTGAATGGCAGTGCCCCTGAGCTCCATTTTTCAACTGGCTTTTTTGGGAGCTGGCCGCAAAAGCGCGGGATTGCCTCAGGCCCTATTATGCTTCTGGGCGGCAGGCTGAGCCTGTGGTTAATTCTTCTTCCTAATGGAAAAATAGAGTGACCTGTGCCTGTCCCAACACCTAGATCTAGTCTCTCATTGGTTGCCCCTCTTCCCGTTCATCCTCAGGACAAATTGCAACCTGTAGGGAACAGGAGCTTAAAGGTGTTGATTCTCCAAGTAGGGAGATTGCTAGTAAAGTAGCTGGAAAGGCGAACCCGAGCACAAGGAGATGAGAAATGAGGTGCATATTAGAAGCCTTTCAAAATCACACGGTGTACCAACTTCTGGGTTTCTCATGCATGTTTTCGATGTAGGAAGATGCCCTTGAACCTGGAGATTTGGGACCCATGGGATGGGTACCAGGCAGTATTCCTTTAAAGGGTCTGCGTTTGCTCACCCAACCTCACCCAACCTCTCAGCCCCAAGAGTGTCCACCCTTATGTCTCATCCAGCTGTGTGTCTAGATATGGTCAATCCAGGTTGCATCACAGCCTCTGAACGAATTTTGTAAGAATTTCTTTCTCTTTCACTGTCTTTGTTTACGGGTTTTTAAAAGTAATTTATTTTTATAATGGGGTTTAGCTGCTTTTCACTGCCGTGTTTATGCGGCTTTACACCCACTTGACTCACTTCCAGACAGATATCAATACATATGTTTTAAGATTCTTACTAGTCACATATATTCTTGTGCGGTGAATAGGGGGTGTTGAGTCCAGTTCACGGAGCAAGGAGTTGGTCTTGTCTATTACATATTGGGTTATGGAACGGTATCTGAGCGAATTTGAAACCCTTGTTTTATGCATCACCCCACCTCACCTTTCCCGTTAAGCAGCCATAGTGTTTTCTAAACGTGTGACTCTGTTCTGTTTTGTAATTCAGTTCAAGTGTAGCAGTTTTTACATTCCCTCTATAAGTGATAGCTTATGATAAGTGTCTTTTTCTGTGTGACTTATTTCACTTAGAATCGTCGCACCTAAGTCCACTCATCTTGCTTCTACTAGCCTTATGACATTGATTTCATGTCTGAGTGATATTCCATTGTACATAAGGACCACAACTTCTTTATCAATTTTTCTCTTTCCTGGGATATTTAAGGTGTCATGAAGTGGAGGTTCTTGTCAACAAAGCAGCCCTAAACTTTGGGGTGCCTGTGTCTTGCTGATTTTTAGTTTTCCCAATTTATACGCCCATGAGTGGACGTGCCCTATGCTCCCTAAGCTGTGTTTTTTCGATGTTTCAGGACACACCATATACTGCTCCAGAGTGGCTGTTGGCAATTTACATCCCGCCCATCAGCGTAGCAAGGCTGCCATTTCTCCATGGCCTGTCCTGCATTTCTGGTTTTGACACTTTTGCAGCATGACCCTTTTGACCAATGGGAAGCGAGACTTCTTTGTAGTGCTGATTTGCCTTTCCAGGTTGCTTGGTTGGCCAAAAAGGGCGTATGCGTTTTTTCCTGAATATATTCAGGAAAAACGCATAGGACCTTTTTGGCCAAGGGCATCATTGTCGACGTTTTGCCACTTTTCATGTGCTTTAAAGGCGATTCGAATCTACCTCCTGAAACCTGTTTCCTGCAATTCTGCCTTGCTTTCAAATCCTCTTCGTTGCCTTCCCTCAATATATTTGTGGACTGGAGTAATCATTTCTACCTCAGCAGGTTTGTGAATGGCAGTGCCCCTGAGCTCCATTTTTCAACTGTCTTTTTTGGGAGCTGGCCGCAAAAGCACGGAATTGCCTCAGGCCCTATTCTGGTTCCCGGCGGCAGGCTGAGCCTGTGGTTAATTCTTCTTCCTGATGGGAAAATAGAGTGACCTGTGCCTGTCCCAACACCTAGATCTAGTCTCTCATTGGTTGCCCCTCTTCCCGTTCATCCTCAGGACAAATTGCAACCTGTAGGGAACAGGAGCTTAAAGGTGTTGATTCTCCAAGTAGGGAGATTGCTAGTAAAGTAGCTGGAAAGGCGAACCCGAGCACAAGGAGATGAGAAATGAGGTGCATATTAGAAGCCTTTCAAAATCACACGGTGTACCAACTTCTGGGTTTCTCATGCATGTTTTCGATGTAGGAAGATGCCTTTGAACCTGGAGATTTGGGACCCATGGGATGGGTACCAGGCAGTATTCCTTTAAAGGGTCTGCGTTTGCTCACCCAACCTCACCCAACCTCTCAGCCCCAAGAGTGTCCACCCTTATGTCTCATCCAGCTGTGTGTCTAGATATGGTCAATCCAGGTTGCATCACAGCCTCTGAACGAATTTTGTAAGAATTTCTCTCTCTTTCACTGTCTTTGTTTACGGGTTTTTAAAAGTAATTTATTTTTATAATGGGGTTTAGCTGCTTTTCACTGCCGTGTTTATGCGGCTTTACACCCACTTGACTCACTTCCAGACAGATATCAATACATATGTTTTAAGATTCTTACTAGTCACATATATTCTTGTGCGGTGAATAGGGGGTGTTGAGTCCAGTTCACTGAGCAAGGAGTTGGTCTTGTCTATTACATATTGGGTTATGGAACGGTATCTGAGCGAATTTGAAACCCTTGTTTTATGCATCACCCCACCTCACCTTTCCCGTTAAGCAGCCATAGTGTGTTTTCTAAACGTGTGACTCTGTTCTGTTTTGTAATTCAGTTCAAGTGTAGCAGTTTTTACATTCCCTCTATAAGTGATAGCTTATGATAAGTGTCTTTTTCTGTGTGACTTATTTCACTTAGAATCGTCGCACCTAAGTCCACTCATGTTGCTTCTACTAGCCTTATGACATTGATTTCATGTCTGAGTGATATTCCATTGTACATAAGGACCACAACTTCTTTATCAATTTTTCTCTTTCCTGGGATATTTAAGGTGTCATGAAGTGGAGGTTCTTGTCAACAAAGCAGCCCTAAACTTTGGGGTGCCTGTGTCTTGCTGATTTTTAGTTTTCCCAATTTATACGCCCATGAGTGGACGTGCCCTATGCTCCCTAAGCTGTGTTTTTTCGATGTTTCAGGACACACCATATACTGCTCCAGAGTGGCTGTTGGCAATTTACATCCCGCCCATCAGCGTAGCAAGGCTGCCATTTCTCCATGGCCTGTCCTGCATTTCTGGTTTTGACACTTTTGCAGCATGACCCTTTTGAACGATGGGAAGCCAGACTTCTTTGTAGCGCTGATTTGCCTTTCCAGGTTGCTTGGTTGGCCAAAAAGGGCGTATACGTTTTTTCCTGAATATATTCAGGAAAAAACGCATACGCCCTTTTTGGCCAAGGGCATCATTGTCCACGTTTTGCCGCTTTTCATGTGCTTTAGGGCGATTCGAATCTACCTCCTGAAACCTGTTTCCTGCAATTCTGCCTTGCTTTCAAATCCTCTTCGTTTCCTTCCCTCAACATATCTGTGGATGAGAGTTATCATTTATAACTCTGTGGGTTTGTGAATTGCAGTGTCCCTGAGCTCCATTTTTCAACTCGCTTTTTGGGAGCTGGCCGCAAAAGCGCGTTACTGCCTCAGGCCCTATTCTGCTTCTGGGCGGCAGGCTGAGCCTGTGGTTAATTCTTCTTCCTGATGGGAAAATAGAGTTACCTGTGCCTGTCCCAACACCTAGATCTAGTCTCTCATTGGTTGCCCCTCTTCCCGTTCATCCTCAGGACAAATTGCAACCTGTAGGGAACAGGAGCTTAAAGGTGCTGATTCTCCAAGTAGGGAGATTGCTAGTAAAGTAGCTGGAAAGGCGAACCCGAGCACAAGGAGATGAGAAATGAGGTGCATATTAGAAACCTTTCAAAATCACATGGTGTACCATCTTCTGGGTTTCTCATGCATGTTTTCGATGTAGGAAGATGCCCTTGAACCTGGAGATTTGGGACCCATGGGATGGGTACCACGCAGTATTCCTTTAAAGGGTCTGCGTTTGCTCACCCAACCTCACCCAAACTCTCAGCCCCAAGAGTGTCCACACTTATGTCTCATCCAGCTGTGGGTCTAGATATGGTCAATCCAGGTTGCATCACAGCCTCTGAACGAATTTTGTAAGAATTTCTCTCTCTTTCACTGTCTTTGTTTTACGGGTTTTTAAAAGTAATTTATTTTTATAATGGGGTTTAGCTGCTTTTCACGGCTGTGTTTATGCGGCTTTACACCCACTTGACTCACTTCCAGACAGATATCAATACATAGGTTTTAAGATTGTTACTAGTCACATATATTCTTGTGCGGTGAATAGGGGGTGTTGAGTCCAGTTCACCGAGCAAGGAGTAGGTCTTGTCTATTTATTACATATTGGGTGTATGGAACGGTATCTGAGCGAATTTGAAACCCTTGTTTTATGCATCACC
Organism: Eschrichtius robustus; assembly: GCF_028021215.1. Taxonomy (NCBI): domain Eukaryota; kingdom Metazoa; phylum Chordata; class Mammalia; order Artiodactyla; family Eschrichtiidae; genus Eschrichtius; species Eschrichtius robustus. The sequence continues at coordinate 645,191 of NW_027175197.1, forward strand.
CCACCTCACCTTTCCCCTTAAGCAGCCATAGTGTGTTTTCTAAACGTGTGACTCTGTTCTGTTTTGTAATTCAGTTCAAGTGTAGCGGTTTTTACATTCCCTCTATAAGTGATAGCTTATGATAAGTGTCTTTATCTGTGTGACTTATTTCACGTAGAATCGTCGTACCTAAGTCCACTCATCTTGCTTCTACTAGCCTTAAGACATTGATTTCATGTCTGAGTGATATTCCATTGTACATAAGGACCACAACTTCTTTATCCATTTTTCTCTTTCCTGGGATATTTAAGGTGTCATGAAGTGGAGGTTCTTGTCAACAGAGCAGCCCTAAACTTTGGGGTTCCTGTGTCTTGCTGATTTTTAGTTTTCCCAATTTATACGCCCATGAGTGGACGTGACCTATGCTCCCTAAGCTGTGTTTTTTCGATGTTTCAGGAATCACCGTACACTTATTCAGAGTGGCTGTTGGCAATTTACATCCCGCCCATCAGCGTAGCAAGGCTGCCATTTCTCCATGGCCTGTCCTGCATTTCTGGTTTTGACACTTTTTGCAGCATGACCCCTTTTGACAGATGGGAAGCGAGACTTCTTTGTAGCGCTGATTTGCCTTTCCAGGTTGCTTGGTTGGCCAAAGAGGGCGTATGCGTTTTTTCCTGAATATATTCAGGAAAAAACGCATAGGACCTTTTTGGCCAAGGGCATCATTGTCGACATTTTGCCACTTTTCATGTGCTTTAAAGGCTATTCGAATCTACCTCCTGAAACCTGTTTCCTGCAATTCTGCCTTGCTTTCAAATCCTCTTCGTTGCCTTCCCTCAATATATTTGTGGACTGGAATAATCATTTATAACTCAGCAGGTTTGTGAATGGCAGTGCCCCTGAGCTCCATTTTTCAACTGTCTTTTTTGGGAGCTGGCCGCAAAAGCACGGGATTGCCTCAGGCCCTATTCTGGTTCCCGGCGGCAGGCTGAGCCTGTGGTTAATTCTTCTTCCTGATGGGAAAATAGAGTTACCTGTGCCTGTCCCAACACCTAGATCTAGTCTCTCATTGGTTGCCCCTCTTCCCGTTCATCCTAAGGACAAATTGCAACCTGTAGGGAAGAGGAGGTTAAAGGTGCTGATTCTCCAGTAAGTTGATTGCTAGTAAAGTAGCTGGAAAGGCGAACCCGAGCACAAGGAGATGAGAAATGGGGTGTGTTTTAGAAACCTTTCAAAATCACACGGTGTACCATCTTCTGAGTTTCTCATGCATGTTTTCGATGTAGGAAGATGCCCTTGAACCTGGAGATTTGGGACCCATGGGATGGGTACCACGCAGTATTACTTTAAAGGGTCTGCGTTTGCTCACCCAACCTCTCAGCCCCAAGAGTGTCCACCCTTATGTCTCATCCAGCTGTGGGTCTAGATATGGTCAATCCAGGTTGCATCTCAGCCCCTGAACGAATTTTTTAAGAATTTCTCTCTCTTTCACTGTCTTTGTTTTACGGGTTTTTAAAAGTAATTTATTTTTATAATGGGGTTTAGCTGCTTTTCACGGCTGTGTTTATGCGGCTTTACACCCACTTGACTCACTTCCAGACAGATATCAATACATAGGATTTAAGATTGTTACTAGTCATATATATTCTTGTGCGGTGAATAGGGGGTGTTGAGTCCAGTTCACTTAGCAAGGAGTAGGTCTTGTCTATTACATATTGGGTGTATGGAACGGTATCTGAGCGAATTTGAACCCCTTGTTTTATGCATCACCCCACCTCACCTTTCCCGTTAAGCAGCCATAGTGTGTTTTCTAAACGTGTGACTCTGTTCTGTTTTGTAAATCAGTTCAAGTGTAGCGGTTTTTACATTCCCTCTATAAGTGATAGCTTATGATAAGTGTCTTTTTCTGTGTGACTTATTTCACTTAGAATCGTCGTACCTAAGTCCACTCATCTTGCTTCTACTAGCCTTATGACATTGATTTCATGTCTGAGTGATATTGCATTGTACATAAGGACCACAACTTTTTTATCCATTTTTCTCTTTCCTGGGATATTTAAGGTGTCATGAAGTGGAGGTTCTTGTCAACAGAGCAGCCCCCAAACTTTGGGGTGCCTGTGTCTTGCTCATTTTTAGTTTTCCCAATTTATACGCCCATGAGTGGACGTGCCCTATGCTCACTAAGCTGTGTTTTTTCGATGTTTCAGGACACAACGTACACTTCTCCAGAGTGGCTGTTGGCAATTAACATCCCGCCCATCAGCGTAGCAAGGCTGCCATTTCTCCATGGCCTGTCCTGCATTTCTGGTTTTGACACTTTTTGCAGCATGTCCCTTTTGGCCGATGGGAAGCGAGACTTCTTTTTAGCACTGATTTGCCTTTCCAGGTTGCTTGGTTGGCCAAAAAGGGCGTATGCGTTTTTTCCTGAATATATTCAGGAAAAAACGCATACGCCCTTTTTGGCCAAGGGCATCATTGTCGACGTTTTGCCGCTTTTCATGTGCTTTAAAGGCGATTCGAATCTACCTCCTGAAACCTGTTTCCTGCAATTCTGCCTTGCTTTCAAATCCTCTTTGTTGCCTTCCCTCAATATATTTGTGGACGAGAGTTATCATTTATAACTCAGCAGGTTTGTGAATGGCAGTGCCCGTGAGCTCCATTTTTCAACTGTCTTGTTTGGGAGCTGGCCGCAAAAGCACGGGATTGCCTCAGGCCCTATTCTGGTTCCCGGCGGCAGGCTGAGCCTGTGGTTAATTCTTCTTCCTGATGGGAAAATAGAGTGACCTGTGCCTGTCCCAACAGCTAGATCTAGTCTCTCATTGGTTCCCCCTCTTCCCGTTCATCCTCAGGACAAATTGCAACCTGTAGGGAACAGGAGGTTAAAGGTGCTGATTCTCCAAGTAGGGAGATTGCTAGTAAAGTAGCTGGAATGGCGAACCCGAGCACAAGGAGATGAGAAATGAGGTGCGTTTTAGAAACCTTTCAAAATCACACGGTGTACCATCTTTTGAGTTTCTCATGCATGTTTTCCATGTAGGAAGGTGCCCTTGAACCTGGAGCCTTGGGACCCATGGGATGGGTACCACGCAGTATTACTTTGAAGGGTCTGCGTTTGCTCACCCAACCTAACCCAACCTTTCAGCCCCAAGAGTGTCCACCCTTATGTCTCATCCAGCTGTGCGTGTAGATATGGTCAATCCAGGTTGCATCACAGCCTCTGAACGAATTTTGTAAGAATTTCTCTCTCTTTCACTGTCTTTGTTTTACGGGTTTTTAAAAGTAATTTATTTTTATAATGGGGTTTAGCTGCTTTTCACGGCTGTGTTTATGCGGCTTTACACCCACTTGACTCACTTCCAGACAGATATCAATACATAGGTTTTAAGATTGTTACTAGTCACATATATTCTTGTGCGGTGAATAGGGGGTGTTGAGTCCAGTTCACGGAGCAAGGAGTAGGTCTTGTCTATTACATATTGGGTGTATGGAACGGTATCTGAGCGAATTTGAAACCCTTGTTTTATGCATCACCCCACCTCACCTTTCCCGTTAAGCAGCCATAGTGTGTTTTCTAAACGTGTGATTCTGTTCTGTTCTGTAATTCAGTTCAAGTGTAGCGGTTTTTACATTCCCTCTATAAGTGATAGCTTATGATAAGTGTCTTTTTCTGTGTGACTTTTTTCACTTAGAATCGTCGTACCTAAGTCCACTCATCTTGCTTCTACTAGCCTTATGACATTGATTTCATGTCTGAGTGATATTGCATTGTACATAAGGACCACAACTTCTTTATCCATTTTTCTCTTTCCTGGGATATTTAAGGTGTCATGAAGTGGAGGTTCTTGTCAACAGAGCAGCCCTAAACTTTGGGGTGCCTGTGTCATGCTGATTTTTAGTTTTCCCAATTTATACGCCCATGAGTGGACGTGCCCTATGCTCCCTAAGCTGTGTTTTTTCGATGTTTCAGGACACACCGTACACTTCTCCAGAGTGGCTGTTGGCAATTAACATTCCGCCCATCAGCGTAGCAAGGCTGCCATTTCTCCATGGCCTGTCCTGCATTTCTGGTTTTGACACTTTTTGCAGCATGGCCCTTTTGACCGATGGGAAGCGAGACTTCTTTGTAGCGCTGATTTGCCTTTCCAGGTTGCTTGGTTGGCCAAAAAGGGCGTATGCGTTTTTTCCTGAATATATTCAGGAAAAAACGCATACGCCCTTCTTGGCCAAGGGCATCATTGTCGACGTTTTGCCGCTTTTCATGTGCTTTACAGGCGATTCGAATCTACCTCCTGAAATCTGTTTCCTGCAATTCTGCCTTGCTTTCAAATCCTCTTCATTGCCTTCCCTCAATATATCTGTGGATGAGAGTTATCATTTATAACTCTGCGGGTTTGTGAATTGCAGTGTCCCTGAGCTCCATTTTTCAACTCGCTTTTTTGGGAGCTGGCCGCAAAAGCGCGGGATTGCCTCAGGCCCTATTGTGCTTCTGGGCGGCAGGCTGAGCCTGTGATTAATTCTTCTTCCTGATGGGAAAATAGAGTGACCTGTGCCTGTCCCAACACCTAGATCTAGTCTCTCATTGGTTGCCCCTCTTCCCGTTCATCCTCAGGACAAATTGCAACCTGTAGGGAACAGGAGGTTAAAGGTGCTGATTCTCCAAGTAAGTTGATTGCTAGTAAAGTAGCTGGAATGGCGAACCCGAGCACAAGGAGATGAGAAATGGGGTGTGTTTTAGAAACCTTTCAAAATCACACGGTGTACCATCTTCTGAGTTTCTCATGCATGTTTTCGATGTAGGAAGATGCCCTTGAACCTGGAGATTTGGGACCCATGGGATGGGTATCACGCAGTATTACTTTAAAAGGTCTGTGTTTGCTCACCCAAACTCTCAGCCCCAAGAGTGTCCACCCTTATGTCTCATCCAGCTGTGGGTCTAGATATGGTCAATCCAGGTGGCATCACAGCCCCTGAACGAATTTTGTAAGAATTTCTCTCTCTTTCACTGTCTTTGTTTTACGGGTTTTTAAAAGTAATTTATTTTTATAATGGGGTTTAGCTGCTTTTCACGGCTGTCTTTATGCGGATTTACACCCACTTGACTCACTTCCAGACAGATATCAATACATAGGTTTTAAGATTGTTACTAGTCATATATATTCTTGTGCGGTGAATAGGGGGTGTTGAGTCCAGTTCACTTAGAAAGGAGTAGGTCTTCTCTATTACATATTGGGTGTATGGAACGGTATCTGAGCGAATTTGAACCCCTTGTTTTATGCATCACCCCACCTCACCTTTCCCGTTAAGCAGCCATAGTGTGTTTTCTAAACGTGTGATTCTGTTCTGTTCTGTAATTCAGTTCAAGTGTAGCGGTTTTTACATTCCCTCTATAAGTGATAGCTTATGATAAGTGTCTTTTTCTGTGTGACTTATTTCACTTAGAATCGTCGTACCTAAGTCCACTCATCTTGCTTCTACTAGCCTTATGACATTGATTTCATGTCTGAGTGATATTCCATTGTACATAAGGACCACAACTTCTTTATCCATTTTTCTCTTTCCTGGGATATTTAAGTTGTCATGAAGTGGAGGTTCTTGTCAACAGAGCAGCCCTAAACTTTGGGGTGCCTGTGTCTTGCTGATTTTTAGTTTTCCCAATTTATACGCCCATGAGTGGACGTGCCCTATGCTCACTAAGCTGTGTTTTTTCGATGTTTCAGGACACACCGTATACTTCTCCAGAGTGGCTGTTGGCAATTAACATCCCGCCCATCAGCGTAGCAAGGCTGCCATTTCTCCATGGCCTGTCCTGCATTTCTGGTTTTGACACTTTTTGCAGCATGACCCTTTTGACCGATGGGAAGCGAGACTTCTTTGTAGCACTGATTTGCCTTTCCAGGTTGCTTGGTTGGCCAAAAAGGGCGTATGCGTTTTTTCCTGAATATATTCAGGAAAAAACGCATACGCCCTTTTTGGCCAAGGGCATCATTGTCGACGTTTTGCCGCTTTTCATGTGCTTTAAAGGCGATTCGAATCTACCTCCTGAAACCTGTTTCCTGCAATTCTGCCTTGCTTTCAAATCCTCTTTGTTGCCTTCCCTCAATATATTTGTGGACGAGAGTTATCATTTATAACTCAGCAGGTTTGTGAATGGCAGTGCCCGTGAGCTCCATTTTTCAACTGTCTTGTTTGGGAGCTGGCCGCAAAAGCACGGGATTGCCTCAGGCCCTATTCTGGTTCCCGGCGGCAGGCTGAGCCTGTGGTTAATTCTTTTTCCTAATGGGAAAATAGAGTGACCTGTGCCTGTCCCAACACCTAGATCTAGTCTCTCATTGGTTGCCCCTCTTCCCGTTCATCCTCAGGACAAATTGCAACCTGTAGGGAACAGGAGGTTAAAGGTGCTGATTCTCCAAGTAGGGAGATTGCTAGTAAAGTAGCTGGAATGGCGAACCCGAGCACAAGGAGATGAGAAATGAGGTGCGTTTTAGAAACCTTTCAAAATCACACGGTGTACCATCTTCTGAGTTTCTCATGCATGTTTTCGATGTAGGAAAATGCCCTTGAACCTGGAGACTTGGGACCCATGGGATGGGTACCACGCAGTATTACTTTAAAGGGTCCGCGTTTGCTCACCCAACCTAACCCAACCTTTCAGCCCCAAGACTGTCCACCCTTATGTCTCATCCAGCTGTGCGTGTAGATATGGTCAATCCAGGTTGCATCACAGCCTCTGAACGAATTTTGTAAGAATTTCTCTCTCTTTCACTGTCTTTGTTTTACGGGTTTTTAAAAGTAATTTATTTTTATAATGGGGTTTAGCTGCTTTTCACGGCTGTGTTTATGCGGATTTACACCCACTTGACTCACTTCCAGACAGATATCAATACATAGGTTTTAAGATTGTTACTAGTCACATATATTCTTGTGCGGTGAATAGGGCGTGTTGAGTCCAGTTCACTGAGCAAGGAGTAGGTCTTGTCTATTACATATTGGGTGTATGGAACGGTATCTGAGCGAATTTGAAACCCTTGTTTTATGCATCACCCCACCTCACCTTTCCCGTTAAGCAGCCATAGTGTGTTTTCTAAACGTGTGACTCTGTTCTGTTTTGTAATTCAGTTCAAGTGTAGCGGTTTTTACATTCCCTCTATAAGTGATAGCTTATGATAAGTGTCTTTTTCTGTGTGACTTTTTTCACTTAGAATCGTCGTACCTAGGTCCACTCATCTTGTTTCTACTAGCCTTATGACATTGATTTCATGTCTGAGTGATATTCCATTGTACATAAGGACGACAACTTCTTTATCCATTTTTCTCTTTCCTGGGATATTTAAGGGGTCATGAAGTGGAGGTTCTTGTCAACAGAGCAGCCCTAAACTTTGGGGTGCCTGTGTCTTGCTGATTTTTATTTTCCCAATTTATACGCCCATGAGTGGACGTGCCCTATGCTCCCTAAGCTGTGTTTTTTCGATGTTTCAGGACACACCGTACACTTCTTCAGAGTGGCTGTTGGCAATTTACATCCCACCCATCAGCGTAGCAAGGCTGCCATTTCTCCATGGCCTGTCCTGCATTTCTGGTTTTGACACTTTTTGCAGAATGACCCTTTTGACCAATGGGAAGCGAGACTTCTTTGTAGTGCTGATTTGCCTTTCCAGGTTGCTTGGTTGGCCAAAAAGGGTGTATGCGTTTTTTCCTGAATATATTCAGGAAAAACGCATAGGAACTTTTTGGCCAAGGGCATCATTGTCGACGTTTTGCCACTTTTCATGTGCTTTAAAGGCGATTCGAATCTACCTCCTGAAACCTGTTTCCTGCAATTCTGCCTTACTTTCAAATCCTCTTCGTTGCCTTCCCTCAATATATTTGTGGACTGGAGTAATCATTTCTACCTCAGCAGGTTTGTGAATGGCAGTGCCCCTGAGCTCCATTTTTCAACTGTCTTTTTTGGGAGCTGGCCGCAAAAGCACGGGATTGCCTCAGGCCCTATTCTGGTTCCCGGCGGCAGGCTGAGCCTGTGGTTAATTCTTCTTCCTGATGGGAAAATAGAGTGACCTGTGCCTGTCCCAACACCTAGATCTAGTCTCTCATTGGTTGCCCCTCTTCCCTTTCATCCTCAGGACAAATTGCAACCTGTACGGAACAGGAAGTTAAAGGTGCTGATTCTCCAAGTAGGGAGATTGTTAGTAAAGTAGCTGGAATGGCGAACCCGAACACAAGGAGATGAGAAATGAGGTGCGTTTTAGAAACCTTTCAAAATCACACGGTGTACCATCGTCTGGGTTTCTCATGCATGTTTTCGATGTAGGAAGATGCCCTTGAACCTGGATATTTGGGACCCATGGGATGGGTACCAGGCAGTATTACTTTAAAGGGTCTGCGTTTGCTCACCCAACCTCACTCAACCTTTCAGCCCCAAGAGTGTCCACCCTTGTGTCTCATCCAGCTGTGGGTCTAGATATGGTCAATCCAGGTTGCATCACAGCCTCTGAACGAATTTTGTAAGAATTTCTCTGTCTTTCACTGTCTTATTTTACGGGTTTTTAAAAGTAATTTATTTTTATAATGGGGTCCAGCTGCATTTCACGGCTGTGTTTATGCGGCTTTACACCCAGTTGACTCACTTCCAGACAGATATCAATATATATGTTTTAAGATTTTTACTAGTCACATATATTCTTGTGCGGTGAATAGGGGGTGTTGAGTTCAGTTCACTGAGCAAGGAGTAGGTCTTGTCTATTACATATTGGATGTATGGAACGGTATCTGAGCGAATTTGAAACCCTTGTTTTATGCATCACCCCACCTCACCTTTCCCTTTAAGCAGCCATAGTGTGTTTTCTAAACGTGAGACTCTGTTCTGTTTTGTAATTCAGTTCAAGTGTAGCGGTTTTTACATTCCCTCTATAAGTGATAGCTTATGATAAGTGTCTTTTTCTGTGTGACTTATTTCACTTAGAATCGTCGTACCTAAGTCCACTCATCTTGCTTCTACTAGCCTTATGACATTGATTTCATGTCTGAGTGATATTCCATTGTACATAAGGACCACAACTTCTTTATCCATTTTTCTCTTTCCTGGGATATTTAAGGTGTCATAAAGTGGAGGTTCTTGTCAACAGAGCAGCCCTAAACTTTGGGGTGCTTGTGTCTTGCTGATTTTTAGTTTTCCCAATTTATAGGCCCATGAGTGGACGTGCCCTATGCTCCCTAAGCTGTGTCTTTTCGATGTTTCAGGACACACCGTACACTTCTCCAGAGTGGCTGTTGGCAATTTACATCCCGCCCATCAGCGTAGCAAGGCTGCCATTTCTCCATGGCCTGTCCTGCATTTCTCGTTTTGACACTTTTTGCAGCATGACCCTTTTGACAGATGGGAAGCGAGACTTCTTTGTAGCGCTGATTTGCCTTTCCAGGTTGCTTGGTTGGCCAAAAAGGGCGTATGCGTTTTTTCCTGAATATATTCAGGAAAAAACGCATACGCCCTTTTTGGCCAAGTGCATCATAGTCGACGTTTTGCCGCTTTTCATGTGCTTTAAAGGCGATTCGAATCTACCTCCTGAAACCTGTTTCCTGCAATTCTGCCTTGCTTTCAAATCCTCTTCGTTGCCTTCCCTCAATATATCAGTGGATGAGAGTTATCATTTATAACTCTGCGGGTTTGTGAATGGCAGTGCCCCTGAGCTCCATTTTTCAACTGGCTTTTTTGGGAGCTGGCCGCAAAAGCGCGGGATTGCCTCAGGCCCTATTATGCTTCTGGGCGGCAGGCTGAGCCTGTGGTTAATTCTTCTTCCTAATGGAAAAATAGAGTGACCTGTGCCTGTCCCAACACCTAGATCTAGTCTCTCATTGGTTGCCCCTCTTCCCGTTCATCCTCAGGACAAATTGCAACCTGTAGGGAACAGGAGCTTAAAGGTGTTGATTCTCCAAGTAGGGAGATTGCTAGTAAAGTAGCTGGAAAGGCGAACCCGAGCACAAGGAGATGAGAAATGAGGTGCATATTAGAAGCCTTTCAAAATCACACGGTGTACCAACTTCTGGGTTTCTCATGCATGTTTTCGATGTAGGAAGATGCCCTTGAACCTGGAGATTTGGGACCCATGGGATGGGTACCAGGCAGTATTCCTTTAAAGGGTCTGCGTTTGCTCACCCAACCTCACCCAACCTCTCAGCCCCAAGAGTGTCCACCCTTATGTCTCATCCAGCTGTGTGTCTAGATATGGTCAATCCAGGTTGCATCACAGCCTCTGAACGAATTTTGTAAGAATTTCTCTCTCTTTCACTGTCTTTGTTTACGGGTTTTTAAAAGTAATTTATTTTTATAATGGGGTTTAGCTGCTTTTCACTGCCGTGTTTATGCGGCTTTACACCCACTTGACTCACTTCCAGACAGATATCAATACATATGTTTTAAGATTCTTACTAGTCACATATATTCTTGTGCGGTGAATAGGGGGTGTTGAGTCCAGTTCACTGAGCAAGGAGTTGGTCTTGTCTATTACATATTGGGTTATGGAACGGTATCTGAGCGAATTTGAAACCCTTGTTTTATGCATCACCCCACCTCACCTTTCCCGTTAAGCAGCCATAGTGTTTTCTAAACGTGTGACTCTGTTCTGTTTTGTAATTCAGTTCAAGTGTAGCAGTTTTTACATTCCCTCTATAAGTGATAGCTTATGATAAGTGTCTTTTTCTGTGTGACTTATTTCACTTAGAATCGTCGCACCTAAGTCCACTCATCTTGCTTCTACTAGCCTTATGACATTGATTTCATGTCTGAGTGATATTCCATTGTACATAAGGACCACAACTTCTTTATCAATTTTTCTCTTTCCTGGGATATTTAAGGTGTCATGAAGTGGAGGTTCTTGTCAACAAAGCAGCCCTAAACTTTGGGGTGCCTGTGTCTTGCTGATTTTTAGTTTTCCCAATTTATACGCCCATGAGTGGACGTGCCCTATGCTCCCTAAGCTGTGTTTTTTCGATGTTTCAGGACACACCATATACTGCTCCAGAGTGGCTGTTGGCAATTTACATCCCGCCCATCAGCGTAGCAAGGCTGCCATTTCTCCATGGCCTGTCCTGCATTTCTGGTTTTGACACTTTTGCAGCATGACCCTTTTGACCAATGGGAAGCGAGACTTCTTTGTAGTGCTGATTTGCCTTTCCAGGTTGCTTGGTTGGCCAAAAAGGGCGTATGCGTTTTTTCCTGAATATATTCAGGAAAAACGCATAGGACCTTTTTGGCCAAGGGCATCATTGTCGACGTTTTGCCACTTTTCATGTGCTTTAAAGGCGATTCGAATCTACCTCCTGAAACCTGTTTCCTGCAATTCTGCCTTGCTTTCAAATCCTCTTCGTTGCCTTCCCTCAATATATTTGTGGACTGGAGTAATCATTTCTACCTCAGCAGGTTTGTGAATGGCAGTGCCCCTGAGCTCCATTTTTCAACTGTCTTTTTTGGGAGCTGGCCGCAAAAGCACGGAATTGCCTCAGGCCCTATTCTGGTTCCCGGCGGCAGGCTGAGCCTGTGGTTAATTCTTCTTCCTGATGGGAAAATAGAGTGACCTGTGCCTGTCCCAACACCTAGATCTAGTCTCTCATTGGTTGCCCCTCTTCCCGTTCATCCTCAGGACAAATTGCAACCTGTAGGGAACAGGAGCTTAAAGGTGTTGATTCTCCAAGTAGGGAGATTGCTAGTAAAGTAGCTGGAAAGGCGAACCCGAGCACAAGGAGATGAGAAATGAGGTGCATATTAGAAGCCTTTCAAAATCACACGGTGTACCAACTTCTAGGTTTCTCATGCATGTTTTCGATGTAGGAAGATGCCCTTGAACCTGGAGATTTGGGACCCATGGGATGGGTACCAGGCAGTATTCCTTTAAAGGGTCTGCGTTTGCTCACCCAACCTCACCCAACCTCTCAGCCCCAAGAGTGTCCACCCTTATGTCTCATCCAGCTGTGTGTCTAGATATGGTCAATCCAGGTTGCATCACAGCCTCTGAACGAATTTTGTAAGAATTTCTCTCTCTTTCACTGTCTTTGTTTACGGGTTTTTAAAAGTAATTTATTTTTATAATGGGGTTTAGCTGCTTTTCACTGCCGTGTTTATGCGGCTTTACACCCACTTGACTCACTTCCAGACAGATATCAATACATATGTTTTAAGATTCTTACTAGTCACATATATTCTTGTGCGGTGAATAGGGGGTGTTGAGTCCAGTTCACTGAGCAAGGAGTTGGTCTTGTCTATTACATATTGGGTTATGGAACGGTATCTGAGCGAATTTGAAACCCTTGTTTTATGCATCACCCCACCTCACCTTTCCCGTTAAGCAGCCATAGTGTGTTTTCTAAACGTGTGACTCTGTTCTGTTTTGTAATTCAGTTCAAGTGTAGCAGTTTTTACATTCCCTCTATAAGTGATAGCTTATGATAAGTGTCTTTTTCTGTGTGACTTATTTCACTTAGAATCGTCGCACCTAAGTCCACTCATCTTGCTTCTACTAGCCTTATGACATTGATTTCATGTCTGAGTGATATTCCATTGTACATAAGGACCACAACTTCTTTATCAATTTTTCTCTTTCCTGGGATATTTAAGGTGTCATGAAGTGGAGGTTCTTGTCAACAAAGCAGCCCTAAACTTTGGGGTGCCTGTGTCTTGCTGATTTTTAGTTTTCCCAATTTATACGCCCATGAGTGGACGTGCCCTATGCTCCCTAAGCTGTGTTTTTTCGATGTTTCAGGACACACCATATACTGCTCCAGAGTGGCTGTTGGCAATTTACATCCCGCCCATCAGCGTAGCAAGGCTGCCATTTCTCCATGGCCTGTCCTGCATTTCTGGTTTTGACACTTTTGCAGCATGACCCTTTTGAACGATGGGAAGCCAGACTTCTTTGTAGCGCTGATTTGCCTTTCCAGGTTGCTTGGTTGGCCAAAAAGGGCGTATACGTTTTTTCCTGAATATATTCAGGAAAAAACGCATACGCCCTTTTTGGCCAAGGGCATCATTGTCCACGTTTTGCCGCTTTTCATGTGCTTTAGGGCGATTCGAATCTACCTCCTGAAACCTGTTTCCTGCAATTCTGCCTTGCTTTCAAATCCTCTTCGTTTCCTTCCCTCAACATATCTGTGGATGAGAGTTATCATTTATAACTCTGTGGGTTTGTGAATTGCAGTGTCCCTGAGCTCCATTTTTCAACTCGCTTTTTGGGAGCTGGCCGCAAAAGCGCGTTATTGCCTCAGGCCCTATTCTGCTTCTGGGCGGCAGGCTGAGCCTGTGGTTAATTCTTCTTCCTGATGGGAAAATAGAGTTACCTGTGCCTGTCCCAACACCTAGATCTAGTCTCTCATTGGTTGCCCCTCTTCCCGTTCATCCTCAGGACAAATTGCAACCTGTAGGGAACAGGAGCTTAAAGGTGCTGATTCTCCAAGTAGGGAGATTGCTAGTAAAGTAGCTGGAAAGGCGAACCCGAGCACAAGGAGATGAGAAATGAGGTGCATATTAGAAACCTTTCAAAATCACATGGTGTACCATCTTCTGGGTTTCTCATGCATGTTTTCGATGTAGGAAGATGCCCTTGAACCTGGAGATTTGGGACCCATGGGATGGGTACCACGCAGTATTCCTTTAAAGGGTCTGCGTTTGCTCACCCAACCTCACCCAAACTCTCAGCCCCAAGAGTGTCCACACTTATGTCTCATCCAGCTGTGGGTCTAGATATGGTCAATCCAGGTTGCATCACAGCCTCTGAACGAATTTTGTAAGAATTTCTCTCTCTTTCACTGTCTTTGTTTTACGGGTTTTTAAAAGTAATTTATTTTTATAATGGGGTTTAGCTGCTTTTCACGGCTGTGTTTATGCGGCTTTACACCCACTTGACTCACTTCCAGACAGATATCAATACATAGGTTTTAAGATTGTTACTAGTCACATATATTCTTGTGCGGTGAATAGGGGGTGTTGAGTCCAGTTCACCGAGCAAGGAGTAGGTCTTGTCTATTTATTACATATTGGGTGTATGGAACGGTATCTGAGCGAATTTGAAACCCTTGTTTTATGCATCACCCCACCTCACCTTTCCCCTTAAGCAGCCATAGTGTGTTTTCTAAACGTGTGACTCTGTTCTGTTTTGTAATTCAGTTCAAGTGTAGCGGTTTTTACATTCCCTCTATAAGTGATAGCTTATGATAAGTGTCTTTATCTGTGTGACTTATTTCACGTAGAATCGTCGTACCTAAGTCCACTCATCTTGCTTCTACTAGCCTTAAGACATTGATTTCATGTCTGAGTGATATTCCATTGTACATAAGGACCACAACTTCTTTATCCATTTTTCTCTTTCCTGGGATATTTAAGGTGTCATGAAGTGGAGGTTCTTGTCAACAGAGCAGCCCTAAACTTTGGGGTGCCTGTGTCTTGCTGATTTTTAGTTTTCCCAATTTATACGCCCATGAGTGGACGTGACCTATGCTCCCTAAGCTGTGTTTTTTCGATGTTTCAGGAATCACCGTACACTTATTCAGAGTGGCTGTTGGCAATTTACATCCCGCCCATCAGCGTAGCAAGGCTGCCATTTCTCCATGGCCTGTCCTGCATTTCTGGTTTTGACACTTTTTGCAGCATGACCCTTTTGACAGATGGGAAGCGAGACTTCTTTGTAGCGCTGATTTGCCTTTCCAGGTTGCTTGGTTGGCCAAAGAGGGCGTATGCGTTTTTTCCTGAATATATTCAGGAAAAAACGCATAGGACCTTTTTGGCCAAGGGCATCATTGTCGACATTTTGCCACTTTTCATGTGCTTTAAAGGCTATTCGAATCTACCTCCTGAAACCTGTTTCCTGCAATTCTGCCTTGCTTTCAAATCCTCTTCGTTGCCTTCCCTCAATATATTTGTGGACTGGAATAATCATTTATAACTCAGCAGGTTTGTGAATGGCAGTGCCCCTGAGCTCCATTTTTCAACTGTCTTTTTTGGGAGCTGGCCGCAAAAGCACGGGATTGCCTCAGGCCCTATTCTGGTTCCCGGCGGCAGGCTGAGCCTGTGGTTAATTCTTCTTCCTGATGGGAAAATAGAGTTACCTGTGCCTGTCCCAACACCTAGATCTAGTCTCTCATTGGTTGCCCCTCTTCCCGTTCATCCTAAGGACAAATTGCAACCTGTAGGGAAGAGGAGGTTAAAGGTGCTGATTCTCCAAGTAAGTTGATTGCTAGTAAAGTAGCTGGAAAGGCGAACCCGAGCACAAGGAGATGAGAAATGGGGTGTGTTTTAGAAACCTTTCAAAATCACACGGTGTACCATCTTCTGAGTTTCTCATGCATGTTTTCGATGTAGGAAGATGCCCTTGAACCTGGAGATTTGGGACCCATGGGATGGGTACCACGCAGTATTACTTTAAAGGGTCTGCGTTTGCTCACCCAACCTCTCAGCCCCAAGAGTGTCCACCCTTATGTCTCATCCAGCTGTGGGTCTAGATATGGTCAATCCAGGTTGCATCTCAGCCCCTGAACGAATTTTGTAAGAATTTCTCTCTCTTTCACTGTCTTTGTTTTACGGGTTTTTAAAAGTAATTTATTTTTATAATGGGGTTTAGCTGCTTTTCACGGCTGTGTTTATGCGGCTTTACTCCCACTTGACTCATTTCCAGACAGATATCAATACATAGGTTTTAAGATTGTTACTAGTCATATATATTCTTGTGCGGTGAATAGGCGGTGTTGAGTCCAGTTCACTTAGCAAGGAGTAGGTCTTCTCTATTACATATTGGGTGTATGGAACGGTATCTGAGCGAATTTGAACCCCTTGTTTTATGCATCACCACACCTCACCTATCCCGTTAAGCAGCCATAGTGTGTTTTCTAAACGTGTGACTCTGTTCTGTTTTGTAATTCAGTTCAAGTGTAGCGGTTTTTACATTCCCTCTATAAGTGATAGCTTATGATAAGTGTCTTTTTCTGTGTGACTTATTTCACTTAAAATCGTCGTACCTAAGTCTACTCATCTTGCTTCTACTAGCCTTATGACATTGATTTCATGTCTGAGTGATATTCCATTGTACATAAGGACCACAACTTTTTTATCCATTTTTCTCTTTCCTGGGATATTTAAGGTGTCATGAAGTGGAGGTTCTTGTCAACAGAGCAGCCCCAAACTTTGGGGTGCCTGTGTCTTGCTCATTTTTAGTTTTCCCAATTTATACGCCCATGAGTGGACGTGCCCTATGCTCACTAAGCTGTGTTTTTTCGATGTTTCATGGCACACCGTACACTTCTCCAGAGTGGCTGTTGGCAATTAACATCCCGCCCATCAGCGTAGCAAGGCTGCCATTTCTCCATGGCCTGTCCTGCATTTCTGGTTTTGACACTTTTTGCAGCATGTCCCTTTTGGCCGATGGGAAGCGAGACTTCTTTTTAGCACTGATTTGCCTTTCCAGGTTGCTTGGTTGGCCAAAAAGGGCGTATGCGTTTTTTCCTGAATATATTCAGGAAAAAACGCATACGCCCTTTTTGGCCAAGGGCATCATTGTCGACGTTTTGCCGCTTTTCATGTGCCTTAAAGGCGATTCGAATCTACCTCCTGAAATCTGTTTCCTGCAATTCTGCCTTGCTTTCAAATCCTCTTCGTTGCCTTCCCTCAATATATCTGTGGATGAGAATTATCACTTATAACTCTGCGGGTTTGTGAATTGCAGTGTCCCTGAGCTCCATTTTTCAACTGTCTTTTTTGAGAGCTGGCCGCAAAAGCACGGGATTGCCTCAGGCCCTATTTTGGTTCCTGGCAGCAGGCTGAGCCTGTGGTTAATTCTTCGTCCTGATGGGAAAATAGAGTGACCTGTGCCTGTCCCAACAGCTAGATCTAGTCTCTCATTGGTTCCCCCTCTTCCCGTTCATCCTCAGGACAAATTGCAACCTGTAGGGAACAGGAGGTTAAAGGTGCTGATTCTCCAAGTAGGGAGATTGCTAGTAAAGTAGCTGGAATGCGAACCCGAGCACAAGGAGATGAGAAATGAGGTGCGTTTTAGAAACCTTTCAAAATCACACGGTGTACCATCTTCTGAGTTTCTCATGCATGTTTTCGATGTAGGAAGATGCCCTTGAACCTGGAGACTTGGGACCCATGGGATGGGTACCACGCAGTATTACTTTGAAGGGTCTGCGTTTGCTCACCCAACCTAACCCAACCTTTCAGCCCCAAGAGTGTCCACCCTTATGTCTCATCCAGCTGTGCGTGTAGATATGGTCAATCCAGGTTGCATCACAGCCTCTGAACGAATTTTGTAAGAATTTCTCTCTCTTTCACTGTCTTTGTTTTACGGGTTTTTAAAAGTAATTTATTTTTATAATGGGGTTTAGCTGCTTTTCACGGCTGTGTTTATGCGGCTTTATACCCACTTCACTCACTTCCATACAGATATCAATATATAGGTTTTAAGATTCTTACTAGTCACATATATTCTTGTGCGGTGAATAGGGGGTGTTGAGTCCAGTTCACGGAGCAAGGAGTAGGTCTTGTCTATTACATATTGGGTGTATGGAACGGTATCTGAGCGAATTTGAAATCCTTGTTTTATGCATCACCCCACCTCACCTTTCCTGTTAAGCAGCCATAGTGTGTTTTCTAAACGTGTGACTCTGTTCTGTTTTGTAATTCAGTTCAAGTGTAGCGGTTTTTACATTCCCTCTATAAGTGATAGCTTATGATAAGTGTCTTTTTCTGTGTGACTTATTTCACTTAGAATCGTCGTACCTAAGTCCACTCATCTTGCTTCTACTAGCCTTATGACATTGATTTCATGTCTGAGTGATATTCCATTGTACATAAGGACCACAACTTCTTTATCCATTTTTCTCTTTCCTGGGATATTTAAGTTGTCATGAAGTGGAGGTTCTTGTCAACAGAGCAGCCCTAAACTTTGGGGTGCCTGTGTCTTGCTGATTTTTAGTTTTCCCAATTTATACGCCCATGAGTGGACGTGCCCTATGCTCCCTAAGCTGTGTTTTTTCGATGTTTCAGGACACACCGTACACTTCTTCAGAGTGGCTGTTGGCAATTAACATCCCGCCCATCAGCGTAGCAAGGCTGCCATTTCTCCATGGCCTGTCCTGCATTTCTGGTTTTGACACTTTTTGCAGCATGACCCTTTTGACCGATGGGAAGCGAAACTTCTTTGTAGCACTGATTTGCCTTTCCAGGTTGCTTGGTTGGCCTAAAAGGGCGTATGCGTTTTTTCCTGAATATATTCAGGAAACAACGCATACGCCCTTTTTGGCCAAGGGCATCATTGTCGATGTTTTGCCGCTTTTCATGTGCTTTAAAGGCGATTCGAATCTACCTCCTGAAACCTGTTTCCTGCAATTCTGCCTTGCTTTCAAATCCTCTTTGTTGCCTTCCCTCAATATATTTGTGGACGAGAGTTATCATTTATAACTCAGCAGGTTTGTGAATGGCAGTGCCCCTGAGCTCCATTTTTCAACTGTCTTGTTTGGGAGCTGGCCGCAAAAGCACGGGATTGCCACAGGCCCTATTCTGGTTCCCGGCGGCAGGCTGAGCCTGTGGTTAATTCTTTTTCCTAATGGGAAAATAGAGTGACCTGTGCCTGTCCCAACACCTAGATCTAGTCTCTCATTGTTTGCCCCTCTTCCCGTTCATCCTCAGGACAAATTGCAACCTCTACAGAACAGGAGGTTAAAGGTGCTGATTCTCCAAGTAGGGAGATTGCTAGTGAAGTAGCTGGAATGGCGAACCCGAGCACAAGGAGATGAGAAATGAGGTGCATTTTAGAAACCTTTCAAAATCACACGGTGTACCTTCTTCTGGGTTCCTCATGCAAGTTTTCGATGTAGGAAGATGCCCTTGAACCTGGAGATTTGGGACCCATGGGATGGGTACCATGCAGCATTACTTTAAAGGGTCTGGGTTTGCTCACCCAACCTCACCCAACCTCTCAGCCCCAAGAGTGTCCACCCTTATGTCTCATCCAGCTGTGGGTCTAGATATGGTCAATCCAGGTTGCATCACAGCCCCTGAACGAATTTTGTAAGAATTTCTCTCTCTTTCACTGTCTTTGTCTTACGGGTTTTTAAAAGTAATTTATTTTTATAATGGGGTTAAGCTGCTTTTCACGGCTGTGTTTATGCGGATTTACACCCACTTGACTCACTTCCAGTCAGATATCAATACATAGGTTTTAAGATTGTTACTAGTCACATATATTCTTGTGCGGTGAATAGGGCGTGTTGAGTCCAGTTCACTGAGCAAGGAGTAGGTCTTGTCTATTACATATTGGGTGTATGGAACGGTATCTGAGCGAATTTGAACCCCTTATTTTATGCATCACCCCACCTCACCTTTCCCGTTAAGCCGCCATAGTGTGTTTTCTAAACGTGTGATTCTGTTCTGTTCTGTAATTCAGTTCAAGTGTAGCGGTTTTTACATTCCCTCTATAAGTGATAGCTTATGATAAGTGTCTTTTTCTGTGTGACTTATTTCACTTAGAATCGTCGTACCTAAGTCCACTCATCTTGCTTCTACTAGACTTATGACATTGATTTCATGTCTGAGTGATATTGCATTGTACATAAGGACCACAACTTCTTTATCCATTTTTCTCTTTCCTGGGATATTTAAGGTGTCATGAAGTGGAGGTTCTTGTCAACAGAGCAGCCCTAAACTTTGGGGTGCCTGTGTCTTGCTGATTTTTAGTTTTCCCAATTTATACGCCCATGAGTGGACGTGCCCTATGCTCACTAAGCTGTGTTTTTTCCATGTTTCAGTACACACCGTACACTTCTCCAGAGTGGCTGTTGGCAATTTACATCCCGCCCATCAGCGTAGCAAGGCTGCCATTTCTCCATGGCCTGTCCTGCATTTCTGGTTTTGACACTTTTTGCAGCATGGCCCTTTTGACCCATGGGAAGTGAGACTTCTTTGTAGCGCTGATTTGCCTTTCCAGGTTGCTTGGTTGCCCAAAAAGGGCGTATGCGTTTTTTCCTGAATATATTCAGGTAAAAGCGCATACGCCCTTTTTGGCCAAGGGCATCATTGTCGACGTTTTGCCGCTTTTCATGTGCTTTAAAGGCGATTCAAATCTACCTCTTGAAATCTGTTTCCTGCAATTCTGCCTTGCATTCAAATCCTCTTCGTTGCCTTCCCTCAATATATCTGTGGATGAGAGTTATCACTTATAACTCTGCGGGTTTGTGAATTGCAGTGTCCCTGAGCTCCATTTTTCAACTCGCTTTTTTGGGAGCTGGCCGCAAAAGCGCGGATTTGCCTCAGGCCCTATTGTGCTTCTGGGCGGCAGGCTGAGCCTGTGGTTAATTCTTCTTCCTGATGGGAAAATAGAGTGACCTGTGCCTGTCCCAACACCTAGATCTAGTCTCTCATTGGTTGCCCCTCTTCCCGTTCATCCTCAGGACAAATTGCAACCTGTAGAGAACAGGAGGTTAAAGGTGCTGATTCTCCAAGTAGGGAGATTGCTAGTGAAGTAGCTGGAATGGCGAACCCGAGCACAAGGAGATGAGAAATGAGGTGCGTTTTAGAAACCTTTCAAAATCACACGGTGTACCTTCTTCTGGGTTCCTCATGCAAGTTTTCGATATAGGAAGATGCCGTTGAACCTGGAGATTTGGGACCCATGGGATGGGTACCATGCAGTATTACTTTAAAGGGTCTGCGTTTGCTCACCCAACCTCACCCAACCTCTCAGCCCCAAGAGTGTCCACCCTTATGTCTCACCCAGCTGTGGGTCTAGATATGGTCAATCCAGGTTGCATCACAGCCCCTGAACGAATTTTGTAAGAATTTCTCTCTCTTTCACTGTCTTTGTTTTACGGGTTTTTAAAAGTAATTTATTTTTATAATGGGGTTTAGCTGCTTTTCACGGCTGTGTTTATGCGGATTTACACCCACTTGACTCACTTCCAGACAGATATCAATACATAGGTTTTAAGATTGTTACTAGTCACATATATTCTTGTGCGGTGAATAGGGCGTGTTGAGTCCAGTTCACTGAGCAAGGAGTAGGTCTTGTCTATTACATATTGGGTGTATGGAACGGTATCTGAGCGAATTTGAACCCCTTGTTTTATGCATCACCCCACCTCACCTTTCCCGTTAAGCAGCCATAGTGTGTTTTCTAAACGTGTGATTCTGTTCTGTTCTGTAATTCAGTTCAAGTGTAGCGGTTTTTACATTCCCTCTATAAGTGATAGCTTATGATAAGTGTCTTTTTCTGTGTGACTTATTTCACTTAGAATCGTCGTACCTAAGTCCACTCATCTTGCTTCTACTAGCCTTATGACATTGATTTCATGTCTGAGTGATATTGCATTGTACATAAGGACCACAACTTCTTTATCCATTTTTCTCTTTCCTGGGATATTTAAGGTGTCATGAAGTGGAGGTTCTTGTCAACAGAGCAGCCCTAAACTTTGGGGTGCCTTTGTCTTGCTGATTTTTAGTTTTCCCAATTTATACGCCCATGAGTGGACGTGCCCTATGCTCCCTAAGCTGTGTTTTTTCGATGTTTCAGGACACACCGTACACTTCTCCAGAGTGGCTGTTGGCAACTTACATCCCGCTCATCAGTGTAGCAAGGCTGCCATTTCTCCATGGCCTGTCCTGCATTTCTGGTTTGACACTTTTTGCAGCATGGCCCTTTTGACCGATGGGAAGCGAGACTTCTTTGTAGCGCTGATTTGCATTTCCAGGTTGCTTGGTTGGCCAAAAAGGGCGTATGCGTTTTTTCCTGAATATATTCAGGAAAAAACGCATACGCCCTTTTTGGCCAAGGGCATCATTGTCGACGTTTTGCCGCTTTTCATGTGCTTTACAGGCGATTCGAATCTACCTCCTGAAATCTGTTTCCTGCAATTCTGCCTTGCTTTCAAATCCTCTTCGTTGCCTTCCCTCAATATATCTGTGGATGAGAGTTATCATTTATAACTCTGCGGGTTTGTGAATTGCAGTGTCCCTGAGCCCCATTTTTCAACTCGCTTTTTGGGAGCTGGCCGCAAAAGCGTGGGGGTGCCTCAGGCCCTATTCTGCTTCTGGGTGGCAGGCTGAGCCTGTGGTTAATTCTTCTTCCTGATGGGAAAATAGAGTGACCTGTGCCTGTCCCAACACCTAGATCTAGTCTCTCATTGGTTGCTCCTCTTCCCGTTCATCCTCAGGACAAATTGCAACCTGTAGGGAACAGGAGGTTAAAGGTGCTGATTCTCCAAGTAAGTTGATTGCTAGTAAAGTAGCTGGAAAGGCGAACCCGAGCACAAGGAGATGGGAAATGGGGTGTGTTTTAGAAACCTTTCAAAATCACACGGTGTACCATCTTCTGAGTTTCTCATGCATGTTTTCGATGTAGGAAGATGCCCTTGAACCTGGAGATTTGGGACCCATGGGATGGGTACCACGCAGTATTACTTTAAAGGGTCTGCGTTTGCTCACCCAACCTCTCAGCCCCACGAGTGTCCACCCTTATGTCTCATCCAGCTGTGGGTCTAGATATGGTCAATCCAGGTTGCATCTCAGCCCCTGAACGAATTTTGTAAGAATTTCTCTCTCTTTCACTGTCTTTGTTTTACGGGTTTTTAAAAGTAATTTATTTTTATAATGGGGTTTAGCTGCTTTTCACGGCTGTGTTTATGCGGCTTTACACCCACTTGACTCACTTCCAGACAGATATCAATACATAGGATTTAAGATTGTTACTAGTCATATATATTCTTGTGCGGTGAATAGGGGGTGTTGAGTCCAGTTCACTTAGCAAGGAGTAGGTCTTGTCTATTACATATTGGGTGTATGGAACGGTATCTGAGCGAATTTGAACCCCTTGTTTTATGCATCACCCCACCTCACCTTTCCCGTTAAGCAGCCATAGTGTGTTTTCTAAACGTGTGACTCTGTTCTGTTTTGTAAATCAGTTCAAGTGTAGCGGTTTTTACATTCCCTCTATAAGTGATAGCTTATGATAAGTGTCTTTTTCTGTGTGACTTATTTCACTTAGAATCGTCGTACCTAAGTCCACTCATCTTGCTTCTACTAGCCTTATGACATTGATTTCATGTCTGAGTGATATTGCATTGTACATAAGGACCACAATTTCTTTATCCATTTTTCTCTTTCCTGGGATATTTAAGGTGTCATGAAGTGGAGGTTCTTGTCAACAGAGCAGCCCTAAACTTTGGGGTGCATGTGTCTTGCTGATTTTTAGTTTTCCCAATTTATACGCCCATGAGTGGACGTGCCCTATGCTCCCTAAGCTGTGTTTTTTCGATGTTTCAGGACACACCGTACACTTCTCCAGTGGCTGTTGGCAACTTACATCCCGCTCATCAGTGTAGCAAGGCTGCCATTTCTCCATGGCCTGTCCTGCATTTTTCGTTTTGACACTTTTTGCAGCATGGCCCTTTTCACCGATGGGAAGCGAGACTTCTTTGTAGCGCTGATTTGCCTTTCCAGGTTGCTTGGTTGGCCAAAAAGGGCGTATGCCTTTTTTCCTGAATATATTCAGGAAAAAACGCATACGCCCTTTTTGGCCAAGGGCATCATTGTCGAAGTTTTGCCACTTTTCATGTGCTTTAAAGGCGATTCGAATCTACCTCCTGAAACCTGTTTCCTGCAATTCTGCCTTGCTTTCAAATCCTCTTTGTTGCCTTCCCTCAATATATTTGTGGACGAGAGTTATCATTTATAACTCAGCAGGTTTGTGAATGGCAGTGCCCGTGAGCTCCATTTTTCAACTGTCTTGTTTGGGAGCTGGCCGCAAAAGCACGGGATTGCCTCAGGCCCTATTCTGGTTCCCGGCGGCAGGCTGAGCCTGTGGTTAATTCTTCTTCCTGATGGGAAAATAGAGTGACCTGTGCCTGTCCCAACAGCTAGATCTAGTCTCTCATTGGTTCCCCCTCTTCCCGTTCATCCTCAGGACAAATTGCAACCTGTAGGGAACAGGAGGTTAAAGGTGCTGATTCTCCAAGTAGGGAGATTGCTAGTAAAGTAGCTGGAATGGCGAACCCGAGCACAAGGAGATGAGAAATGAGGTGCGTTTTAGAAACCTTTCAAAATCACACGGTGTACCATCTTCTGAGTTTCTCATGCATGTTTTCCATGTAGGAAGGTGCCCTTGAACCTGGAGCCTTGGGACCCATGGGATGGGTACCACGCAGTATTACTTTGAAGGGTCTGCGTTTGCTCACCCAACCTAACCCAACCTCTCAGCCCCAAGAGTGTCCACCCTTATGTCTCACCCAGCTGTGGGTCTAGATATGGTCAATCCAGGTTGCATCACAGCCCCTGAACGAATTTTGTAAGAATTTCTCTCTCTTTCACTGTCTTTGTTTTACAGGTTTTTAAAAGTAATTTATTTTTATAATGGGGTTTAGCTGCTTTTCACGGCTGTGTTTATGCGGATTTACACCCACTTGACTCACTTCCAGACAGATATCAATACATAGGTTTTAAGATTGTTACTAGTCACATATATTCTTGTGCGGTGAATAGGGCGTGTTGAGTCCAGTTCACTGAGCAAGGAGTAGGTCTTGTCTATTACATATTGGGTGTATGGAACGGTATCTGAGCGAATTTGAACCCCTTGTTTTATGCATCACCCCACCTCACCTTTCCCGTTAAGCAGCCATAGTGTGTTTTCTAAACGTGTGATTCTGTTCTGTTCTGTAATTCAGTTCAAGTGTAGCGGTTTTTACATTCCCTCTATAAGTGATAGCTTATGATAAGTGTCTTTTTCTGTGTGACTTATTTCACTTAGAATCGTCGTACCTAAGTCCACTCATCTTGCTTCTACTAGCCTTATGACATTGATTTCATGTCTGAGTGATATTGCATTGTACATAAGGACCACAACTTCTTTATCCATTTTTCTCTTTCCTGGGATATTTAAGGTGTCATGAAGTGGAGGTTCTTGTCAACAGAGCAGCCCTAAACTTTGGGGTGCCTTTGTCTTGCTGATTTTTAGTTTTCCCAATTTATACGCCCATGAGTGGACGTGCCCTATGCTCCCTAAGCTGTGTTTTTTCGATGTTTCAGGACACACCGTACACTTCTCCAGAGTGGCTGTTGGCAACTTACATCCCGCTCATCAGTGTAGCAAGGCTGCCATTTCTCCATGGCCTGTCCTGCATTTCTGGTTTGACACTTTTTGCAGCATGGCCCTTTTGACCGATGGGAAGCGAGACTTCTTTGTAGCGCTGATTTGCCTTTCCAGGTTGCTTGGTTGGCCAAAAAGGGCGTATGCGTTTTTTCCTGAATATATTCAGGAAAAAACGCATACGCCCTTTTTGGCCAAGGGCATCATTGTCGACGTTTTGCCGCTTTTCATGTGCTTTACAGGCGATTCGAATCTACCTCCTGAAATCTGTTTCCTGCAATTCTGCCTTGCTTTCAAATCCTCTTCGTTGCCTTCCCTCAATATATCTGTGGATGAGAGTTATCATTTATAACTCTGCGGGTTTGTGAATTGCAGTGTCCCTGAGCCCCATTTTTCAACTCGCTTTTTTGGGAGCTGGCCGCAAAAGCGTGGGGGTGCCTCAGGCCCTATTCTGCTTCTGGGTGGCAGGCTGAGCCTGTGGTTAATTCTTCTTCCTGATGGGAAAATAGAGTGACCTGTGCCTGTCCCAACACCTAGATCTAGTCTCTCATTGGTTGCTCCTCTTCCCGTTCATCCTCAGGACAAATTGCAACCTGTAGGGAACAGGAGGTTAAAGGTGCTGATTCTCCAAGTAAGTTGATTGCTAGTAAAGTAGCTGGAAAGGCGAACCCGAGCACAAGGAGATGGGAAATGGGGTGTGTTTTAGAAACCTTTCAAAATCACACGGTGTACCATCTTCTGAGTTTCTCATGCATGTTTTCGATGTAGGAAGATGCCCTTGAACCTGGAGATTTGGGACCCATGGGATGGGTACCACGCAGTATTACTTTAAAGGGTCTGCGTTTGCTCACCCAACCTCTCAGCCCCAAGAGTGTCCACCCTTATGTCTCATCCAGCTGTGGGTCTAGATATGGTCAATCCAGGTTGCATCTCAGCCCCTGAACGAATTTTGTAAGAATTTCTCTCTCTTTCACTGTCTTTGTTTTACGGGTTTTTAAAAGTAATTTATTTTTATAATGGGGTTTAGCTGCTTTTCACGGCTGTGTTTATGCGGCTTTACACCCACTTGACTCACTTCCAGACAGATATCAATACATAGGATTTAAGATTGTTACTAGTCATATATATTCTTGTGCGGTGAATAGGGGGTGTTGAGTCCAGTTCACTTAGCAAGGAGTAGGTCTTGTCTATTACATATTGGGTGTATGGAACGGTATCTGAACGAATTTGAACCCCTTGTTTTATGCATCACCCCACCTCACCTTTCCCGTTAAGCAGCCATAGTGTGTTTTCTAAACGTGTGACTCTGTTCTGTTTTGTAAATCAGTTCAAGTGTAGCGGTTTTTACATTCCCTCTATAAGTGATAGCTTATGATAAGTGTCTTTTTCTGTGTGACTTATTTCACTTAGAATCGTCGTACCTAAGTCCACTCATCTTGCTTCTACTAGCCTTATGACATTGATTTCATGTCTGAGTGATATTGCATTGTACATAAGGACCACAATTTCTTTATCCATTTTTCTCTTTCCTGGGATATTTAAGGTGTCATGAAGTGGAGGTTCTTGTCAACAGAGCAGCCCTAAACTTTGGGGTGCATGTGTCTTGCTGATTTTTAGTTTTCCCAATTTATACGCCCATGAGTGGACGTGCCCTATGCTCCCTAAGCTGTGTTTTTTCGATGTTTCAGGACACACCGTACACTTCTCCAGTGGCTGTTGGCAACTTACATCCCGCTCATCAGTGTAGCAAGGCTGCCATTTCTCCATGGCCTGTCCTGCATTTTTCGTTTTGACACTTTTTGCAGCATGGCCCTTTTCACCGATGGGAAGCGAGACTTCTTTGTAGCGCTGATTTGCCTTTCCAGGTTGCTTGGTTGGCCAAAAAGGGCGTATGCCTTTTTTCCTGAATATATTCAGGAAAAAACGCATACGCCCTTTTTGGCCAAGGGCATCATTGTCGAAGTTTTGCCACTTTTCATGTGCTTTAAAGGCGATTCGAATCTACCTCCTGAAACCTGTTTCCTGCAATTCTGCCTTGCTTTCAAATCCTCTTTGTTGCCTTCCCTCAATATATTTGTGGACGAGAGTTATCATTTATAACTCAGCAGGTTTGTGAATGGCAGTGCCCGTGAGCTCCATTTTTCAACTGTCTTGTTTGGGAGCTGGCCGCAAAAGCACGGGATTGCCTCAGGCCCTATTCTGGTTCCCGGCGGCAGGCTGAGCCTGTGGTTAATTCTTCTTCCTGATGGGAAAATAGAGTGACCTGTGCCTGTCCCAACAGCTAGATCTAGTCTCTCATTGGTTCCCCCTCTTCCCGTTCATCCTCAGGACAAATTGCAACCTGTAGGGAACAGGAGGTTAAAGGTGCTGATTCTCCAAGTAGGGAGATTGCTAGTAAAGTAGCTGGAATGGCGAACCCGAGCACAAGGAGATGAGAAATGAGGTGCGTTTTAGAAACCTTTCAAAATCACACGGTGTACCATCTTCTGAGTTTCTCATGCATGTTTTCCATGTAGGAAGGTGCCCTTGAACCTGGAGCCTTGGGACCCATGGGATGGGTACCACGCAGTATTACTTTGAAGGGTCTGCGTTTGCTCACCCAACCTAACCCAACCTTTCAGCCCCAAGAGTGTCCACCCTTATGTCTCATCCAGCTGTGCGTGTAGATATGGTCAATCCAGGTTGCATCACAGCCTCTGAACGAATTTTGTAAGAATTTCTCTCTATTTCACTGTCTTTGTTTTACGGGTTTTTAAAAGTAATTTATTTTTATAATGGGGTTTAGCTGCTTTTCACGGCTGTGTTTATGCGGCTTTACACCCACTTGACTCACTTCCAGACAGATATCAATACATAGGTTTTAAGATTGTTACTAGTCACATATATTCTTGTGCGGTGAATAGGGGGTGTTGAGTCCAGTTCACGGAGCAAGGAGTAGGTCTTGTCTATTACATATTGGGTGTATGGAACGGTATCTGAGCGAATTTGAACCCCTTGTTTTATGCATCACCCCACCTCACCTTTCCCGTTAAGCAGCCATAGTGTGTTTTCTAAACGTGTGATTCTGTTCTGTTCTGTAATTCAGTTCAAGTGTAGCGGTTTTTACATTCCCTCTATAAGTGATAGCTTATGATAAGTGTCTTTTTCTGTGTGACTTATTTCACTTAGAATCGTCGTACCTAAGTCCACTCATCTTGCTTCTACTAGCCTTATGACATTGATTTCATGTCTGAGTGATATTGCATTGTACATAAGGACCACAACTTCTTTATCCATTTTTCTCTTTCCTGGGATATTTAAGGTGTCATGAAGTGGAGGTTCTTGTCAACAGAGCAGCCCTAAACTTTGGGGTGCCTGTGTCTTGCTGATTTTTAGTTTTCCCAATTTATACGCCCATGAGTGGACGTGCCCTATGCTCCCTAAGCTGTGTTTTTTTGATGTTTCAGGACACACCGTACACTTCTCCAGAGTGGCTGTTGGCAATTTACATCCCGCCCATCAGCGTAGCAAGGCTGCCATTTCTCCATGGCCTGTCCTGCATTTCTGGTTTTGACACTTTTTGCAGCATGGCCCTTTTGACCGATGGGAAGCGAGACTTCTTTGTAGCGCTGATTTGCCTTTCCAGGTTGCTTGGTTGGCCAAAAAGGGCGTATGCGTTTTTTCCTGAATATATTCAGGAAAAAACGCATACGCCCTTCTTGGCCAAGGGCATCATTGTCGACGTTTTGCCGCTTTTCATGTGCTTTACAGGCGATTCGAATCTACCTCCTGAAATCTGTTTCCTGCAATTCTGCCTTGCTTTCAAATCCTCTTCATTGCCTTCCCTCAATATATCTGTGGATGAGAGTTATCATTTATAACTCTGCGGGTTTGTGAATTGCAGTGTCCCTGAGCTCCATTTTTCAACTCGCTTTTTTGGGAGCTGGCCGCAAAAGCGCGGGATTGCCTCAGGCCCTATTGTGCTTCTGGGCGGCAGGCTGAGCCTGTGATTAATTCTTCTTCCTGATGGGAAAATAGAGTGACCTGTGCCTGTCCCAACACCTAGATCTAGTCTCTCATTGGTTGCCCCTCTTCCCGTTCATCCTCAGGACAAATTGCAACCTGTAGGGAACAGGAGGTTAAAGGTGCTGATTCTCCAAGTAAGTTGATTGCTAGTAAAGTAGCTGGAATGGCGAACCCGAGCACAAGGAGATGAGAAATGGGGTGTGTTTTAGAAACCTTTCAAAATCACACGGTGTACCATCTTCTGAGTTTCTCATGCATGTTTTCGATGTAGGAAGATGCCCTTGAACCTGGAGATTTGGGACCCATGGGATGGGTATCACGCAGTATTACTTTAAAAGGTCTGTGTTTGCTCACCCAAACTCTCAGCCCCAAGAGTGTCCACCCTTATGTCTCATCCAGCTGTGGGTCTAGATATGGTCAATCCAGGTGGCATCACAGCCCCTGAACGAATTTTGTAAGAATTTCTCTCTCTTTCACTGTCTTTGTTTTACGGGTTTTTAAAAGTAATTTATTTTTCTAATGGGGTTTAGCTGCTTTTCACGGCTGTCTTTATGCGGATTTACACCCACTTGACTCACTTCCAGACAGATATCAATACATAGGTTTTAAGATTGTTACTAGTCATATATATTCTTGTGCGGTGAATAGGGGGTGTTGAGTCCAGTTCACTTAGCAAGGAGTAGGTCTTCTCTATTACATATTGGGTGTATGGAACGGTATCTGAGCGAATTTGAACCCCTTGTTTTATGCATCACCCCACCTCACCTTTCCCGTTAAGCAGCCATAGTGTGTTTTCTAAACGTGTGATTCTGTTCTGTTCTGTAATTCAGTTCAAGTGTAGCGGTTTTTACATTCCCTCTATAAGTGATAGCTTATGATAAGTGTCTTTTTCTGTGTGACTTATTTCACTTAGAATCGTCGTACCTAAGTCCACTCATCTTGCTTCTACTAGCCTTATGACATTGATTTCATTTCTGAGTGATATTGCATTGTACATAAGGACCACAACTTCTTTATCCATTTTTCTCTTTCCTGGGATATTTAAGTTGTCATGAAGTGGAGGTTCTTGTCAACAGAGCAGCCCTAAACTTTGGGGTGCCTGTGTCTTGCTGATTTTTAGTTTTCCCAATTTATACGCCCATGAGTGGACGTGCCCTATGCTCACTAAGCTGTGTTTTTTCGATGTTTCAGGACACACCGTACACTTCTCCAGAGTGGCTGTTGGCAATTAACATCCCGCCCATCAGCGTAGCAAGACTGCCATTTCTCCATGGCCTGTCCTGCATTTCTGGTTTTGACACTTTTTGCAGCATGACCCTTTTGACCGATGGGAAGCGAGACTTCTTTGTAGCACTGATTTGCCTTTCCAGGTTGCTTGGTTGGCCAAAAAGGGCGTATGCGTTTTTTCCTGAATATATTCAGGAAAAAACGAATACGCCCTTTTTGGCCAAGGGCATCATTGTCGACGTTTTGCCGCTTTTCATGTGCTTTAAAGGCGATTCGAATCTACCTCCTGAAACCTGTTTCCTGCAATTCTGCCTTGCTTTCAAATCCTCTTTGTTGCCTTCCCTCAATATATTTGTGGACGAGAGTTATCATTTATAACTCAGCAGGTTTGTGAATGGCAGTGCCCGTGAGCTCCATTTTTCAACTGTCTTGTTTGGGAGCTGGCCGCAAAAGCACGGGATTGCCTCAGGCCCTATTCTGGTTCCCGGCGGCAGGCTGAGCCTGTGGTTAATTCTTTTTCCTAATGGGAAAATAGAGTGACCTGTGCCTGTCCCAACACCTAGATCTAGTCTCTCATTGGTTGCCCCTCTTCCCGTTCATCCTCAGGACAAATTGCAACCTGTACAGAACAGGAGGTTAAAGGTGCTGATTCTCCAAGTAGGGAGATTGCTAGTTAAGTAGCTGGAATGGCGAACCCGAGCACAAGGAGATGAGAAATGAGGTGCGTTTTAGAAACCTTTCAAAATCACACGGTGTACCTTCTTCTGGGTTCCTCATGCAAGTTTTCGATGTAGGAAGATGCCCTTGAACCTGGAGATTTGGGACCCATGGGATGGGTACCATGCAGTATTACTTTAAAGGGTCTGCGTTTGCTCACCCAACCTCACCCAACCTCTCAGCCCCAAGAGTGTCCACCCTTATGTCTCATCCAGCTGTGGGTCTAGATATGGTCAATCCAGGTTGCATCACAGCCCCTGAACGAATTTTGTAAGAATTTGTCTCTCTTTCACTGTCTTTGTTTTACGGGTTTTTAAAAGTAATTTATTTTTATAATGGGGTTTAGCTGCTTTTCACGGCTGTGTTTATGCGGATTTACACCCACTTGACTCACTTCCAGACAGATATCAATACATAGGTTTTAAGATTCTTACTAGTCACATATATTCTTGTGCGGTGAATAGGGCGTGTTGAGTCCAGTTCACTGAGCAAGGAGTAGGTCTTGTCTATTACATATTGGGTGTATGGAACGGTATCTGAGCGAATTTGAACCCCTTGTTTTATGCATCACCCCACCTCACCTTTCCCGTTAAGCAGCCATAGTGTGTTTTCTAAACGTGTGATTCTGTTCTGTTCTGTAATTCAGTTCAAGTGTAGCGGTTTTTACATTCCCTCTATAAGTGATAGCTTATGATAAGTGTCTTTTTCTGTGTGACTTATTTCACTTAGAATCGTCGTACCTAAGTCCACTCATCTTGCTTCTACTAGCCTTATGACATTGATTTCATGTCTGAGTGATATTGCATTGTACATAAGGACCACAACTTCTTTATCCATTTTTCTCTTTCCTGGGATATTTAAGGTGTCATGAAGTGGAGGTTCTTGTCAACAGAGCAGCCCTAAACTTTGGGGTGCATGTGTCTTGCTGATTTTTAGTTTTCCCAATTTATACGCCCATGAGTGGACGTGCCCTATGCTCCCTAAGCTGTGTTTTTTCGATGTTTCAGGACACACCGTACACTTCTCCAGTGGCTGTTGGCAACTTACACCCCGCTCATCAGCGTAGCAAGGCTGCCATTTCTCCATGGCCTGTCCTGCATTTCTGGTTTTGACACTTTTTGCAGCATGGCCCTTTTGACCGATGGGAAGCGAGACTTCTTTGTAGCGCTGATTTGCCTTTCCAGGTTGCTTGGTTGGCCAAAAAGGGCGTATGCGTTTTTTCCTGAATATATTCAGGAAAAAACGCATACGCCCTTCTTGGCCAAGGGCATCATTGTCGACGTTTTGCCGCTTTTCATGTGCTTTACAGGCGATTCGAATCTACCTCCTGAAATCTGTTTCCTGCAATTCTGCCTTGCTTTCAAATCCTCTTCGTTGCCTTCCCTCAATATATCTGTGGATGAGAGTTATCATTTATAACTCTGCGGGTTTGTGAATTGCAGTGTCCCTGAGCTCCATTTTTCAACTCGCTTTTTTGGGAGCTGGCCGCAAAAGCGCGGGATTGCCTCAGGCCCTATTGTGCTTCTGGCTGGCAGGCTGAGCCTGTGATTAATTCTTCTTCCTGATGGGAAAATAGAGTGACCTGTGCCTGTCCCAACACCTAGATCTAGTCTCTCATTGGTTGCCCCTCTTCCCGTTCATCCTCAGGACAAATTGCAACCTGTAGGGAACAGGAGGTTAAAGGTGCTGATTCTCCAAGTAAGTTGATTGCTATTAAAGTAGCTGGAAAGGCGAACCCGAGCACAAGGAGATGAGAAATGGGGTGTGTTTTAGAAACCTTTCAAAATCACACGGTGTACCATCTTCTGAGTTTCTCATGCATGTTTTCGATGTAGGAAGATGCCCTTGAACCTGGAGATTTGGGACCCATGGGATGGGTATCACGCAGTATTACTTTAAAAGGTCTGTGTTTGCTCACCCAACCTCTCAGCCCCAAGAGTGTCCACCCTTATGTCTCATCCAGCTGTGGGTCTAGATATGGTCAATCCAGGTGGCATCACAGCCCCTGAACGAATTTTGTAAGAATTTCTCTCTCTTTCACTGTCTTTGTTTTACGGGTTTTTAAAAGTAATTTATTTTTCTAATGGGGTTTAGCTGCTTTTCACGGCTGTCTTTATGCGGATTTACACCCACTTGACTCACTTCCAGACAGATATCAATACATAGGTTTTAAGATTGTTACTAGTCACATATATTCTTGTGCGGTGAATAGGGGGTGTTGAGTCCAGTTCACGGAGCAAGGAGTAGGTCTTGTCTATTACATATTGGGTGTATGGAACGGTATCTGAGCGAATTAGAAACCCTTGTTTTATGCATCACCCCACCTCACCTTTCCCGTTAAGCAGCCATAGTGTGTTTTCTAAAGGTGTGACTCTGTTCTGTTTTGTAATTCAGTTCAAGTGTAGCGGTTTTTACATTCCCTCTATAAGTGATAGCTTATGATAAGTGTCTTTTTCTGTGTGACTTATTTCACTTAGAATCGTCGTACCTAAGTCCACTCATCTTGCTTCTACTAGCCTTATGACATTGATTTCATGTCTGAGTGATATTCCATTGTACATAAGGACCACAACTTCTTTATCCATTTTTCTCTTTCCTGGGATATTTAAGTTGTCATGAAGTGGAGGTTCCTGTCAACAGAGCAGCCCTAAACTTTGGGGTGCCTGTGTCTTGCTGATTTTTAGTTTTCCCAATTTATACGCCCATGAGTGGACGTGCCCTATGCTCACTAAGCTGTGTTTTTTCGATGTTTCAGGACACACCGTACACTTCTCCAGAGTGGCTGTTGGCAATTAACATCCCGCCCATCAGCGTAGCAAGACTGCCATTTCTCCATGGCCTGTCCTGCATTTCTGGTTTTGACACTTTTTGCAGCATGACCCTTTTGACCGATGGGAAGCGAGACTTCTTTGTAGCACTGATTTGCCTTTCCAGGTTGCTTGGTTGGCCAAAAAGGGCGTATGCGTTTTTTCCTGAATATATTCAGGAAAAAACGAATACGCCCTTTTTGGCCAAGGGCATCATTGTCGACGTTTTGCCGCTTTTCATGTGCTTTAAAGGCGATTCGAATCTACCTCCTGAAACCTGTTTCCTGCAATTCTGCCTTGCTTTCAAATCCTCTTTGTTGCCTTCCCTCAATATATTTGTGGACGAGAGTTATCATTTATAACTCAGCAGGTTTGTGAATGGCAGTGCCCGTGAGCTCCATTTTTCAACTGTCTTGTTTGGGAGCTGGCCGCAAAAGCACGGGATTGCCTCAGGCCCTATTCTGGTTCCCGGCGGCAGGCTGAGCCTGTGGTTAATTCTTTTTCCTAATGGGAAAATAGAGTGACCTGTGCCTGTCCCAACACCTAGATCTAGTCTCTCATTGGTTGCCCCTCTTCCCGTTCATCCTCAGGACAAATTGCAACCTGTACAGAACAGGAGGTTAAAGGTGCTGATTCTCCAAGTAGGGAGATTGCTAGTTAAGTAGCTGGAATGGCGAACCCGAGCACAAGGAGATGAGAAATGAGGTGCGTTTTAGAAACCTTTCAAAATCACACGGTGTACCTTCTTCTGGGTTCCTCATGCAAGTTTTCGATGTAGGAAGATGCCCTTGAACCTGGAGATTTGGGACCCATGGGATGGGTACCATGCAGTATTACTTTAAAGGGTCTGCGTTTGCTCACCCAACCTCACCCAACCTCTCAGCCCCAAGAGTGTCCACCCTTATGTCTCATCCAGCTGTGGGTCTAGATATGGTCAATCCAGGTTGCATCACAGCCCCTGAACGAATTTTGTAAGAATTTGTCTCTCTTTCACTGTCATTGTTTTACGGGTTTTTAAAAGTAATTTATTTTTATAATGGGGTTTAGCTGCTTTTCACGGCTGTGTTTATGCGGATTTACACCCACTTGACTCACTTCCAGACAGATATCAATACATAGGTTTTAAGATTGTTACTAGTCACATATATTCTTGTGCGGTGAATAGGGCGTGTTGAGTCCAGTTCACTGAGCAAGGAGTAGGTCTTGTCTATTACATATTGGGTGTATGGAACGGTATCTGAGCGAATTTGAACCCCTTGTTTTATGCATCACCCCACCTCACCTTTCCCGTTAAGCAGCCATAGTGTGTTTTCTAAACGTGTGATTCTGTTCTGTTCTGTAATTCAGTTCAAGTGTAGCGGTTTTTACATTCCCTCTATAAGTGATAGCTTATGATAAGTGTCTTTTTCTGTGTGACTTATTTCACTTAGAATCGTCGTACCTAAGTCCACTCATCTTGCTTCTACTAGCCTTATGACATTGATTTCATGTCTGAGTGATATTGCATTGTACATAAGGACCACAACTTCTTTATCCATTTTTCTCTTTCCTGGGATATTTAAGGTGTCATGAAGTGGAGGTTCTTGTCAACAGAGCAGCCCTAAACTTTGGGGTGCATGTGTCTTGCTGATTTTTAGTTTTCCCAATTTATACGCCCATGAGTGGACGTGCCCTATGCTCCCTAAGCTGTGTTTTTTCGATGTTTCAGGACACACCGTACACTTCTCCAGTGGCTGTTGGCAACTTACACCCCGCTCATCAGCGTAGCAAGGCTGCCATTTCTCCATGGCCTGTCCTGCATTTCTGGTTTTGACACTTTTTGCAGCATGGCCCTTTTGACCGATGGGAAGCGAGACTTCTTTGTAGCGCTGATTTGCCTTTCCAGGTTGCTTGGTTGGCCAAAAAGGGCGTATGCGTTTTTTCCTGAATATATTCAGGAAAAAACGCATACGCCCTTCTTGGCCAAGGGCATCATTGTCGACGTTTTGCCGCTTTTCATGTGCTTTACAGGCGATTCGAATCTACCTCCTGAAATCTGTTTCCTGCAATTCTGCCTTGCTTTCAAATCCTCTTCGTTGCCTTCCCTCAATATATCTGTGGATGAGAGTTATCATTTATAACTCTGCGGGTTTGTGAATTGCAGTGTCCCTGAGCTCCATTTTTCAACTCGCTTTTTTGGGAGCTGGCCGCAAAAGCGCGGGATTGCCTCAGGCCCTATTGTGCTTCTGGCTGGCAGGCTGAGCCTGTGATTAATTCTTCTTCCTGATGGGAAAATAGAGTGACCTGTGCCTGTCCCAACACCTAGATCTAGTCTCTCATTGGTTGCCCCTCTTCCCGTTCATCCTCAGGACAAATTGCAACCTGTAGGGAACAGGAGGTTAAAGGTGCTGATTCTCCAAGTAAGTTGATTGCTATTAAAGTAGCTGGAAAGGCGAACCCGAGCACAAGGAGATGAGAAATGGGGTGTGTTTTAGAAACCTTTCAAAATCACACGGTGTACCATCTTCTGAGTTTCTCATGCATGTTTTCGATGTAGGAAGATGCCCTTGAACCTGGAGATTTGGGACCCATGGGATGGGTATCACGCAGTATTACTTTAAAAGGTCTGTGTTTGCTCACCCAACCTCTCAGCCCCAAGAGTGTCCACCCTTATGTCTCATCCAGCTGTGGGTCTAGATATGGTCAATCCAGGTGGCATCACAGCCCCTGAACGAATTTTGTAAGAATTTCTCTCTCTTTCACTGTCTTTGTTTTACGGGTTTTTAAAAGTAATTTATTTTTCTAATGGGGTTTAGCTGCTTTTCACGGCTGTCTTTATGCGGATTTACACCCACTTGACTCACTTCCAGACAGATATCAATACATAGGTTTTAAGATTGTTACTAGTCACATATATTCTTGTGCGGTGAATAGGGGGTGTTGAGTCCAGTTCACGGAGCAAGGAGTAGGTCTTGTCTATTACATATTGGGTGTATGGAACGGTATCTGAGCGAATTAGAAACCCTTGTTTTATGCATCACCCCACCTCACCTTTCCCGTTAAGCAGCCATAGTGTGTTTTCTAAAGGTGTGACTCTGTTCTGTTTTGTAATTCAGTTCAAGTGTAGCGGTTTTTACATTCCCTCTATAAGTGATAGCTTATGATAAGTGTCTTTTTCTGTGTGACTTATTTCACTTAGAATCGTCGTACCTAAGTCCACTCATCTTGCTTCTACTAGCCTTATGACATTGATTTCATGTCTGAGTGATATTCCATTGTACATAAGGACCACAACTTCTTTATCCATTTTTCTCTTTCCTGGGATATTTAAGTTGTCATGAAGTGGAGGTTCTTGTCAACAGAGCAGCCCTAAACTTTGGGGTGCCTGTGTCTTGCTGATTTTTAGTTTTCCCAATTTATACGCCCATGAGTGGACGTGCCCTATGCTCACTAAGCTGTGTTTTTTCGATGTTTCAGGACACACCGTACACTTCTCCAGAGTGGCTGTTGGCAATTACCATCCCGCCCATCAGCGTAGCAAGGCTGCCATTTCTCCATGGCCTGTCCTGCATTTCTGGTTTTGACACTTTTTGCAGCATGACCCTTTTGACCGATGGGAAGCGAGACTTCTTTGTAGCACTGATTTGCCTTTCCAGGTTGCTTGGTTGGCCAAAAAGGGCGTATGCGTTTTTTCCTGAATATATTCAGGAAAAAACGCATACGCCCTTTTTGGCCAAGGGCATCATTGTCGACGTTTTGCCGCTTTTCATGTGCTTTAAAGGCGATTCGAATCTACCTCCTGAAACCTGTTTCCTGCAATTCTGCCTTGCTTTCAAATCCTCTTCGTTGCCTTCCCTCAATATATTTGTGGACGAGAGTTATCATTTATAACTCAGCAGGTTTGTGAATGGCAGTGCCCGTGAGCTCCATTTTTCAACTGTCTTGTTTGGGAGCTGGCCACAAAAGCACGGGATTGCCTCAGGCCCTATTCTGGTTCCCAGCGGCAGGCTGAGCCTGTGGTTAATTCTTTTTCCTAATGGGAAAATAGAGTGACCTGTGCCTGTCCCAACACCTAGATCTAGTCTCTCATTGGTTGCCCCTCTTCCCGTTAATCCTCAGCACAAATTGCAACCTGTACAGAACAGGAGGTTAAAGATGCTGATTCTCCAAGTAGGGAGATTGCTAGTTAAGTAGCTGGAATGGCGAACCCGAGCACAAGGAGGTGAGAAATGAGGTGCGTTTTAGAAACCTTTCAAAATCACACGGTGTACCTTCTTCTGGGTTCCTCATGCAAGTTTTCGATGTAGGAAGATGCCCTTGAACCTGGAGATTTGGGACCCATGGGATGGGTACTATGCAGTATTACTTTAAAGGGTCTGCGTTTGCTCACCCAACCTCACCCAACCTCTCAGCCCCAAGAATGTCCACCCTTATGTCTCATCCAGCTGTGGGTCTAGATATGGTCAATCCAGGTTGCATCACAGCCCCTGAACGAATTTTGTAAGAATTTCTCTCTCTTTCACTGTCTTTGTTTTACGGGTTTTTAAAAGTAATTTATTTTTATAATGGGGTTTAGCTGCTTTTCACGGCTGTGTTTATGCGGATTTACACCCACTTGACTCACTTCCAGACAGATATCAATACATAGGTTTTAAGATTGTTACTAGTCACATATATTCTTGTGCGGTGAATAGGGCGTGTTGAGTCCAGTTCACTGAGCAAGGAGTAGGTCTTGTCTATTACATATTGGGTGTATGGAACGGTATCTGAGCGAATTTGAACCCCTTGTTTTATGCATCACCCCACCTCACCTTTCCCGTTAAGCAGCCATAGTGTGTTTTCTAAACGTGTGATTCTGTTCTGTTCTGTAATTCAGTTCAAGTGTAGCGGTTTTTACATTCCCTCTATAAGTGATAGCTTATGATAAGTGTCTTTTTCTGTGTGACTTATTTCACTTAGAATCGTCGTACCTAAGTCCACTCATCTTGCTTCTACTAGCCTTATGACATTGATTTCATGTCTGAGTGATATTGCATTGTACATAAGGACCACAATTTCTTTATCCATTTTTCTCTTTCCTGGGATATTTAAGGTGTCATGAAGTGGAGGTTCTTGTCAACAGAGCAGCCCTAAACTTTGGGGTGCATGTGTCTTGCTGATTTTTAGTTTTCCCAATTTATACGCCCATGAGTGGACGTGCCCTATGCTCCCTAAGCTGTGTTTTTTCGATGTTTCAGGACACACCGTACACTTCTCCAGTGGCTGTTGGCAACTTACATCCCGCTCATCAGCGTAGCAAGGCTGCCATTTCTCCATGGCCTGTCCTGCATTTCTGGTTTTGAGACTTTTTGCAGCATGGCCCTTTTGACTGATGGGAAGCGAGACTTCTTTGTAGCGCTGATTTGCCTTTCCAGGTTGCTTGGTTGGCCAAAAAGGGCGTATGCGTTTTTTCCTGAATATATTCAGGAAAAAACGCATACGCCCTTCTTGGCCAAGGGCATCATTGTCGACGTTTTGCCGCTTCTCATGTGCTTTACAGGCGATTCGAATCTACCTCCTGAAATCTGTTTCCTGCAATTCTGCCTTGCTTTCAAATCCTCTTCGTTGCCTTCCCTCAATATATCTGTGGATGAGAGTTATCATTTATAACTCTGCGGGTTTGTGAATTGCAGTGTCCCTGAGCTCCATTTTTCAACTCGCTTTTTTGGGAGCTGGCCGCAAAAGAGCGGGATTGCCTCAGGCACTATTGTGCTTCTGGCTGGCAGGCTGAGCCTGTGATTAATTCTTCTTCCTGATGGGAAAATAGAGTGACCTGTGCCTGTCCCAACACCTAGATCTAGTCTCTCATTGGTTGCCCCTCTTCCCGTTCATCCTCAGGACAAATTGCAACCTGTAGGGAACAGGAGGTTAAAGGTGCTGATTCTCCAAGTAAGTTGATTGCTAGTAAAGTAGCTGGAAAGGCGAACCCGAGCACAAGGAGATGAGAAATGGGGTGTGTTTTAGAAACCTTTCAAAATCACACGGTGTACCATCTTCTGAGTTTCTCATGCATGTTTTCGATGTAGGAAGATGCCCTTGAACCTGGAGATTTGGGACCCATGGGATGGGTATCACGCAGTATTACTTTAAAAGGTCTGTGTTTGCTCACCCAACCTCTCAGCCCCAAGAGTGTCCACCCTTATGTCTCATCCAGCTGTGGGTCTAGATATGGTCAATCCAGGTGGCATCACAGCCCCTGAACGAATTTTGTAAGAATTTCTCTCTCTTTCACTGTCTTTGTTTTACGGGTTTTTAAAAGTAATTTATTTTTCTAATGGGGTTTAGCTGCTTTTCACGGCTGTCTTTATGCGGATTTACACCCACTTGACTCACTTCCAGACAGATATCAATACATAGGTTTTAAGATTGTTACTAGTCACATATAATCTTGTGCGGTGAATAGGGGGTGTTGAGTCCAGTTCACGGAGCAAGGAGTAGGTCTTGTCTATTACATATTGGGTGTATGGAACGGTATCTGAGCGAATTTGAAACCCTTGTTTTATGCATCACCCCACCTCACCTTTCCCGTTAAGCAGCCATAGTGTGTTTTCTAAAGGTGTGACTCTGTTCTGTTTTGTAATTCAGTTCAAGTGTAGCGGTTTTTACATTCCCTCTATAAGTGATAGCTTATGATAAGTGTCTTTTTCTGTGTGACTTATTTCACTTAGAATCGTCGTACCTAAGTCCACTCATCTTGCTTCTACTAGCCTTATGACATTGATTTCATGTCTGAGTGATATTCCATTGTACATAAGGACCACAACTTCTTTATCCATTTTTCTCTTTCCTGGGATATTTAAGTTGTCATGAAGTGGAGGTTCTTGTCAACAGAGCAGCCCTAAACTTTGGGGTGCCTGTGTCTTTCTGATTTTTAGTTTTCCCAATTTATACGCCCATGAGTGCACGTGCCCTATGCTCACTAAGCTGTGTTTTTTCGATGTTTCAGGACACACCGTACACTTCTCAAGAGTGGCTGTTGGCAATTAACATCCCGCCCATCAGCGTAGCAAGGCTGCCATTTCTCCATGGCCTGTCCTGCATTTCTGGTTTTGACACTTTTTGCAGCATGACCCTTTTGACCGATGGGAAGCGAGACTTCTTTGTAGCACTGATTTGCCTTTCCAGGTTGCTTGGTTGGCCAAAAATGGCGTATGCGTTTTTTCCTGAATATATTCAGGAAAAAACGCATACGCCCTTTTTGGCCAAGGGCATCATTGTCGACGTTTTGCCGCTTTTCATGTGCTTTAAAGGCGATTCGAATCTACCTCCTGAAACCTGTTTCCTGCAATTCTGCCTTGCTTTCAAATCCTCTTTGTTGCCTTCCGTCAATATATTTGTGGACGAGAGTTATCATTTATAACTCAGCAGGTTTGTGAATGGCAGTGCCCCTGAGCTCCATTTTTCAACTGGCTTGTTTGGGAGCTGGCCGCAAAAGCACGGGATTGCCTCAGGCCCTATTCTGGTTCCCGGCGGCAGGCTGAGCCTGTGGTTAATTCTTTTTCCTAATGGGAAAATAGAGTGACCTGTGCCTGTCCCAACACCTAGATCTAGTCTCTCATTGGTTGCCCCTCTTCCCGTTCATCCTCAGGACAAATTGCAACCTGTACAGAACAGGAGGTTAAAGGTGCTGATTCTCCAAGTAGGGAGATTGCTAGTGAAGTAGCTGGAATGGCGAACCCGAGCACAAGGAGATGAGAAATGAGGTGCGTTTTAGAAACCTTTCAAAATCACACGGTGTACCTTCTTCTGGGTTCCTCATGCAAGTTTTCGATGTAGGAAGATGCCTTTGAACCTGGAGATTTGGGACCCATGGGATGGGTACCATGCAGTATTACTTTAAAGGGTCTGCGTTTGCTCACCCAACCTCACCCAACCTCTCAGCCCCAAGAGTGTCCACCCTTATGTCTCATCCAGCTGTGGGTCTAGATATGGTCAATCCAGGTTGCAACACAGCCCCTGAACGAATTTTGTAAGAATTTCTCTCTCTTTCACTGTCTTTGTTTTACGGGTTTTTAAAAGTAATTTATTTTTATAATGGGGTTTAGCTGCTTTTCACGGCTGTGTTTATGCGGATTTACACCCACTTGACTCACTTCCAGACAGATATCAATACATAGGTTTTAAGATTGTTACTAGTCACATATATTCTTGTGCGGTGAATAGGGCGTGTTGAGTCCAGTTCACTGAGCAAGGAGTAGGTCTTGTCTATTACATATTGGGTGTATGGAACGGTATCTGAGCGAATTTGAAACCCTTGTTTTATGCATCACCCCACCTCACCTTTCCCGTTAAGCAGCCATAGTGTGTTTTCTAAACGTGTGACTCTGTTCTGTTTTGTAATTCAGTTCAAGTGTAGCGGTTTTTACATTCCCTCTATAAGTGATAGCTTATGATAAGTGTCTTTTTCTGTGTGACTTATTTCACTTAGAATCGTCGTACCTAACTCCACTCATCTTGCTTCTACTAGCCTTATAACATTGATTTCATGTCTGAGTGATATTCCATTGTACATAAGGACCACAACTTCTTTATCCATTTTTCTCTTTCCTGGGATATTTAAGGTGTCATGAAGTGGAGGTTCTTGTCAACAGAGCAGCCCCAAACTTTGGGGTGCCTGTGTCTTGCTCATTTTTAGTTTTCCCAATTTATACGCCCATGAGTGGACGTGCCCTATGCTCACAAAGCTTTGTTTTTTCGATGTTTCAGGACACACCGTACACTTCTCCAGAGTGGCTGTTGGCAATTTACATCCCGCCCATCAGCGTAGCAAGGCTGCCATTTCTCCATGGCCTGTCCTGCATTTCTGGTTTTGACACTTTTTGCAGCATGGCCCTTTTGACCGATGGGAAGCGAGACTTCTTTGTAGCGCTGATTTGCCTTTCCAGGTTGCTTGGTTGGCCAAAAAGGGCGTATGCGTTTTTTCCTGAATATATTCAGGAAAAAACGCATACGCTCTTTTTGGCCAAGGGCATCATTGTCGACGTTTTGCCGCTTTTCATGTGATTTAAAGGCGATTCGAATCTACCTCCTGAAATCTGTTTCCTGCAATTCTGCCTTGCTTTCAAATCCTCTTCGTTGACTTCCCTCAATATATCTGTGGATGAGAGTTATCACTTATAACTCTGCGGGTTTGTGAATTGCAGTGTCCCTGAGCTCCATTTTTCAACTGTCTTTTTTGAGAGCTGGCCGCAAAAGCACGGGATTGCCTCAGGCCCTATTCTGGTTCCTGGCAGCAGGCTGAGCCTGTGGTTAATTCTTCTTCCTGATGGGAAAATAGAGTGACCTGTGCCTGTCCCAACAGCTAGATCTAGTCTCTCATTGGTTGCCCCTCTTCCCGTTCATCCTCAGGACAAATTGCAACCTGTAGGGAACAGGAGGTTAAAGGTGCTGATTCTCCAAGTAGGGAGATTGCTAGTAAAGTAGCTGGAATGGCGAACCCGAGCACAAGGAGATGAGAAATGAGGTGCGTTTTAGAAACCTTTCAAAATCACACGGTGTACCATCTTCTGAGTTTCTCATGCATGTTTTCGATGTAGGAAGATGCCCTTGAACCTGGAGACTTGGGACCCATGGGATGGGTACCACGCAGTATTACTTTAAAGGGTCTGCGTTTGCTCACCCAACCTAACCCAACCTTTCAGCCCCAAGACTGTCCACCCTTATGTCTCATCCATGTGTGCGTGTAGATATGGTCAATCCAGGTTGCATCACAGCCTCTGAACGAATTTTGTAAGAATTTCTCTCTCTTTCACTGTCTTTGTTTTACGGGTTTTTAAAAGTAATTTATTTTTATAATGGGGTTTAGCTGCTTTTCACGGCTGTGTTTATGCGGATTTACACCCACTTGACTCACTTCCAGACAGATATCAATACATAGGTTTTAAGATTGTTACTAGTCACATATATTCTTGTGCGGTGAATAGGGCGTGTTGAGTCCAGTTCACTGAGCAAGGAGTAGGTCTTTTCTATTACATATTGGGTGTATGGAACGGTATCTGAGCGAATTTGAACCCCTTGTTTTATGCATCACCCCACCTCACCTTTCCCGTTA
The DNA here is from genome assembly GCF_028021215.1 of Eschrichtius robustus. Lineage (NCBI taxonomy): Eukaryota > Metazoa > Chordata > Mammalia > Artiodactyla > Eschrichtiidae > Eschrichtius > Eschrichtius robustus. The sequence continues at coordinate 689,098 of NW_027175197.1, forward strand.
AGCAGCCATAGTGTGTTTTCTAAACGTGTGATTCTGTTCTGTTCTGTAATTCAGTTCAAGTGTAGCGGTTTTTACATTCCCTCTATAAGTGATAGCTTATGATAAGTGTCTTTTTCTGTGTGACTTATTTCACTTAGAATCGTCGTACCTAAGTCCACTCATCTTGCTTCTACTAGCCTTATGACATTGATTTCATGTCTGAGTGATATTGCATTGTACATAAGGACCACAACTTCTTTATCCATTTTTCTCTTTCCTGGGATATTTAAGGTGTCATGAAGTGGAGGTTCTTGTCAACAGAGCAGCCCTAAACTTTGGGGTGCCTGTGTCTTGCTGATTTTTACTTTTCCCAATTTATACGCCCATGAGTGGACGTGCCTTATGCTCCCTAAGCTGTGTTTTTTCGATGTTTCAGGACACACCGTACACTTCTCCAGAGTGGCTGTTGGCAACTTACATCCCGCTCATCAGCGTAGCAAGGCTGCCATTTCTCCATGGCCTGTCCTGCATTTCTGGTTTTGACACTTTTTGCAGCATGGCCCTTTTGACCGATGGGAAGCGAGACTTCTTTGTAGCGCTGATTTGCCTTTCCAGGTTGCTTGGTTGGCCAAAAAGGGCGTATGCGTTTTTTCCTGAATATATTCAGGAAAAAACGCATACGCCCTTCTTGGCCAAGGGCATCATTGTCGACGTTTTGCCGCTTTTCATGTGCTTTACAGGCGATTCGAATCTACCTCCTGAAATCTGTTTCCTGCAATTCTGCCTTGCTTTCAAATCCTCTTCGTTGCCTTCCCTCAATATATCTGTGGATGAGAGTTATCATTTATAACTCTGCGGGTTTGTGAATTGCAGTGTCCCTGAGCTCCATTTTTCAACTCGCTTTTTTGGAGCTGGCCGCAAAAGCGCGGGATTGCCTCAGGCCCTATTCTGGTTCCTTTCAGCAGGCTGAGCCTGTGGTTAATTCTTCTTCCTAATGGGAAAATAGAGTGACCTGTGCCTGTCCCAACAGCTAGATCTAGTCTCTCATTGGTTGCCCCTCTTCCCGTTCATCCTCAGGACAAATTGCAACCTGTAGGGAACAGGAGGTTAAAGGTGCTGATTCTCCAAGTAGGGAGATTGCTAGTAAAGTAGCTGGAATGGCGAACCCGAGCACAAGGAGATGAGAAATGAGGTGCGTTTTAGAAACCTTTCAAAATCACACGGTGTACCATCTTCTGAGTTTCTCATGCATGTTTTCGATGTAGGAAGATGCCCTTGAACCTGGAGACTTGGGACCCATGGGATGGGTACCACGCAGTATTACTTTAAAGGGTCTGCGTTTGCTCACCCAACCTAACCCAACCTTTCAGCCCCAAGACTGTCCACCCTTATGTCTCATCCAGGTGTGGGTCTAGATATGGTCAATCCAGGTTGCATCACAGCCCCTGAACGAATTTTGTAAGAATTTCTCTCTCTTTCACTGTCTTTGTTTTACGGGTTTTTAAAAGTAATTTATTTTTATAATGGGGTTTAGCTGCTTTTCACGGCTGTGTTTATGCGGATTTACACCCACTTGACTCACTTCCAGACAGATATCAATACATAGGTTTTAAGATTGTTACTAGTCACATATATTCTTGTGCGGTGAATAGGGCGTGTTGAGTCCAGTTCACTGAGCAAGGAGTAGGTCTTGTCTATTACATATTGGGTGTATGGAACGGTATCTGAGCGAATTTGAACCCCTTGTTTTATGCATCACCCCACCTCACCTTTCCCGTTAAGCAGCCATAGTGTGTTTTCTAAACGTGTGATTCTGTTCTGTTCTGTAATTCAGTTCAAGTGTAGCGGTTTTTACATTCCCTCTATAAGTGATAGCTTATGATAAGTGTCTTTTTCTGTGTGACTTATTTCACTTAGAATCGTCGCACCTAAGTCCACTCATCTTGCTTCTACTAGCCTTATGACATTGATTTCATGTCTGAGTGATATTGCATTGTACATAAGGACCACAACTTCTTTATCCATTTTTCTCTTTCCTGGGATATTTAAGGTGTCATGAAGTGGAGGTTCTTGTCAACAGAGCAGCCCTAAACTTTGGGGTGCCTGTGTCTTGCTGATTTTTACTTTTCCCAATTTATACGCCCATGAGTGGACGTGCCTTATGCTCCCTAAGCTGTGTTTTTTCGATGTTTCAGGAAACACCGTACCCTTCTCCAGAGTGGCTGTTGGCAACTTACATCCCGCTCATCAGCGTAGCAAGGCTGCCATTTCTCCATGGCCTGTCCTGCATTTCTGGTTTTGACACTTTTTGCAGCATGGCCCTTTTGACCGATGGGAAGCGAGACATCTTTGTAGCGCTGATTTGCCTTTCCAGGTTGCTTGGTTGGCCAAAAAGGGCGTATGCGTTTTTTCCTGAATATATTCAGGAAAAAACGCATACGCCCTTCTTGGCCAAGGGCATCATTGTCGACGTTTTGCCGCTTTTCATGTGCTTTACAGGCGATTCGAATCTACCTCCTGAAATCTGTTTCCTGCAATTCTGCCTTGCTTTCAAATCCTCTTCGTTGCCTTCCCTCAATATATCTGTGGATGAGAGTTATCATTTATAACTCTGCGGGTTTGTGAATTGCAGTGTCCCTGAGCTCCATTTTTCAACTCGCTTTTTTGGGAGCTGGCCGCAAAAGCGCGTGATTGCCTCAGGCCCTATTGTGCTTCTGGGCGGCAGGCTGAGCCTGTGATTAATTCTTCTTCCTGATGGGAAAATAGAGTGACCTGTGCCTGTCCCAACAGCTAGATCTAGTCTCTCATTGGTTGCCCCTCTTCCCGTTCATCCTCAGGACAAATTGCAACCTGTAGGGAACAGGAGGTTAAAGGTGCTGATTCTCCAAGTAGGGAGATTGCTAGTAAAGTAGCTGGAATGGCGAACCCGAGCACAAGGAGATGAGAAATGAGGTGCGTTTTAGAAACCTTTCAAAATCACACGGTGTACCATCTTCTGAGTTTCTCATGCATGTTTTCGATGTAGGAAGATGCCCTTGAACCTGGAGACTTGGGACCCATGGGATGGGTACCACGCAGTATTACTTTAAAGGGTCTGCGTTTGCTCACCCAACCTAACCCAACCTTTCAGCCCCAAGACTGTCCACCCTTATGTCTCATCCAGGTGTGCGTGTAGATATGGTCAATCCAGGTTGCATCACAGCCTCTGAACGAATTTTGTAAGAATTTCTCTCTCTTTCACTGTCTTTGTTTTACGGGTTTTTAAAAGTAATTTATTTTTATAATGGGGTTTAGCTGCTTTTCACGGCTGTGTTTATGCAGATTTACACCCACTTGACTCACTTCCAGACAGATATCAATACATAGGTTTTAAGATTGTTACTAGTCACATATATTCTTGTGCGGTGAATAGGGCGTGTTGAGTCCAGTTCACTGAGCAAGGAGTAGGTCTTGTCTATTACATATTGGGTGTATGGAACGGTATCTGAGCGAATTTGAACCCCTTGTTTTATGCATCACCCCACCTCACCTTTCCCGTTAAGCAGCCATAGTGTGTTTTCTAAACGTGTGATTCTGTTCTGTTCTGTAATTCAGTTCAAGTGTAGCGGTTTTTACATTCCCTCTATAAGTGATAGCTTATGATAAGTGTCTTTTTCTGTGTGACTTATTTCACTTAGAATCGTCGTACCTAAGTCCACTCATCTTGCTTCTACTAGCCTTATGACATTGATTTCATGTCTGAGTGATATTGCATTGTACATAAGGACCACAACTTCTTTATCCATTTTTCTCTTTCCTGGGATATTTAAGGTGTCATGAAGTGGAGGTTCTTGTCAACAGAGCAGCCCTAAACTTTGGGGTGCCTGTGTCTTGCTGATTTTTACTTTTCCCAATTTATACGCCCATGAGTGGACGTGCCTTATGCTCCCTAAGCTGTGTTTTTTCGATGTTTCAGGACACACCGTACCCTTCTCCAGAGTGGCTGTTGGCAACTTACATCCCGCTCATCAGCGTAGCAAGGCTGCCATTTCTCCATGGCCTGTCCTGCATTTCTGGTTTTGACACTTTTTGCAGCATGGCCCTTTTGACCGATGGGAAGCGAGACATCTTTGTAGCGCTGATTTGCCTTTCCAGGTTGCTTGGTTGGCCAAAAAGGGCGTATGCGTTTTTTCCTGAATATATTCAGGAAAAAACGCATACGCCCTTCTTGGCCAAGGGCATCATTGTCGACGTTTTGCCGCTTTTCATGTGCTTTACAGGCGATTCGAATCTACCTCCTGAAATCTGTTTCCTGCAATTCTGCCTTGCTTTCAAATCCTCTTCGTTGCCTTCCCTCAATATATCTGTGGATGAGAGTTATCTTTTATAACTCTGCGGGTTTGTGAATTGCAGTGTCCCTGAGCTCCATTTTTCAACTCGCTTTTTTGGGAGCTGGCCGCAAAAGCGCGGGATTGCCTCAGGCCCTATTGTGCTTCTGGGCGGCAGGCTGAGCCTATGATTAATTCTTCTTCCTGATGGGAAAATAGAGTGACCTGTGCCTGTCCCAACACCTAGATCTAGTCTCTCATTGGTTGCCCCTCTTCCCGTTCATCCTCAGGACAAATTGCAACCTGTAGGGAACAGGAGGTTAAAGGTGCTGATTCTCCAAGTAAGTTGATTGCTAGTAAAGTAGCTGGAAAGGCGAACCCGAGCACAAGGAGATGAGAAATGGGGTGTGTTTTAGAAACCTTTCAAAATCACACGGTGTACCATCTTCTGAGTTTCTCATGCATGCTTTCGATGTAGGAAGATACCCTTGAACCTGGAGATTTGGGACCCATGGGATGGGTATCACGCAGTATTACTTTAAAGGGTCTGCGTTTGCTCACCCAACCTCTCAGCCCCAAGAGTGTCCACCCTTATGTCTCATCCAGCTGTGGGTCTAGATATGGTCAATCCAGGTGGCATCACAGCCCCTGAACGAATTTTGTAAGAATTTCTCTCTCTTTCACTGTCTTTGTTTTACGGGTTTTTAAAAGTAATTTATTTTTATAATGGGGTTTAGCTGCTTTTCACGGCTGTGTTTATGCGGATTTACACCCACTTGACTCACTTCCAGACAGATATCAATACATAGGTTTTAAGATTGTTACTAGTCACATATATTCTTGTGCGGTGAATAGGGGGTGTTGAGTCCAGTTCACGGAGCAAGGAGTAGGTCTTGTCTATTACATATTGGGTGTATGGAACGGTATCTGAGCAAATTTGAACCCCTTGTTTTATGCATCACCCCACCTCACCTTTCCCGTTAAGCAGCCATAGTGTGTTTTCTAAAGGTGTGACTCTGTTCCGTTTTGTAATTCAGTTCAAGTGTAGCGGTTTTTACATTCCCTCTATAAGTGATAGCTTATGATAAGTGTCTTTTTCTGTGTGACTTATTTCACTTAGAATCGTCGTACCTAAGTCCACTCATCTTGCTTCTACTAGCCTTATGACATTGATTTCATGTCTGAGTGATATTGCATTGTACATAAGGACCACAACTTCTTTATCCATTTTTCTCTTTCCTGGGATATTTAAGGTGTCATGAAGTGGAGGTTCTTGTCAACAGAGCAGCCCCAAACTTTGGGGTGCCTGTGTCTTGCTGATTTTTAGTTTTCCCAATTTATACGCCCATGAGTGGACGTGCCCTATGCTCACTAAGCTGTGTTTTTTCGATGTTTCAGGACACACCGTACACTACTCCAGAGTGGCTGTTGGCAACTTACATCCCGCCCATCAGCGTAGCAAGGCTGCCATTTCTCCATGGCCTGTCCTGCATTTCTGGTTTTGACACTTTTTGCAGCATGGCCCTTTTGACCGATGGGAAGCGAGACTTCTTTGTAGCGCTGATTTGCCTTTCCAGGTTGCTTGGTTGGCCAAAAAGGGCGTATGCGTTTTTTCCTGAATATATTCAGGAAAAAACGCATACGCCCTTCTTGGCCAAGGGCATCATTGTCGACGTTTTGCCGCTTTTCATGTGCTTTACAGGCGATTCGAATCTACCTCCTGAAATCTGTTTCCTGCAATTCAGCCTTGCTTTCAAATCCTCTTCGTTGCCTTCCCTCAATATATCTGTGGATGAGAGTTATCATTTATAACTCTGCGGGTTTGTGAATTGCAGTGTCCCTGAGCTCCATTTTTCAACTCGCTTTTTTGGAGCTGGCCGCAAAAGCGCGGGATTGCCTCAGGCCCTATTCTGGTTCCTGGCAGCAGGCTGAGCCTGTGGTTAATTCTTCTTCCTAATGGGAAAATAGAGTGACCTGTGCCTGTCCCAACAGCTAGATCTAGTCTCTCATTGGTTGCCCCTCTTCCCGTTCATCCTCAGGACAAATTGCAACCTGTAGGGAACAGGAGGTTAAAGGTGCTGATTCTCCAAGTAGGGAGATTGCTAGTAAAGTAGCTGGAATGGCGAACCCGAGCACAAGGAGATGAGAAATGAGGTGCGTTTTAGAAACCTTTCAAAATCACACGGTGTACCATCTTCTGAGTTTCTCATGCATGTTTTCGATGTAGGAAGATGCCCTTGAACCTGGAGACTTGGGACCCATGGGATGGGTACCACGCAGTATTACTTTAAAGGGTCTGCGTTTGCTCACCCAACCTAACCCAACCTTTCAGCCCCAAGACTGTCCACCCTTATGTCTCATCCAGGTGTGCGTGTAGATATGGTCAATCCAGGTTGCATCACAGCCTCTGAACGAATTTTGTAAGAATTTCTCTCCCTTTCACTGTCTTTGTTTTACGGGTTTTTAAAAGTAATTTATTTTTATAATGGGGTTTAGCTGCTTTTCACGGCTGTGTTTATGCGGATTTACACCCACTTGACTCACTTCCAGACAGATATCAATACATAGGTTTTAAGATTGTTACTAGTCACATATATTCTTGTGCGGTGAATAGGGCGTGTTGAGTCCAGTTCACTGAGCAAGGAGTAGGTCTTGTCTATTACATATTGGGTGTATGGAACGGTATCTGAGCGAATTTGAACCCCTTGTTTTATGCATCACCCCACCTCACCTTTCCCGTTAAGCAGCCATAGTGTGTTTTCTAAACGTGTGATTCTGTTCTGTTCTGTAATTCAGTTCAAGTGTAGCGGTTTTTACATTCCCTCTATAAGTGATAGCTTATGATAAGTGTCTTTTTCTGTGTGACTTATTTCACTTAGAATCGTCGTACCTAAGTCCACTCATCTTGCTTCTACTAGCCTTATGACATTGATTTCATGTCTGAGTGATATTCCATTGTACATAAGGACCACAACTTCTTTATCCATTTTTCTCTTTCCTGGGATATTTAAGGTGTCATGAAGTGGAGGTTCTTGTCAACAGAGCAGCCCTAAACTTTGGGGTGCCTGTGTCTTGCTGATTTTTACTTTTCCCAATTTATACGCCCATGAGTGGACGTGCCTTATGCTCCCTAAGCTGTGTTTTTTCGATGTTTCAGGACACACCGTACCCTTCTCCAGAGTGGCTGTTGGCAACTTACATCCCGCTCATCAGCGTAGCAAGGCTGCCATTTCTCCATGGCCTGTCCTGCATTTCTGGTTTTGACACTTTTTGCAGCATGGCCCTTTTGACCGATGGGAAGCGAGACATCTTTGTAGCGCTGATTTGCCTTTCCAGGTTGCTTGGTTGGCCAAAAAGGGCGTATGCGTTTTTTCCTGAATATATTCAGGAAAAAACGCATACGCCCTTCTTGGCCAAGGGCATCATTGTCGACGTTTTGCCGCTTTTCATGTGCTTTACAGGCGATTCGAATCTACCTCCTGAAATCTGTTTCCTGCAATTCTGCCTTGCTTTCAAATCCTCTTCGTTGCCTTCCCTCAATATATCTGTGGATGAGAGTTATCATTTATAACTCTGCGGGTTTGTGAATTGCAGTGTCCCTGAGCTCCATTTTTCAACTCGCTTTTTTGGGAGCTGGCCGCAAAAGCGCGGGATTGCCTCAGGCCCTATTGTGCTTCTGGGCGGCAGGCTGAGCCTATGATTAATTCTTCTTCCTGATGGGAAAATAGAGTGACCTGTGCCTGTCCCAACAGCTAGATCTAGTCTCTCATTGGTTGCCCCTCTTCCCGTTCATCCTCAGGACAAATTGCAACCTGTAGGGAACAGGAGGTTAAAGGTGCTGATTCTCCAAGTAGGGAGATTGCTAGTAAAGTAGCTGGAATGGCGAACCCGAGCACAAGGAGATGAGAAATGAGGTGCGTTTTAGAAACCTTTCAAAATCACACGGTGTACCATCTTCTGAGTTTCTCATGCATGTTTTCGATGTAGGAAGATGCCCTTGAACCTGGAGACTTGGGACCCATGGGATGGGTACCACGCAGTATTACTTTAAAGGGTCTGCGTTTGCTCACCCAACCTAACCCAACCTTTCAGCCCCAAGACTGTCCACCCTTATGTCTCATCCAGGTGTGGGTCTAGATATGGTCAATCCAGGTTGCATCACAGCCCCTGAACGAATTTTGTAAGAATTTCTCTCTCTTTCACTGTCTTTGTTTTACGGGTTTTTAAAAGTAATTTATTTTTATAATGGGGTTTAGCTGCTTTTCACGGCTGTGTTTATGCGGATTTACACCCACTTGACTCACTTCCAGACAGATATCAATACATAGGTTTTAAGATTGTTACTAGTCACATATATTCTTGTGCGGTGAATAGGGCGTGTTGAGTCCAGTTCACTGAGCAAGGAGTAGGTCTTGTCTATTACATATTGGGTGTATGGAACGGTATCTGAGCGAATTTGAACCCCTTGTTTTATGCATCACCCCACCTCACCTTTCCCGTTAAGCAGCCATAGTGTGTTTTCTAAACGTGTGATTCTGTTCTGTTCTGTAATTCAGTTCAAGTGTAGCGGTTTTTACATTCCCTCTATAAGTGATAGCTTATGATAAGTGTCTTTTTCTGTGTGACTTATTTCACTTAGAATCGTCGTACCTAAGTCCACTCATCTTGCTTCTACTAGCCTTATGACATTGATTTCATGTCTGAGTGATATTGCATTGTACATAAGGACCACAACTTCTTTATCCATTTTTCTCTTTCCTGGGATATTTAAGGTGTCATGAAGTGGAGGTTCTTGTCAACAGAGCAGCCCTAAACTTTGGGGTGCCTGTGTCTTGCTGATTTTTACTTTTCCCAATTTATACGCCCATGAGTGGACGTGCCTTATGCTCCCTAAGCTGTGTTTTTTCGATGTTTCAGGAAACACCGTACCCTTCTCCAGAGTGGCTGTTGGCAACTTACATCCCGCTCATCAGCGTAGCAAGGCTGCCATTTCTCCATGGCCTGTCCTGCATTTCTGGTTTTGACACTTTTTGCAGCATGGCCCTTTTGACCGATGGGAAGCGAGACATCTTTGTAGCGCTGATTTGCCTTTCCAGGTTGCTTGGTTGGCCAAAAAGGGCGTATGCGTTTTTTCCTGAATATATTCAGGAAAAAACGCATACGCCCTTCTTGGCCAAGGGCATCATTGTCGACGTTTTGCCGCTTTTCATGTGCTTTACAGGCGATTCGAATCTACCTCCTGAAATCTGTTTCCTGCAATTCTGCCTTGCTTTCAAATCCTCTTCGTTGCCTTCCCTCAATATATCTGTGGATGAGAGTTATCATTTATAACTCTGCGGGTTTGTGAATTGCAGTGTCCCTGAGCTCCATTTTTCAACTCGCTTTTTTGGGAGCTGGCCGCAAAAGCGCGGGATTGCCTCAGGCCCTATTGTGCTTCTGGGCGGCAGGCTGAGCCTGTGATTAATTCTTCTTCCTGATGGGAAAATAGAGTGACCTGTGCCTGTCCCAACAGCTAGATCTAGTCTCTCATTGGTTGCCCCTCTTCCCGTTCATCCTCAGGACAAATTGCAACCTGTAGGGAACAGGAGGTTAAAGGTGCTGATTCTCCAAGTAGGGAGATTGCTAGTAAAGTAGCTGGAATGGCGAACCCGAGCACAAGGAGATGAGAAATGAGGTGCGTTTTAGAAACCTTTCAAAATCACACGGTGTACCATCTTCTGAGTTTCTCATGCATGTTTTCGATGTAGGAAGATGCCCTTGAACCTGGAGACTTGGGACCCATGGGATGGGTACCACGCAGTATTACTTTAAAGGGTCTGCGTTTGCTCACCCAACCTAACCCAACCTTTCAGCCCCAAGACTGTCCACCCTTATGTCTCATCCAGGTGTGCGTGTAGATATGGTCAATCCAGGTTGCATCACAGCCTCTGAACGAATTTTGTAAGAATTTCTCTCTCTTTCACTGTCTTTGTTTTACGGGTTTTTAAAAGTAATTTATTTTTATAATGGGGTTTAGCTGCTTTTCACGGCTGTGTTTATGCAGATTTACACCCACTTGACTCACTTCCAGACAGATATCAATACATAGGTTTTAAGATTGTTACTAGTCACATATATTCTTGTGCGGTGAATAGGGCGTGTTGAGTCCAGTTCACTGAGCAAGGAGTAGGTCTTGTCTATTACATATTGGGTGTATGGAACGGTATCTGAGCGAATTTGAACCCCTTGTTTTATGCATCACCCCACCTCACCTTTCCCGTTAAGCAGCCATAGTGTGTTTTCTAAACGTGTGATTCTGTTCTGTTCTGTAATTCAGTTCAAGTGTAGCGGTTTTTACATTCCCTCTATAAGTGATAGCTTATGATAAGTGTCTTTTTCTGTGTGACTTATTTCACTTAGAATCGTCGTACCTAAGTCCACTCATCTTGCTTCTACTAGCCTTATGACATTGATTTCATGTCTGAGTGATATTGCATTGTACATAAGGACCACAACTTCTTTATCCATTTTTCTCTTTCCTGGGATATTTAAGGTGTCATGAAGTGGAGGTTCTTGTCAACAGAGCAGCCCTAAACTTTGGGGTGCCTGTGTCTTGCTGATTTTTACTTTTCCCAATTTATACGCCCATGAGTGGACGTGCCTTATGCTCCCTAAGCTGTGTTTTTTCGATGTTTCAGGACACACCGTACCCTTCTCCAGAGTGGCTGTTGGCAACTTACATCCCGCTCATCAGCGTAGCAAGGCTGCCATTTCTCCATGGCCTGTCCTGCATTTCTGGTTTTGACACTTTTTGCAGCATGGCCCTTTTGACCGATGGGAAGCGAGACATCTTTGTAGCGCTGATTTGCCTTTCCAGGTTGCTTGGTTGGCCAAAAAGGGCGTATGCGTTTTTTCCTGAATATATTCAGGAAAAAACGCATACGCCCTTCTTGGCCAAGGGCATCATTGTCGACGTTTTGCCGCTTTTCATGTGCTTTACAGGCGATTCGAATCTACCTCCTGAAATCTGTTTCCTGCAATTCTGCCTTGCTTTCAAATCCTCTTCGTTGCCTTCCCTCAATATATCTGTGGATGAGAGTTATCATTTATAACTCTGCGGGTTTGTGAATTGCAGTGTCCCTGAGCTCCATTTTTCAACTCGCTTTTTTGGGAGCTGGCCGCAAAAGCGCGGGATTGCCTCAGGCCCTATTGTGCTTCTGGGCGGCAGGCTGAGCCTATGATTAATTCTTCTTCCTGATGGGAAAATAGAGTGACCTGTGCCTGTCCCAACACCTAGATCTAGTCTCTCATTGGTTGCCCCTCTTCCCGTTCATCCTCAGGACAAATTGCAACCTGTAGGGAACAGGAGGTTAAAGGTGCTGATTCTCCAAGTAAGTTGATTGCTAGTAAAGTAGCTGGAAAGGCGAACCCGAGCACAAGGAGATGAGAAATGGGGTGTGTTTTAGAAACCTTTCAAAATCACACGGTGTACCATCTTCTGAGTTTCTCATGCATGCTTTCGATGTAGGAAGATACCCTTGAACCTGGAGATTTGGGACCCATGGGATGGGTATCACGCAGTATTACTTTAAAGGGTCTGCGTTTGCTCACCCAACCTCTCAGCCCCAAGAGTGTCCACCCTTATGTCTCATCCAGCTGTGGGTCTAGATATGGTCAATCCAGGTGGCATCACAGCCCCTGAACGAATTTTGTAAGAATTTCTCTCTCTTTCACTGTCTTTGTTTTACGGGTTTTTAAAAGTAATTTATTTTTATAATGGGGTTTAGCTGCTTTTCACGGCTGTGTTTATGCGGATTTACACCCACTTGACTCACTTCCAGACAGATATCAATACATAGGTTTTAAGATTGTTACTAGTCACATATATTCTTGTGCGGTGAATAGGGGGTGTTGAGTCCAGTTCACGGAGCAAGGAGTAGGTCTTGTCTATTACATATTGGGTGTATGGAACGGTATCTGAGCAAATTTGAACCCCTTGTTTTATGCATCACCCCACCTCACCTTTCCCGTTAAGCAGCCATAGTGTGTTTTCTAAAGGTGTGACTCTGTTCCGTTTTGTAATTCAGTTCAAGTGTAGCGGTTTTTACATTCCCTCTATAAGTGATAGCTTATGATAAGTGTCTTTTTCTGTGTGACTTATTTCACTTAGAATCGTCGTACCTAAGTCCACTCATCTTGCTTCTACTAGCCTTATGACATTGATTTCATGTCTGAGTGATATTGCATTGTACATAAGGACCACAACTTCTTTATCCATTTTTCTCTTTCCTGGGATATTTAAGGTGTCATGAAGTGGAGGTTCTTGTCAACAGAGCAGCCCCAAACTTTGGGGTGCCTGTGTCTTGCTGATTTTTAGTTTTCCCAATTTATACGCCCATGAGTGGACGTGCCCTATGCTCACTAAGCTGTGTTTTTTCGATGTTTCAGGACACACCGTACACTACTCCAGAGTGGCTGTTGGCAACTTACATCCCGCCCATCAGCGTAGCAAGGCTGCCATTTCTCCATGGCCTGTCCTGCATTTCTGGTTTTGACACTTTTTGCAGCATGGCCCTTTTGACCGATGGGAAGCGAGACTTCTTTGTAGCGCTGATTTGCCTTTCCAGGTTGCTTGGTTGGCCAAAAAGGGCGTATGCGTTTTTTCCTGAATATATTCAGGAAAAAACGCATACGCCCTTCTTGGCCAAGGGCATCATTGTCGACGTTTTGCCGCTTTTCATGTGCTTTACAGGCGATTCGAATCTACCTCCTGAAATCTGTTTCCTGCAATTCAGCCTTGCTTTCAAATCCTCTTCGTTGCCTTCCCTCAATATATCTGTGGATGAGAGTTATCATTTATAACTCTGCGGGTTTGTGAATTGCAGTGTCCCTGAGCTCCATTTTTCAACTCGCTTTTTTGGAGCTGGCCGCAAAAGCGCGGGATTGCCTCAGGCCCTATTCTGGTTCCTGGCAGCAGGCTGAGCCTGTGGTTAATTCTTCTTCCTAATGGGAAAATAGAGTGACCTGTGCCTGTCCCAACAGCTAGATCTAGTCTCTCATTGGTTGCCCCTCTTCCCGTTCATCCTCAGGACAAATTGCAACCTGTAGGGAACAGGAGGTTAAAGGTGCTGATTCTCCAAGTAGGGAGATTGCTAGTAAAGTAGCTGGAATGGCGAACCCGAGCACAAGGAGATGAGAAATGAGGTGCGTTTTAGAAACCTTTCAAAATCACACGGTGTACCATCTTCTGAGTTTCTCATGCATGTTTTCGATGTAGGAAGATGCCCTTGAACCTGGAGACTTGGGACCCATGGGATGGGTACCACGCAGTATTACTTTAAAGGGTCTGCGTTTGCTCACCCAACCTAACCCAACCTTTCAGCCCCAAGACTGTCCACCCTTATGTCTCATCCAGGTGTGCGTGTAGATATGGTCAATCCAGGTTGCATCACAGCCTCTGAACGAATTTTGTAAGAATTTCTCTCTCTTTCACTGTCTTTGTTTTACGGGTTTTTAAAAGTAATTTATTTTTATAATGGGGTTTAGCTGCTTTTCACGGCTGTGTTTATGCAGATTTACACCCACTTGACTCACTTCCAGACAGATATCAATACATAGGTTTTAAGATTGTTACTAGTCACATATATTCTTGTGCGGTGAATAGGGCGTGTTGAGTCCAGTTCACTGAGCAAGGAGTAGGTCTTGTCTATTACATATTGGGTGTATGGAACGGTATCTGAGCGAATTTGAACCCCTTGTTTTATGCATCACCCCACCTCACCTTTCCCGTTAAGCAGCCATAGTGTGTTTTCTAAACGTGTGATTCTGTTCTGTTCTGTAATTCAGTTCAAGTGTAGCGGTTTTTACATTCCCTCTATAAGTGATAGCTTATGATAAGTGTCTTTTTCTGTGTGACTTATTTCACTTAGAATCGTCGTACCTAAGTCCACTCATCTTGCTTCTACTAGCCTTATGACATTGATTTCATGTCTGAGTGATATTGCATTGTACATAAGGACCACAACTTCTTTATCCATTTTTCTCTTTCCTGGGATATTTAAGGTGTCATGAAGTGGAGGTTCTTGTCAACAGAGCAGCCCTAAACTTTGGGGTGCCTGTGTCTTGCTGATTTTTACTTTTCCCAATTTATACGCCCATGAGTGGACGTGCCTTATGCTCCCTAAGCTGTGTTTTTTCGATGTTTCAGGACACACCGTACCCTTCTCCAGAGTGGCTGTTGGCAACTTACATCCCGCTCATCAGCGTAGCAAGGCTGCCATTTCTCCATGGCCTGTCCTGCATTTCTGGTTTTGACACTTTTTGCAGCATGGCCCTTTTGACCGATGGGAAGCGAGACTTCTTTGTAGCGCTGATTTGCCTTTCCAGGTTGCTTGGTTGGCCAAAAAGGGCGTATGCGTTTTTTCCTGAATATATTCAGGAAAAAACGCATACGCCCTTCTTGGCCAAGGGCATCATTGTCGACGTTTTGCCGCTTTTCATGTGCTTTACAGGCGATTCGAATCTACCTCCTGAAATCTGTTTCCTGCAATTCTGCCTTGCTTTCAAATCCTCTTCGTTGCCTTCCCTCAATATATCTGTGGATGAGAGTTATCATTTATAACTCTGCGGGTTTGTGAATTGCAGTGTCCCTGAGCTCCATTTTTCAACTCGCTTTTTTGGGAGCTGGCCGCAAAAGCGCGGGATTGCCTCAGGCCCTATTGTGCTTCTGGGCGGCAGGCTGAGCCTATGATTAATTCTTCTTCCTGATGGGAAAATAGAGTGACCTGTGCCTGTCCCAACACCTAGATCTAGTCTCTCATTGGTTGCCCCTCTTCCCGTTCATCCTCAGGACAAATTGCAACCTGTAGGGAACAGGAGGTTAAAGGTGCTGATTCTCCAAGTAAGTTGATTGCTAGTAAAGTAGCTGGAAAGGCGAACCCGAGCACAAGGAGATGAGAAATGGGGTGTGTTTTAGAAACCTTTCAAAATCACACGGTGTACCATCTTCTGAGTTTCTCATGCATGCTTTCGATGTAGGAAGATGCCCTTGAACCTGGAGATTTGGGACCCATGGGATGGGTATCACGCAGTATTACTTTAAAGGGTCTGCGTTTGCTCACCCAACCTCTCAGCCCCAAGAGTGTCCACCCTTATGTCTCATCCAGCTGTGGGTCTAGATATGGTCAATCCAGGTGGCATCACAGCCCCTGAACGAATTTTGTAAGAATTTCTCTCTCTTTCACTGTCTTTGTTTTACGGGTTTTTAAAAGTAATTTATTTTTATAATGGGGTTTAGCTGCTTTTCACGGCTGTGTTTATGCGGATTTACACCCACTTGACTCACTTCCAGACAGATATCAATACATAGGTTTTAAGATTGTTACTAGTCACATATATTCTTGTGCGGTGAATAGGGGGTGTTGAGTCCAGTTCACGGAGCAAGGAGTAGGTCTTGTCTATTACATATTGGGTGTATGGAACGGTATCTGAGCAAATTTGAACCCCTTGTTTTATGCATCACCCCACCTCACCTTTCCCGTTAAGCAGCCATAGTGTGTTTTCTAAAGGTGTGACTCTGTTCCGTTTTGTAATTCAGTTCAAGTGTAGCGGTTTTTACATTCCCTCTATAAGTGATAGCTTATGATAAGTGTCTTTTTCTGTGTGACTTATTTCACTTAGAATCGTCATACCTAAGTCCACTCATCTTGCTTCTACTAGCCTTATGACATTGATTTCATGTCTGAGTGATATTGCATTGTACATAAGGACCACAACTTCTTTATCCATTTTTCTCTTTCCTGGGATATTTAAGGTGTCATGAAGTGGAGGTTCTTGTCAACAGAGCAGCCCCAAACTTTGGGGTGCCTGTGTCTTGCTGATTTTTAGTTTTCCCAATTTATACGCCCATGAGTGGACGTGCCCTATGTTCACTAAGCTGTGTTTTTTCGATGTTTCAGGACACACCGTACACTTCTCCAGAGTGGCTGTTGGCAACTTACATCCCGCCCATCAGCGTAGCAAGGCTGCCATTTCTCCATGGCCTGTCCTGCATTTCTGGTTTTGACACTTTTTGCAGCATGGCCCTTTTGACCGATGGGAAGCGAGACTTCTTTGTAGCGCTGATTTGCCTTTCCAGGTTGCTTGGTTGGCCAAAAAGGGCGTATGCGTTTTTTCCTGAATATATTCAGGAAAAAACGCATACGCCCTTCTTGGCCAAGGGCATCATTGTCGACGTTTTGCCGCTTTTCATGTGCTTTACAGGCGATTCGAATCTACCTCCTGAAATCTGTTTCCTGCAATTCTGCCTTGCTTTCAAATCCTCTTCGTTGCCTTCCCTCAATATATCTGTGGATGAGAGTTATCATTTATAACTCTGCGGGTTTGTGAATTGTAGTGTCCCTGAGCTCCATTTTTCAACTCGCTTTTTTGGGAGCTGGCCGCAAAAGCGCGGGATTGCCTCAGGCCCTATTGTGCTTCTGGGCGGCAGGCTGAGCCTGTGATTAATTCTTCTTCCTGATGGGAAAATAGAGTGACCTGTGCCTGTCCCAACAGCTAGATCTAGTCTCTCATTGGTTGCCCCTCTTCCCGTTCATCCTCAGGACAAATTGCAACCTGTAGGGAACAGGAGGTTAAAGGTGCTGATTCTCCAAGTAGGGAGATTGCTAGTAAAGTAGCTGGAATGGCGAACCCGAGCACAAGGAGATGAGAAATGAGGTGCGTTTTAGAAACCTTTCAAAATCACACGGTGTACCATCTTCTGAGTTTCTCATGCATGTTTTCGATGTAGGAAGATGCCCTTGAACCTGGAGACTTGGGACCCATGGGATGGGTACCACGCAGTATTACTTTAAAGGGTCTGCGTTTGCTCACCCAACCTAACCCAACCTTTCAGCCCCAAGACTGTCCACCCTTATGTCTCATCCAGGTGTGCGTGTAGATATGGTCAATCCAGGTTGCATCACAGCCTCTGAACGAATTTTGTAAGAATTTCTCTCTCTTTCACTGTCTTTGTTTTACGGGTTTTTAAAAGTAATTTATTTTTATAATGGGGTTTAGCTGCTTTTCACGGCTGTGTTTATGCAGATTTACACCCACTTGACTCACTTCCAGACAGATATCAATACATAGGTTTTAAGATTGTTACTAGTCACATATATTCTTGTGCGGTGAATAGGGCGTGTTGAGTCCAGTTCACTGAGCAAGGAGTAGGTCTTGTCTATTACATATTGGGTGTATGGAACGGTATCTGAGCGAATTTGAACCCCTTGTTTTATGCATCACCCCACCTCACCTTTCCCGTTAAGCAGCCATAGTGTGTTTTCTAAACGTGTGATTCTGTTCTGTTCTGTAATTCAGTTCAAGTGTAGCGGTTTTTACATTCCCTCTATAAGTGATAGCTTATGATAAGTGTCTTTTTCTGTGTGACTTATTTCACTTAGAATCGTCGTACCTAAGTCCACTCATCTTGCTTCTACTAGCCTTATGACATTGATTTCATGTCTGAGTGATATTGCATTGTACATAAGGACCACAACTTCTTTATCCATTTTTCTCTTTCCTGGGATATTTAAGGTGTCATGAAGTGGAGGTTCTTGTCAACAGAGCAGCCCTAAACTTTGGGGTGCCTGTGTCTTGCTGATTTTTACTTTTCCCAATTTATACGCCCATGAGTGGACGTGCCTTATGCTCCCTAAGCTGTGTTTTTTCGATGTTTCAGGACACACCGTACCCTTCTCCAGAGTGGCTGTTGGCAACTTACATCCCGCTCATCAGCGTAGCAAGGCTGCCATTTCTCCATGGCCTGTCCTGCATTTCTGGTTTTGACACTTTTTGCAGCATGGCCCTTTTGACCGATGGGAAGCGAGACATCTTTGTAGCGCTGATTTGCCTTTCCAGGTTGCTTGGTTGGCCAAAAAGTGCGTATGCGTTTTTTCCTGAATATATTCAGGAAAAAACGCATACGCCCTTTTTGGCCAAGGGCATCATTGTCGACGTTTTGCCGCTTTTCATGTGCTTTAAAGGCGATTCGTATCTACCTCCTGAAATCTGTTTCCTGCAATTCTGCCTTGCTTTCAATTCCTCTTCGTTGCCTTCCCTCAATATATTTGTGGACGAGAGTTATCATTTATAACTCTGCAGGTTTGTGAATTGCAGTGCCCCTGAGCTCCATTTTTCAACTGTCTTTTTTGGGAGCTGGCCGCAAAAGCACGGGATTGCCTCAGGCCCTATTCTGGTTCCGGGCGGCAGGCTGAGCCTGTGGTTAATTCTTCTTCCTGTTGGGAAAATAGAGTGACCTGTGCCTGTCCCAACACCTAGATCTAGTCTCTCATTGGTTGCCCCTCTTCCCGTTCATCCTCAGGACAAATTGCAACCTGTAGGGAACAGGAGCTTAAAGGTGTTGATTCTCCAAGTAGGGAGATTGCTAGTAAAGTAGCTGGAATGGCGAACCCGAGCACAAGGAGATGAGAAATGAGGTGCGTTTTAGAAACCTTTCAAAATCACATGGTGTACCATCTTCTGGGTTTCTCATGCATGTTTTCGATGTAGGAAGATGCCCTTGAACCTGGAGATTTGGGACCCATGGGATGGGTACCACGCAGTATTACTTTAAAGGGTCTGCGTTTGCTCACGCAACCTCACCCAACCTCTCAGCCCCAAGAGTGTCCACCCTTATGTCTCATCCAGGTGTGCGTGTAGATATGGTCAATCCAGGTTGCATCACAGCCTCTGAACGAATTTTGTAAGAATTTCTCTCTCTTTCACTGTCTTTGTTTTACGGGTTTTTAAAAGTAATTTATTTTTATAATGGGGTTTAGCTGCTTTTCACGGCTGTGTTTATGCGGATTTACACCCACTTGACTCACTTCCAGACAGATATCAATACATAGGTTTTAAGATTGTTACTAGTCACATATATTCTTGTGCGGTGAATAGGGGGTGTTGAGTCCAGTTCACTGAGCAAGGAGTAGGTCTTGTCTATTACATATTGGGTGTATGGAACGGTATCTGAGCGAATTTGAACCCCTTGTTTTATGCATCACCCCACCTCACCTTTCCCGTTAAGCAGCCATAGTGTGTTTTCTAAACGTGTGATTCTGTTCTGTTCTGTAATTCAGTTCAAGTGTAGCGGTTTTTACATTCCCTCTATAAGTGATAGCTTATGATAAGTGTCTTTTTCTGTGTGACTTATTTCACTTAGAATCGTCGTACCTAAATCCACTCATCTTGCTTCTACTAGCCTTATGACATTGATTTCATGTCTGAGTGATATTGCATTGTACATAAGGACCACAACTTCTTTATCCATTTTTCTCTTTCCTGGGATATTTAAGGTGTCATGAAGTGGAGGTTCTTGTCAACAGAGCAGCCCTAAACTTTGGGGTGCCTGTGTCTTGCTGATTTTTAGTTTTCCCAATTTATACGCCCATGAGTGGACGTGCCCTATGCTCCCTAAGCTGTGTTTTTTCGATGTTTCAGGACACACCGTACACTTCTCCAGAGTGGCTGTTGGCAACTTACATCCCGCTCATCAGCGTAGCAAGGCTGCCATTTCTCCATGGCCTGTCCTGCATTTCTGGTTTTGACACTTTTTGCAGCATGGCCCTTTTGACCGATGGGAAGCGAGACTTCTTTGTAGCGCTGATTTGCCTTTCCAGGTTGCTTGGTTGGCCGAAAAGGGCGTATGCGTTTTTTCCTGAATATATTCAGGAAAAAACGCATACGCCCTTCTTGGCCAAGGGCATCATTGTCGACGTTTTACCGCTTTTCATGTGCTTTACAGGCGATTCGAATCTACCTCCTGAAATCTGTTTCCTGCAATTCTGCCTTGCTTTCAAATCCTCTTCGTTGCCTTCCCTCAATATATCTGTGGATGAGAGTTATCATTTATAACTCTGCGGGTTTGTGAATTGCAGTGTCCCTGAGCTCCATTTTTCAACTCGCTTTTTTGGGAGCTGGCCGCAAAAGCGCGGGATTGCCTCAGGCCCTATTGTGCTTCTGGGCGGCAGGCTGAGCCTGTGATTAATTCTTCTTCCTGATGGGAAAATAGAGTGACCTGTGCCTGTCCCAACACCTAGATCTAGTCTCTCATTGGTTGCCCCTCTTCCCGTTCATCCTCAGGACAAATTGCAACCTGTAGGGAACAGGAGGTTAAAGGTGCTGATTCTCCAAGTAAGTTGATTGCTAGTAAAGTAGCTGGAAAGGCGAACCCGAGCACAAGGAGATGAGAAATGGGGTGTGTTTTAGAAACCTTTCAAAATCACACGGTGTACCATCTTCTGAGTTTCTCATGCATGTTTTCGATGTAGGAAGATGCCCTTGAACCTGGAGATTTGGGACCCATGGGATGGGTATCACGCAGTATTACTTTAAAGGGTCTGCGTTTGCTCACCCAACCTAACCCAACCTTTCAGCCCCAAGACTGTCCACCCTTATGTCTCATCCAGCTGTGCGTGTAGATATGGTCAATCCAGGTTGCATCACAGCCTCTGAACGAATTTTGTAAGAATTTCTCTCTCTTTCACTGTCTTTGTTTTACGGGTTTTTAAAAGTAATTTATTTTTATAATGGGGTTTAGCTGCTTTTCACGGCTGTGTTTATGCGGATTTACACCCACTTGACTCACTTCCAGACAGATATCAATACATAGGTTTTAAGATTGTTATTAGTCACATATATTTTTGTGCGGTGAATAGGGCGTGTTGAGTCCAGTTCACTGAGCAAGGAGTAGGTCTTGTCTATTACATATTGGGTGTATGGAACGGTATCTGAGCGAATTTGAACCCCTTGTTTTATGCATCACCCCACCTCACCTTTCCCGTTAAGCAGCCATAGTGTGTTTTCTAAACGTGTGATTCTGTTCTGTTCTGTAATTCAGTTCAAGTGTAGCGGTTTTTACATTCCCTCTATAAGTGATAGCTTATGATAAGTGTCTTTTTCTGTGTGACTTATTTCACTTAGAATCGTCGTACCTAAGTCCACTCATCTTGCTTCTACTAGCCTTATGACATTGATTTCATGTCTGAGTGATATTGCATTGTACATAAGGACCACAACTTCTTTATCCATTTTTCTCTTTCCTGGGATATTTAAGGTGTCATGAAGTGGAGGTTCTTGTCAACAGAGCAGCCCTAAACTTTGGGGTGCCTGTGTCTTGCTGATTTTTAGTTTTCCCAATTTATACGCCCATGAGTGGACGTGCCCTATGCTCCCTAAGCTGTGTTTTTTCGATGTTTCAGGACACACCGTACACTTCTCCAGAGTGGCTGTTGGCAACTTACATCACGCTCATCAGCGTAGCAAGGCTGCCATTTCTCCATGGCCTGTCCTGCATTTCTGGTTTTGACACTTTTTGCAGCATGGCCCTTTTGACCGATGGGAAGCGAGACTTCTTTGTAGCACTGATTTGCCTTTCCAGGTTGCTTGGTTGGCCAAGAAGGGCGTATGCGTTTTTTCCTGAATATATTCAGGAAAAAACGCATACGCCCTTCTTGGCCAAGGGCATCATTGTCGACGTTTTGCCGCTTTTCATGTGCTTTACAGGCGATTCGTATCTACCTCCTGAAATCTGTTTCCTGCAATTCTGCCTTGCTTTCAGATCCTCTTCGTTGCCTTCCCTCAATATATCTGTGGATGAGAGTTATCATTTATAACTCTGCGGGTTTGTGAATTGCAGTGTCCCTGAGCTCCATTTTTCAACTCGCTTTTTTGGGAGCTGGCCGCAAAAGCGCGGGATTGCCTCAGGCCCTATTGTGCTTCTGGGCGGCAGGCTGAGCCTGTGATTAATTCTTCTTCCTGATGGGAAAATAGAGTGACCTGTGCCTGTCCCAACACCTAGATCTAGTCTCTCATTGGTTGCCCCTCTTCCCGTTCATCCTCAGGACAAATTGCAACCTGTAGGGAACAGGAGGTTAAAGGTGCTGATTCTCCAAGTAAGTTGATTGCTAGTAAAGTAGCTGGAAAGGCGAACCCGAGCACAAGGAGATGAGAAATTGGGTGTGTTTTAGAAACCTTTCAAAATCACACGGTGTACCATCTTCTGAGTTTCTCATGCATGTTTTCGATGTAGGAAGATGCCCTTGAACCTGGAGATTTGGGACCCATGGGATGGGTATCACGCAGTATTACTTTAAAGGGTCTGCGTTTGCTCACCCAACCTCTCAGCCCCAAGAGTGTCCACCCTTATGTCTCATCCAGCTGTGGGTCTAGATATGGTCAACCCAGGTTGCATCACAGCCCCTGAACGAATTTTGTAAGAATTTGTCTCTCTTTCACTGTCTTTGTTTTACGGGTTTTTAAAAGTAATTTATTTTTATAATGGGGTTTAGCTGCTTTTCACGGCTGTGTTTATGCGGATTTACACCCACTTGACTCACTTCCAGACAGATATCAATACATAGGTTTTAAGATTGTTACTAGTCACATATATTCTTGTGCGGTGAATAGGGGGTGTTGAGTCCAGTTCACTGAGCAAGGAGTAGGTCTTGTCTATTACATATTGGGTGTATGGAACGGTATCTGAGCGAATTTGAACCCCTTGTTTTATGCATCACCCCACCTCACCTTTCCCGTTAAGCAGCCATAGTGTGTTTTCTAAACGCGTGATTCTGTTCTGTTCTGTAATTCAGTTCAAGTGTAGCAGGTTTTTACATTCCCTCTATAAGTGATAGCTTATGATAAGTGTCTTTTTCTGTGTGACTTATTTCACTTAGAATCGTCGTACCTAAGTCCACTCATCTTGCTTCTACTAGCCTTATGACATTGATTTCATGTCTGAGTGATATTGCATTGTACATAAGGACCACAACTTCTTTATCCATTTTCCTCTTTCCTGGGATATTTAAGGTGTCATGAAGTGGAGGTTCTTGTCAACAGAGCAGCCCTAAACTTTGGGGTGCCTGTGTCTTGCTGATTTTTAGTTTTCCCAATTTATACGCCCATGAGTGGACGTGCCCTATGCTCCCTATGCTGTGTATTTTCGATGTTTCAGGACACACCGTACACTTCTCCAGAGTGGCTGTTGGCAATTTACATCCCGCCCATCAGCGTAGCAAGGCTGCCATTTCTCCATGGCCTGTCCTGCATTTCTGGTTTTGACACTTTTTGCAGCATGGCCCTTTTGACCGATGGGAAGCGAGACTTCTTTGTAGCGCTGATTTGCCTTTCCAGGTTGCTTGGTTGGCCAAAAAGGGCGTATGCGTTTTTTCCTGAATATATTCAGGAAAAAACGCATACGCCCTTTTTGGCCAAGGGCATCATTGTCGACGTTTTGCCGCTTTTCATGTGCCTTAATGGCGATTCAAATCTACCTCCTGAAATCTGTTTCCTGCAATTCTGCCTTGCTTTCAAATCCTCTTCGTTGCCTTCCCTCAATATATCTGTGGATGAGAGTTATCACTTATAACTCTGCGGGTTTGTGAATTGCAGTGTCCCTGAGCTCCATTTTTCAACTGTCTTTTTTGAGAGCTGGCCGCAAAAGCATGGGATTGCCTCAGGCCCTATTCTGGTTCCTGGCAGCAGGCTGAGCCTGTGGTTAATTTTTCTTCCTGATGGGAAAATAGAGTGACCTGTGCCTGTCCCAACACCTAGATCTAGTCTCTCATTGGTTGCCCCTCTTCCCGTTCATCCTCAGGACAAATTGCAACCTGTAGGGAACAGGAGGTTAAAGGTGCTGATTCTCAAAGTAGGGAGATTGCTAGTGAAGTAGCTGGAATGGCGAACCCGAGCACAAGGAGATGAGAAATGAGGTGCGTTTTAGAAACCTTTCAAAATCACACGGTGTACCTTCTTCTGGGTTCCTCATGCAAGATTTCGATGTAGGAAGATGCCCTTGAACCTGGAGATTTGGGACCCATGGGATGGGTACCATGCAGTATTACTTTAAAGGGTCTGCGTTTGCTCACCCAACCTCACCCAACCTCTCAGCCCCAAGAGTGTCCACCCTTATGTCTCATCCAGCTGTGGGTCTAGATATGGTCAATCCAGGTTGCATCACAGCCCCTGAACGAATTTTGTAAGAATTTGTCTCTCTTTCACTGTCTTTGTTTTACGGGTTTTTAAAAGTAATTTATTTTTATAATGGGGTTTAGCTGCTTTTCACGGCTGTGTTTATGCGGATTTACACCCACTTGACTCACTTCCAGACAGATATCAATACATAGGTTTTAAGATTGTTACTAGTCACATATATTCTTGTGCGGTGAATAGGGGGTGTTGAGTCCAGTTCACTGAGCAAGGAGTAGGTCTTGTCTATTACATATTGGGTGTATGGAACGGTATCTGAGCGAATTTGAACCCCTTGTTTTATGCATCACCCCACCTCACCTTTCCCGTTAAGCAGCCATAGTGTGTTTTCTAAACGCGTGATTCTGTTCTGTTCTGTAATTCAGTTCAAGTGTAGCAGGTTTTTACATTCCCTCTATAAGTGATAGCTTATGATAAGTGTCTTTTTCTGTGTGACTTATTTCACTTAGAATCGTCGTACCTAAGTCCACTCATCTTGCTTCTACTAGCCTTATGACATTGATTTCATGTCTGAGTGATATTGCATTGTACATAAGGACCACAACTTCTTTATCCATTTTCCTCTTTCCTGGGATATTTAAGGTGTCATCAAGTGGAGGTTCTTGTCAACAGAGCAGCCCTAAACTTTGGGGTGCCTGTGTCTTGCTGATTTTTAGTTTTCCCAATTTATACGCCCATGAGTGGACGTGCCCTATGCTCCCTATGCTGTGTTTTTTCGATGTTTCAGGACACACCGTACACTTCTCCAGAGTGGCTGTTGGCAATTTACATCCCGCCCATCAGCGTAGCAAGGCTGCCATTTCTCCATGGCCTGTCCTGCATTTCTGGTTTTGACACTTTTTGCAGCATGGCCCTTTTGACCGATGGGAAGCGAGACTTCTTTGTAGCGCTGATTTGCCTTTCCAGGTTGCTTGGTTGGCCAAAAAGGGCGTATGCGTTTTTTCCTGAATATATTCAGGAAAAAACGCATACGCCCTTTTTGGCCAAGGGCATCATTGTCGACGTTTTGCCGCTTTTCATGTGCCTTAAAGGCGATTCAAATCTACCTCCTGAAATCTGTTTCCTGCAATTCTGCCTTGCTTTCAAATCCTCTTCGTTGCCTTCCCTCAATATATCTGTGGATGAGAGTTATCACTTATAACTCTGCGGGTTTGTGAATTGCAGTGTCCCTGAGCTCCATTTTTCAACTGTCTTTTTTGAGAGCTGGCCGCAAAAGCACGGGATTGCCTCAGGCCCTATTCTGGTTCCTGGCAGCAGGCTGAGCCTGTGGTTAATTTTTCTTCCTGATGGGAAAATAGAGTGACCTGTGCCTGTCCCAACACCTAGATCTAGTCTCTCATTGGTTGCCCCTCTTCCCGTTCATCCTCAGGACAAATTGCAACCTGTACAGAACAGGAGGTTAAAGGTGCTGATCATCCAAGTAGGGAGATTGCTAGTAAAGTAGCTGGAATGGCGAACCCGAGCACAAGGAGATGAGAAATGAGGTGCGTTTTAGAAAACTTTCAAAATCACACGGTCTACCTTCTTCTGGGTTCCTCATGCAAGATTTCGATGTAGGAAGATGCCCTTGAACCTGGAGATTTGGGACCCATGGGATGGGTACCATGCAGTATTACTTTAAAGGGTCTGCGTTTGCTCACCCAACCTCACCCAACCTCTCAGCCCCAAGAGTGTCCACCCTTATGTCTCATCCAGCTGTGGGTCTAGATATGGTCAATCCAGGTTGCATCACAGCCCCTGAACGAATTTTGTAAGAATTTGTCTCTCTTTCACTGTCTTTGTTTTACGGGTTTTTAAAAGTAATTTATTTTTATAATGGGGTTTAGCTGCTTTTCACGGCTGTGTTTATGCAGATTTACACCCACTTGACTCACTTCCAGACAGATATCAATACATAGGTTTTAAGATTGTTACTAGTCACATATATTCTTGTGCGGTGAATAGGGGGTGTTGAGTCCAGTTCACTGAGCAAGGAGTAGGTCTTGTCTATTACATATTGGGTGTATGGAACGGTATCTGAGCGAATTTGAACCCCTTGTTTTATGCATCACCCCACCTCACCTTTCCCGTTAAGCAGCCATAGTGTGTTTTCTAAACGCGTGATTCTGTTCTGTTCTGTAATTCAGTTCAAGTGTAGCAGGTTTTTACATTCCCTCTATAAGTGATAGCTTATGATAAGTGTCTTTTTCTGTGTGACTTATTTCACTTAGAATCGTCGTACCTAAGTCCACTCATCTTGCTTCTACTAGCCTTATGACATTGATTTCATGTCTGAGTGATATTGCATTGTACATAAGGACCACAACTTCTTTATCCATTTTTCTCTTTCCTGGGATATTTAAGGTGTCATGAAGTGGAGGTTCTTGTCAACAGAGCAGCCCTAAACTTTGGGGTGCCTGTGTCTTGCTGATTTTTAGTTTTCCCAATTTATACGCCCATGAGTGGACGTGCCCTATGCTCCCTAAGCTGTGTTTTTTTGATGTTTCAGGACACACCGTACACTTCTCCAGAGTGGCTGTTGGCAATTTACATCCCGCCCATCAGCGTAGCAAGGCTGCCATTTCTCCATGGCCTGTCCTGCATTTCTGGTTTTGACACTTTTTGCAGCATGGCCCTTTTGGCCGATGGGAAGCGAGACTTCTTTGTAGCGCTGATTTGCCTTTCCAGGTTGCTTGGTTGGCCAAAAAGGGCGTATGCGTTTTTTCCTGAATATATTCAGGAAAAAACGCATACGCCCTTTTTGGCCAAGGGCATCATTGTCGACGTTTTGCCGCTTTTCATGTGCCTTAAAGGCGATTCAAATCTACATCCTGAAATCTGTTTCCTGCAATTCTGCCTTGCTTTCAAATCCTCTTCGTTGCCTTCCCTCAATATATCTGTGGATGAGAGTTATCACTTATAACTCTGCGGGTTTGTGAATTGCAGTGTCCCTGAGCTCCATTTTTCAACTCTCTTTTTTGAGAGCTGGCCGCAAAAGCACGGGATTGCCTCAGGCCCTATTCTGGTTCCTGGTGGCAGGCTGAGCCTGTGGTTAATTCTTCTTCCTGATGGGAAAATAGAGTGACCTGTGCCTGTCCCAACACCTAGATCTAGTCTCTCATTGGTTGCCCCTCTTCCCGTTCATCCTCAGGACAAATTGCAACCTGTACAGAACAGGAGGTTAAAGGTGCTGATCCTCCAAGTAGGGAGATTGCTAGTGAAGTAGCTGGAATGGCGAACCCGAGCACAAGGAGATGAGAAATGAGGTGCGTTTTAGAAACCTTTCAAAATCACACGGTGTACCTTCTTCTGGGTTCCTCATGCAAGATTTCGATGTAGGAAGATGCATTTGAACCTGGAGATTTGGGACCCATGGGATGGGTACCATGCAGTATTACTTTAAAGGGTCTGCGTTTGCTCACCCAACCTCACCCAACCTCTCAGCCCCAAGAGTGTCCACCCTTATGTCTCATCCAGCTGTGGGTCTAGATATGGTCAATCCAGGTTGCATCACAGCCCCTGAACGAATTTTGTAAGAATTTGTCTCTCTTTCACTGTCTTTGTTTTACGGGTTTTTAAAAGTAATTTATTTTTATAATGGGGTTTAGCTGCTTTTCACGGCTGTGTTTATGCGGATTTACACCCACTTGACTCACTTCCAGACAAATATCAATACATAGGTTTTAAGATTGTTACTAGTCACATATATTCTTGTGCGGTGAATAGGGGGTGTTGAGTCCAGTTCACTGAGCAAGGAGTAGGTCTTGTCTATTACATATTGGGTGTATGGAACGGTATCTGAGCGAATTTGAACCCCTTGTTTTATGCATCACCCCACCTCACCTTTCCCGTTAAGCAGCCATAGTGTGTTTTCTAAACGCGTGATTCTGTTCTGTTCTGTAATTCAGTTCAAGTGTAGCAGGTTTTTACATTCCCTCTATAAGTGATAGCTTATGATAAGTGTCTTTTTCTGTGTGACTTATTTCACTTAGAATCGTCGTACCTAAGTCCACTCATCTTGCTTCTACTAGCCTTATGACATTGATTTCATGTCTGAGTGATATTGCATTGTACATAAGGACCACAACTTCTTTATCCATTTTTCTCTTTCCTGGGATATTTAAGGTGTCATGAAGTGGAGGTTCTTGTCAACAGAGCAGCCCTAAACTTTGGGGTGCCTGTGTCTTGCTGATTTTTAGTTTTCCCAATTTATACGCCCATGAGTGGACGTGCCCTATGCTCCCTAAGCTGTGTTTTTTCGATGTTTCAGGACACACTGTACACTTCTCCAGAGTGGCTGTTGGCAATTTACATCCCGCCCATCAGCGTAGCAAGGCTGCCATTTCTCCATGGCCTGTCCTGCATTTCTGGTTTTGACACTTTTTGCAGCATGGCCCTTTTGGCCGATGGGAAGCGAGACTTCTTTGTAGCGCTGATTTGCCTTTCCAGGTTGCTTGGTTGGCCAAAAAGGGCGTATGCGTTTTTTCCTGAATATATTCAGGAAAAAACGCATACGCCCTTTTTGGCCAAGGGCATCATTGTCGACGTTTTGCCGCTTTTCATGTGCCTTAAAGGCGATTCAAATCTACATCCTGAAATCTGTTTCCTGCAATTCTGCCTTGCTTTCAAATCCTCTTCGTTGCCTTCCCTCAATATATCTGTGAATGAGAGTTATCACTTATAACTCTGCGGGTTTGTGAATTGCAGTGTCCCTGAGCTCCATTTTTCAACTGTCTTTTTTGAGAGCTGGCCGCAAAAGCACGGGATTGCCTCAGGCCCTATTCTGGTTCCTGGCGGCAGGCTGAGACTGTGGTTAATTCTTCTTCCTGATGGGAAAATAGAGTGACCTGTGCCTGTCCCAACACCTAGATCTAGTCTCTCATTGGTTGCCCCTCTTCCCGTTCATCCTCAGGACAAATTGCAACCTGTACAGAACAGGAGGTTAAAGGTGCTGATCCTCCAAGTAGGGAGATTGCTAGTGAAGTAGCTGGAATGGCGAACCCGAGCACAAGGAGATGAGAAATGAGGTGCGTTTTAGAAACCTTTCAAAATCACACGGTGTACCTTCTTCTGGGTTCCTCATGCAAGATTTCGATGTAGGAAGATGCCCTTGAACCTGGAGATTTGGGACCCATGGGATGGGTACCATGCAGTATTACTTTAAAGGGTCTGCGTTTGCTCACCCAACCTCACCCAACCTCTCAGCCCCAAGAGTGTCCACCCTTATGTCTCATCCAGCTGTGGGTCTAGATATGGTCAATCCAGGTTGCATCACAGCCCATGAACGAATTTTGTAAGAATTTGTCTCTCTTTCACTGTCTTTGTTTTACGGGTTTTTAAAAGTAATTTATTTTTATAATGGGGTTTAGCTGCTTTTCACGGCTGTGTTTATGCGGAATTACACCCACTTGACTCACTTCCAGACAGATATCAATACATAGGTTTTAAGATTGTTACTAGTCACATATATTCTTGTGCGGTGAATAGGGGGTGTTGAGTCCAGTTCACTGAGCAAGGAGTAGGTCTTGTCTATTACATATTGGGTGTATGGAACGGTATCTGAGCGAATTTGAACCCCTTGTTTTATGCATCACCCCACCTCACCTTTCCCGTTAAGCAGCCATAGTGTGTTTTCTAAACGTGTGATTCTGTTCTGTTCTGTAATTCAGTTCAAGTGTAGCAGGTTTTTACATTCCCTCTTAAGTGATAGCTTATGATAAGTATCTTTTTCTGTGTGACTTATTTCACTTAGAATCGTCGTACCTAAGTCCACTCATCTTGCTTCTACTAGCCTTATGACATTGATTTCATGTCTGAGTGATATTGCATTGTACATAAGGACCACAACTTCTTTATCCATTTTTCTCTTTCCTGGGATATTTAAGGTGTCATGAAGTGGAGGTTCTTGTCAACAGAGCAGCCCTAAACTTTGGGGTGCCTGTGTCTTGCTGATTTTTAGTTTTCCCAATTTATACGCCCATGAGTGGACGTGCCCTATGCTCCCTAAGCTGTGTTTTTTCGATGTTTCAGGACACACCGTACACTTCTCCAGAGTGGCTGTTGGCAATTTACATCCCGCCCATCAGCGTAGCAAGGCTGCCATTTCTCCATGGCCTGTCCTGCATTTCTGGTTTTGACACTTTTTGCAGCATGGCCCTTTTGACCGATGGGAAGCGAGACTTCTTTGTAGCGCTGATTTGCCTTTCCAGGTTGCTTGGTTGGCCAAAAAGGGCGTATGCGTTTTTTCCTGAATATATTCAGGAAAAAACGCATACGCCCTTTTTGGCCAAGGGCATCATTGTCGACGTTTTGCCGCTTTTCATGTGCCTTAAAGGCGATTCAAATCTACCTCCTGAAATCTGTTTCCTGCAATTCTGCCTTGCTTTCAAATCCTCTTCGTTGCCTTCCCTCAATATATCTGTGGATGAGAGTTATCACTTATAACTCTGCGGGTTTGTGAATTGCAGTGTCCCTGAGCTCCATTTTTCAACTGTCTTTTTTGAGAGCTGGCCGCAAAAGCACGGGATTGCCTCAGGCCCTATTCTGGTTCCTGGCAGCAGGCTGAGCCTGTGGTTAATTTTTCTTCCTGATGGGAAAATAGAGTGACCTGTGCCTGTCCCAACACCTAGATCTAGTCTCTCATTGGTTGCCCCTCTTCCCGTTCATCCTCAGGACAAATTGCAACCTGTACAGAACAGGAGGTTAAAGGTGCTGATCATCCAAGTAGGGAGATTGCTAGTAAAGTAGCTGGAATGGCGAACCCGAGCACAAGGAGATGAGAAATGAGGTGCGTTTTAGAAACCTTTCAAAATCACACGGTGTACCTTCTTCTGGGTTCCTCATGCAAGATTTCGATGTAGGAAGATGCCCTTGAACCTGGAGATTTGGGACCCATGGGATGGGTACCATGCAGTATTACTTTAAAGGGTCTGCGTTTGCTCACCCAACCTCACCCAACCTCTCAGCCCCAAGAGTGTCCACCCTTATGTCTCATCCAGCTGTGGGTCTAGATATGGTCAATCCAGGTTGCATCACAGCCCCTGAACGAATTTTGTAAGAATTTGTCTCTCTTTCACTGTCTTTGTTTTACGGGTTTTTAAAAGTAATTTATTTTTATAATGGGGTTTAGCTGCTTTTCACGGCTGTGTTTATGCGGATTTACACCCACTTGACTCACTTCCAGACAGATATCAATACATAGGTTTTAAGATTGTTACTAGTCACATATATTCTTGTGCGGTGAATAGGGGGTGTTGAGTCCAGTTCACTGAGCAAGGAGTAGGTCTTGTCTATTACATATTGGGTGTATGGAACGGTATCTGAGCGAATTTGAACCCCTTGTTTTATGCATCACCCCACCTCACCTTTCCCGTTAAGCAGCCATAGTGTGTTTTCTAAACGCGTGATTCTGTTCTGTTCTGTAATTCAGTTCAAGTGTAGCAGGTTTTTACATTCCCTCTGTAAGTGATAGCTTATGATAAGTGTCTTTTTCTGTGTGACTTATTTCACTTAGAATCGTCGTACCTAAGTCCACTCATCTTGCTTCTACTAGCCTTATGACATTGATTTCATGTCTGAGTGATATTGCATTGTACATAAGGACCACAACTTCTTTATCCATTTTTCTCTTTCCTGGGATATTTAAGGTGTCATGAAGTGGAGGTTCTTGTCAACAGAGCAGCCCTAATCTTTGGGGTGCCTGTGTCTTGCTGATTTTTAGTTTTCCCAATTTATACGCCCATGAGTGGACGTGCCCTATGCTCCCTAAGCTGTGTTTTTTCGATGTTTCAGGACACACCGTACACTTCTCCAGAGTGGCTGTTGGCAATTTACATCCCGCCCATCAGCGTAGCAAGGCTGCCATTTCGCCATGGCCTGTCCTGCATTTCTGGTTTTGACACTTTTTGCAGCATGGCCCTTTTGACCGATGGGAAGCGAGACTTCTTTGTAGCGCTGATTTGCCTTTCCAGGTTGCTTGGTTGGCCAAAAAGGGCGTATGCGTTTTTTCCTGAATATATTCAGGAAAAAACGCATACGCCCTTTTTGGCCAAGGGCATCATTGTCGACGTTTTGCCGCTTTTCATGTGCCTTAAAGGCGATTCAAATCTACCTCCTGAAATCTGTTTCCTGCAATTCTGCCTTGCTTTCAAATCCTCTTCGTTGCCTTCCCTCAATATATCTGTGGATGAGAGTTATCACTTATAACTCTGCGGGTTTGTGAATTGCAGTGTCCCTGAGCTCCATTTTTCAACTGTCTTTTTTGAGAGCTGGCCGCAAAAGCACGGGATTGCCTCAGGCCCTATTCTGGTTCCTGGCAGCAGGCTGAGCCTGTGGTTAATTCTTCTTCCTGATGGGAAAATAGAGTGACCTGTGCCTGTCTCAACACCTAGATCTAGTCTCTCATTGGTTGCCCCTCTTCCCGTTCATCCTCAGGACAAATTGCAACCTGTACAGAACAGGAGGTTAAAGGTGCTGATCATCCAAGTAGGGAGATTGCTAGTAAAGTAGCTGGAATGGCGAACCCGAGCACAAGAAGATGAGAAATGAGGTGCGTTTTAGAAACCTTTCAAAATCACACGGTGTACCTTCTTCTGGGTTCCTCATGCAAGATTTCGATGTAGGAAGATGCCCTTGAACCTGGAGATTTGGGACCCATGGGATGGGTACCATGCAGTATTACTTTAAAGGGTCTGCGTTTGCTCACCCAACCTCACCCAACCTCTCAGCCCCAAGAGTGTCCACCCTTATGTCTCATCCAGCTGTGGGTCTAGATATGGTCAATCCAGGTTGCATCACAGCCCCTGAACGAATTTTGTAAGAATTTGTCTCTCTTTCACTGTCTTTGTTTTACGGGTTTTTAAAAGTAATTTATTTTTATAATGGGGTTTAGCTGCTTTTCACGGCTGTGTTTATGCGGATTTACACCCACTTGACTCACTTCCAGACAGATATCAATACATAGGTTTTAAGATTGTTACTAGTCACATATATTCTTGTGCGGTGAATAGGGGGTGTTGAGTCCAGTTCACTGAGCAAGGAGTAGGTCTTGTCTATTACATATTGGGTGTATGGAACGGTATCTGAGCGAATTTGAACCCCTTGTTTTATGCATCACCCCACCTCACCTTTCACGTTAAGCAGCCATAGTGTGTTTTCTAAACGTGTGATTCTGTTCTGTTCTGTAATTCAGTTCAAGTGTAGCGGTTTTTACATTCCCTCTATAAGTGATAGCTTATGATAAGTGTCTTTTTCTGTGTGACTTATTTCACTTAGAATCGTCGTACCTAAGTCCACTCATCTTGCTTCTACTAGCCTTATGACATTGATTTCATGTCTGAGTGATATTGCATTGTACATAAGGACCACAACTTCTTTATCCATTTTTCTCTTTCCTGGGATATTTAAGGTGTCATGAAGTGGAGGTTCTTGTCAACAGAGCAGCCCTAATCTTTGGGGTGCCTGTGTCTTGCTGATTTTTAGTTTTCCCAATTTATACGCCCATGAGTGGACGTGCCCTATGCTCCCTAAGCTGTGTTTTTTCGATGTTTCAGGACACACCGTACACTTCTCCAGAGTGGCTGTTGGCAATTTACATCCCGCCCATCAGCGTAGCAAGGCTGCCATTTCTCCATGGCCTGTCCTGCATTTCTGGTTTTGACACTTTTTGCAGCATGGCCCTTTTGACCGATGGGAAGCGAGACTTCTTTGTAGCGCTGATTTGCCTTTCCAGGTTGCTTGGTTGGCCAAAAAGGGCGTATGCGTTTTTTCCTGAATATATTCAGGAAAAAACGCATACGCCCTTTTTGGCCAAGGGCATCATTGTCGACGTTTTGCCGCTTTTCATGTGCCTTAAAGGCGATTCAAATCTACCTCCTGAAATCTGTTTCCTGCAATTCTGCCTTGCTTTCAAATCCTCTTCTTTGCCTTCCCTCAATATATCTGCGGATGAGAGTTATCACTTATAACTCTGCGGGTTTGTGAATTGCAGTGTCCCTGAGCTCCATTTTTCAACTGTCTTTTTTGAGAGCTGGCCGCAAAAGCACGGGATTGCCTCAGGCCCTATTCTGGTTCCTGGCAGCAGGCTGAGCCTGTGGTTAATTCTTCTTCCTGATGGGAAAATAGAGTGACCTGTGCCTGTCTCAACACCTAGATCTAGTCTCTCATTGGTTGCCCCTCTTCCCGTTCATCCTCAGGACAAATTGCAACCTGTACAGAACAGGAGGTTAAAGGTGCTGATCATCCAAGTAGGGAGATTGCTAGTAAAGTAGCTGGAATGGCGAACCCGAGCACAAGAAGATGAGAAATGAGGTGCGTTTTAGAAACCTTTCAAAATCACACGGTGTACCTTCTTCTGGGTTCCTCATGCAAGATTTCGATGTAGGAAGATGCCCTTGAACCTGGAGATTTGGGACCCATGGGATGGGTACCATGCAGTATTACTTTAAAGGGTCTGCGTTTGCTCACCCAACCTCACCCAACCTCTCAGCCCCAAGAGTGTCCACCCTTATGTCTCATCCAGCTGTGGGTCTAGATATGGTCAATCCAGGTTGCATCACAGCCCCTGAACGAATTTTGTAAGAATTTGTCTCTCTTTCACTGTCTTTGTTTTACGGGTTTTTAAAAGTAATTTATTTTTATAATGGGGTTTAGCTGCTTTTCACGGCTGTGTTTATGCGGATTTACACCCACTTGACTCACTTCCAGACAGATATCAATACATAGGTTTTAAGATTGTTACTAGTCACATATATTCTTGTGCGGTGAATAGGGGGTGTTGAGTCCAGTTCACTGAGCAAGGAGTAGGTCTTGTCTATTACATATTGGGTGTATGGAACGGTATCTGAGCGAATTTGAACCCCTTGTTTTATGCATCACCCCACCTCACCTTTCACGTTAAGCAGCCATAGTGTGTTTTCTAAACGTGTGATTCTGTTCTGTTCTGTAATTCAGTTCAAGTGTAGCGGTTTTTACATTCCCTCTATAAGTGATAGCTTATGATAAGTGTCTTTTTCTGTGTGACTTATTTCACTTAGAATCGTCGTACCTAAGTCCACTCATCTTGCTTCTACTAGCCTTATGACATTGATTTCATGTCTGAGTGATATTGCATTGTACATAAGGACCACAACTTCTTTATCCATTTTTCTCTTTCCTGGGATATTTAAGGTGTCATGAAGTGGAGGTTCTTGTCAACAGAGCAGCCCTAAACTTTGGGGTGCTTGTGTCTTGCTGATTTTTAGTTTTCCCAATTTATACGCCCATGAGTGGACGTGCCCTATGCTCCCTAAGCTGTGTTTTTTCGATGTTTCAGGACACACCGTACACTTCTCCAGAGTGGCTGTTGGCAATTTACATCCCGCCCATCAGCGTAGCAAGGCTGCCATTTCTCCATGGCCTGTCCTGCATTTCTGGTTTTGACACTTTTTGCAGCATGGCCCTTTTGGCCGATGGGAAGCGAGACTTCTTTGTAGCGCTGATTTGCCTTTCCAGGTTGCTTGGTTGGCCAAAAAGGGCGTATGCATTTTTTCCTGAATATATTCAGGAAAAAACGCATACGCCCTTTTTGGCCAAGGGCATCATTGTCGACGTTTTGCCGCTTTTCATGTGCCTTAAAGGCGATTCGAATCTACCTCCTGAAATCTGTTTCCTGCAATTCTGCCTTGCTTTCAAATCCTCTTCGTTGCCTTCCCTCAATATATCTGTGGATGAGAGTTATCACTTATAACTCTGCGGGTTTGTGAATTGCAGTGACCCTGAGCTCCATTTTTCAACTGTCTTTTTTGAGAGCTGGCCGCAAAAGCACGGGATTGCCTCAGGCCCTATTCTGGTTCCTGGCAGCAGGCTGAGCCTGTGGTTAATTCTTCTTCCTGATGGGAAAATAGAGTGACCTGTGCCTGTCCCAACACCTAGATCTAGTCTCTCATTGGTTGCCCCTCTTCCCGTTCATCCTCAGGACAAATTGCAACCTGTACAGAACAGGAGGTTAAAGGTGCTGATCCTCCAAGTAGGGAGATTGCTAGTAAAGTAGCTGGAATGGCGAACCCGAGCACAAGGAGATGAGAAATGAGGTGCGTTTTAGAAACCTTTCAAAATCACACGGTGTACCTTCTTCTGGGTTCCTGATGCAAGATTTCGATGTAGGAAGATGCCCTTGAACCTGGAGATTTGGGACCCATGGGATGGGTACCATGCAGTATTACTTTAAAGGGTCTGCGTTTGCTCACCCAACCTCACCCAACCTCTCAGCCCCAAGAGTGTCCACCCTTATGTCTCATCCAGCTGTGGGTCTAGATATGGTCAATCCAGGTTGCATCACAGCCCCTGAACGAATTTTGTAAGAATTTGTCTCTCTTTCACTGTCTTTGTTTTACGGGTTTTTAAAAGTAATTTATTTTTATAATGGGGTTTAGCTGCTTTTCACGGCTGTGTTTATGCGGATTTACACCCACTTGACTCACTTCCAGACAGATATCAATACATAGGTTTTAAGATTGTTACTAGTCACATATATTCTTGTGCGGTGAATAGGGGGTGTTGAGTCCACTTCACTGAGCAAGGAGTAGGTCTTGTCTATTACATATTGGGTGTATGGAACGGTATCTGAGCGAATTTGAACCACTTGTTTTATGCATCACCCCACCTCACCTTTCCCGTTAAGCAGCCATAGTGTGTTTTCTAAACGTGTGATTCTGTTCTGTTCTGTAATTCAGTTCAAGTGTAGCAGGTTTTTACATTCCCTCTATAAGTGATAGCTTATGATAAGTGTCTTTTTCTGTGTGACTTATTTCACTTAGAATCGTCGTACCTAAGTCCACTCATCTTGCTTCTACTAGCCTTATGACATTGATTTCATGTCTGAGTGATATTACATTGTACATAAGGACCACAAATTCTTTATCCATTTTTCTCTTTCCTGGGATATTTAAGGTGTCATGAAGTGGAGGTTCTTGTCAACAGAGCAGCCCTAAACTTTGGGGTGCCTGTGTCTTGCTGATTTTTAGTTTTTCCAATTTATACGCCCATGAGTGGACGTGCCCTATGCTCCCTAAGCTGTGTTTTTTCGATGTTTCAGGACACACCGTACACTTCTCCAGAGTGGCTGTTGGCAATTTACATCCCGCCCATCAGCATAGCAAGGCTCCAATTTCTCCATGGCCTGTCCTGCATTTGTGGTTTTGACACTTTTATCAGCATGGCCCTTTTGATGGATGGGAAGCGAGACTTCTTTGTAGCGCTGATTTGCCTTTCCAGGTTGCTTGGTTGGCCAAAAAGGGCGTATGCGTTTTTTCCTGAATATATTCAGGAAAAAACGCATACGCCCTTTTTGGCCAAGGGCATCATTGTCCACGTTTTGCCACTTTTCATGTGCTTTAAAGGCGATTCGAATCTACCTCCTGAAACCTGTTTCCTGCAATTCTGCCTTGCTTTCAAATCCTCTTCGTTGCCTTCCCTCAGTATATTTGTGGACGAGAGTTATCATTTATAACTCTGCAGGGTTGTGAATTGCAGTGCCCATGTGCTCCATTTTTCAACTGTCTTTTTTGGGTGCTGGCCGCAGAAGCGCGGGATTGCCTCAGGCCCTATTCTGGTTCCGGGCGGCAGGCTGAGCCTGTGGTTATTTCTTCTTCCTGATGAGAAAATAGAGTGACCTGTGCCTGTCCCAAAACCTAGATCTAGTCTCTCATTGGCTGCCCCTCTTCCCGTTCATCCTCAGGACAATTTGCAACCTGTACGGAACAGGAGGTTAAAGCTGCTGATTCTCCAAGTAGGGAGATTGCTAGTGAAGTAGCTGGAATGGCGAACCCGAGCACAAGGAGATGAGAAATGAGGTGCGTTTTAGAAACCTTTCAAAATCACACGGTGTACCATCTTCTGGGTTCCTCATGCAAGTTTTCGATGTAGGAAGATGCCCTTGAACCTGGAGATTTGGGACCCATGGGATGGGTACCACGCAGTATTACCTTAAAGTGTCTGTGTTGGCTCACCCAACCTCACCAAAACTCTCAGCCCCAAGAATGTCCACCCTTATGTCTCATCCAGCTGTGGGTCTAGATATGGTCAATCCAGGTTGCGTCACAGCCCCTGAATGAATTTTGTAAGAATTTCTGTCTCTTTCACTGTCTTTGTTTCATGGGTTTTTAAAACTAATTTATTTTTATAATGGGGTTTAGCTGCTTTTCACGGCTGTGTTTATGCGGATTTACACCCACTTGACACACTTCCAGAGAGATATCAATACATAGGTTTTAAGATTCTTACTAGTCACATATAATCTTGTGCGGTGAATAGGGGGTGTTGAGTCCAGTTCACTGAGCAAGGAGTAGGTCTTGTCTATTACGTATTGCGTGTATGGAACGGTATCTGAGCTAATTTGAAACCCTTGTTTTATGCATCACCCCACCTCACCTTTCCCGCTAAGCAACCATAGTTTTTTTTCTAAATTTGTGACTTTGTTCTGTTTTGTAATTCAGTTCAAATGTAGCGGTTTTTACATTCCCTGTATAAGTTATAGCTTTTGATAAGTGTCTTTTTCTGTGTGACTTATTTCACTTAGAATCGTCGTACCTAAGTCCACCCATCTTGCTTCTACTAGCCTTATGACATTGATTTCATGGCTGAGTGATATTCCATTGTACATAAGGACCACAACTTCTTTATCCATTTTTCTCTTTCCTGGGATATTTAAGGTGTCATGAAGTGGAGGTTCTTGTCAACAGAGCAGCCCTAAACTTTGGGGTGCCTGTGTCTTGCTGATTTTTAGTTTTCCCAATTTATACGCCCATGAGTGGACGTGCCCTATGCTCCCTAAGCTGTGTTTTTTCGATGTTTCAGGCCTCACCGTACACTTCTCCAGAGTGGCTGTTGGCAATTTACATCCCGCCCATCAGCGTAGCAAGGCTGCCATTTCTCCATGGCCTGTCCTGCATTTCTGGTTTTGACACTTTTTGCAGCATGACCCTTTTGACCGATGGGAAGTGAGACTTCTTTGTAGCGCTGATTTGCCTTTCCAGGTTGCTTGGTTGGCCAAAAAGGGCGTATGCGTTTTTTCCTGAATATATTCAGGAAAAAACGCATACGCCCTTTTTGGCCACGGGCATCATTGTCGACGTTTTGCCGCTTTTCATGTGCTTTAAAGGCGATTCGTATCTACCTCCTGAAACCTGTTTCCTGTAATTCTGCCTTGCTTTCAAATCCTCTTCCTTGCCTTCCCTCAATATATTTGTGGACGAGAGTTATCATTTATAACTCAGCAGGTTTGTGAATGGCAGTGCCCCTGAGCTCCATTTTTCAACTGTCTTGTTTGGGAGCTGGCCGCAAAAGCACGGGATTTCCTCAGGCCCTATTCTGGTTCCCGGCGGCAGGCTGAGCCTGTGGTTAATTCTTATTCCTGATGGGAAAATAGAGTGACCTGTGCCTGTCCCAACACCTAGATCTAGTCTCTCATTGGTTGCCCCTCTTCCCGTTCATCCTCAGGACAAATTGCAACCTGTACAGAACAGGAGGTTAAAGGTGCTGATCCTCCAAGTAGGGAGATTGCTAGTGAAGTAGCTGGAATGGCGAACCCGAGCACAAGGAGATGAGAAATGAGGTGCGTTTTAGAAACCTTTCAAAATCACACGGTGTACCTTCTTCTGGGTTCCTCATGCAAGATTTCGATGTAGGAAGATGCCCTTGAACCTGGAGATTTGGGACCCATGGGATGGGTACCATGCAGTGTTACTTTAAAGGGTCTGCGTTTGCTCACCCAACCTCACCCAACCTCTCAGCCCCAAGAGTGTCCACCCTTATGTCTCATCCAGCTGTGGGTCTAGATATGGTCAATCCAGGTTGCATCACAGCCCCTGAACGAATTTTGTAAGAATTTGTCTCTCTTTCACTGTCTTTGTTTTACGGGTTTTTAAAAGTAATTTATTTTTATAATGGGGTTTAGCTGCTTTTCACGGCTGTGTTTATGCAGATTTACACCCAC
This sequence comes from Eschrichtius robustus, assembly GCF_028021215.1. Lineage (NCBI taxonomy): Eukaryota > Metazoa > Chordata > Mammalia > Artiodactyla > Eschrichtiidae > Eschrichtius > Eschrichtius robustus. Next base: position 729,334 of record NW_027175197.1, read on the forward strand.
TTGACTCACTTCCAGACAGATATCAATACATATGTTTTAAGATTGTTACTAGTCACATATATTCTTGTGCGGTGAATAGGGGGTGTTGAGTCCAGTTCACTGAGCAAGGAGTAGGTCTTGTCTATTACATATTGGGTGTATGGAACGGTATCTGAGCGAATTTGAACCCCTTGTTTTATGCATCACCCCACCTCACCTTTCCCGTTAAGCAGCCATAGTGTGTTTTCTAAACGTGTGATTCTGTTCTGTTCTGTAATTCAGTTCAAGTGTAGCAGGTTTTTACATTCCCTCTTAAGTGATAGCTTATGATAACTATCTTTTTCTGTGTGACTTATTTCACTTAGAATCGTCGTACCTAAGTCCACTCATCTTGCTTCTACTAGCCTTATGACATTGATTTCATGTCTGAGTGATATTGCATTGTACATAAGGACCACAAATTCTTTATCCATTTTTCTCTTTCCTGGGATATTTAAGGTGTCATGAAGTGGAGGTTCTTGTCAACAGAGCAGCCCCAAACTTTGGGGTGCCTGTGTCTTGCTGATTTTTAGTTTTCCCAATTTATACGCCCATGAGTGGACGTGCCCTATGCTCCCTAAGCTGTGTTTTTTCGATGTTTCAGGACACACCGTACACTTCTCCAGAGTGGCTGTTGGCAATTTACATCCCGCCCATCAGCGTAGCAAGGCTGCCATTTCTCCATGGCCTGTCCTGCATTTCTGGTTTTGACACTTTTATCAGCATGGCCCTTTTGATGGATGGGAAGCGAGACTTCTTTGTAGCGCTGATTTGCCTTTCCAGGTTGCTTGGTTGGCCAAAAAGGGCGTATGCGTTTTTTCCTGAATATATTCAGGAAAAAACGCATACGCCCTTTTTGGCCAAGGGCATCATTGTCCACGTTTTGCCACTTTTCATATGCTTTAAAGGCGATTCGAATCTACCTCCTGAAACCTGTTTCCTGCAATTCTGCCTTGCTTTCAAATCCTCTTCGTTGCCTTCCCTCAGTATATTTGTGGACGAGAGTTATCATTTATAACTCTGCAGGGTTGTGAATTGCAGTGCCCATGAGCTCAATTTTTCAACTGTCTTTTTTGGGTGCTGGCCGCAGAAGCGCGGGATTGCCTCAGGCCCTATTCTGGTTCCGGGCGGCAGGCTGATCCTGTGGTTATTTCTTCTTCCTGATGAGAAAATAGAGTGACCTGTGCCTGTCCCAAAACCTAGATCTAGTCTCTCATTGGCTGCCCCTCTTCCCGTTCATCCTCAGGACAATTTGCAACCTGTACGGAACAGGAGGTTAAAGCTGCTGATTCTCCAAGTAGGGAGATTGGTAGTGAAGTAGCTGGAATGGCGAACCCGAGCACAAGGAGATGAGAAATGAGGTGCGTTTTAGAAACCTTTCAAAATCACACGGTGTACCATCTTCTGGGTTCCTCATGCAAGTTTTCGATGTAGGAAGATGCCCTTGAACCTGGAGATTTGGGACCCATGGGATGGGTACCACGCAGTATTACCTTAAAGTGTCTGCGTTGGCTCACCCAACCTCACCAAAACTCTCAGCCCCAAGAATGTCCACCCTTATGTCTCATCCAGCTGTGGGTCTAGATATGGTCAATCCAGGTTGCGTCACAGCCCCTGAATGAATTTTGTAAGAATTTCTGTCTCTTTCACTGTCTTTGTTTCATGGGTTTTTAAAACTAATTTATTTTTATAATGGGGTTTAGCTGCTTTTCACGGCTGTGTTTATGCGGCTTTACACCCACTTGACACACTTCCAGAGAGATATCAATACATAGGTTTTAAGATTCTTACTAGTCACATATAATCTTGTGCGGTGAATAGGGGGTGTTGAGTCCAGTTCACTGAGCAAGGAGTAGGTCTTGTCTATTACGTATTGCGTGTATGGAACGGTATCTGAGCTAATTTGAAACCCTTGTTTTATGCATCACCCCACCTCACCTTTCCCGCTAAGCAACCATAGTTTTTTTTCTAAATTTGTGACTTTGTTCTGTTTTGTAATTCAGTTCAAATGTAGCGGTTTTTACATTCCCTGTATAAGTTATAGCTTTTGATAAGTGTCTTTTTCTGTGTGACTTATTTCACTTAGAATCGTCGTACCTAAGTCCACCCATCTTGCTTCTACTAGCCTTATGACATTGATTTCATGGCTGAGTGATATTCCATTGTACATAAGGACCACAACTTCTTTATCCATTTTTCTCTTTCCTGGGATATTTAAGGTGTCATGAAGTGGAGGTTCTTGTCAACAGAGCAGCCCTAAACTTTGGGGTGCCTGTGTCTTGCTGATTTTTAGTTTTCCCAATTTATACGCCCATGAGTGGACGTGCCCTATGCTCCCTAAGCTGTGTTTTTTCGATGTTTCAGGCCTCACCGTACACTTCTCCAGAGTGGCTGTTGGCAATTTACATCCCGCCCATCAGCGTAGCAAGGCTGCCATTTCTCCATGGCCTGTCCTGCATTTCTGGTTTTGACACTTTTTGCAGCATGACCCTTTTGACCGATGGGAAGTGAGACTTCTTTGTAGCGCTGATTTGCCTTTCCAGGTTGCTTGGTTGGCCAAAAAGGGCGTATGCGTTTTTTCCTGAATATATTCAGGAAAAAACGCATACGCCCTTTTTGGCCACGGGCATCATTGTCGACGTTTTGCCGCTTTTCATGTGCTTTAAAGGCGATTCGAATCTACCTCCTGAAACCTGTTTCCTGTAATTCTGCCTTGCTTTCAAATCCTCTTCCTTGCCTTCCCTCAATATATTTGTGGACGAGAGTTATCATTTATAACTCAGCAGGTTTGTGAATGGCAGTGCCCCTGAGCTCCATTTTTCAACTGTCTTGTTTGGGAGCTGGCCGCAAAAGCACGGGATTTCCTCAGGCCCTATTCTGGTTCCCGGCGGCAGGCTGAGCCTGTGGTTAATTCTTCTTCCTGATGGGAAAATAGAGTGACCTGTGCCTGTCCCAACACCTAGATCTAGTCTCTCATTGGTTGCCCCTCTTCCCGTTCATCCTCAGGACAAATTGCAACCTGTACAGAACAGGAGGTTAAAGGTGCTGATCCTCCAAGTAGGGAGATTGCTAGTGAAGTAGCTGGAATGGCGAACCCGAGCACAAGGAGATGAGAAATGAGGTGCGTTTTAGAAACCTTTCAAAATCACACGGTGTACCTTCTTCTGGGTTCCTCATGCAAGATTTCGATGTAGGAAGATGCCCTTGAACCTGGAGATTTGGGACCCATGGGATGGGTACCATGCAGTGTTACTTTAAAGGGTCTGCGTTTGCTCACCCAACCTCACCCAACCTCTCAGCCCCAAGAGTGTCCACCCTTATGTCTCATCCAGCTGTGGGTCTAGATATGGTCAATCCAGGTTGCATCACAGCCCCTGAACGAATTTTGTAAGAATTTTTCTCTCTTTCACTGTCTTTGTTTTACGGGTTTTTAAAAGTAATTTATTTTTATAATGGGGTTTAGCTGCTTTTCACGGCTGTGTTTATGCGGATTTACACCCACTTGACTCACTTCCAGACAGATATCAATACATAGGTTTTAAGATTGTTACTAGTCACATATATTCTTGTGCGGTGAATAGGGGGTGTTGAGTCCAGTTCACTGAGCAAGGAGTAGGTCTTGTCTATTACATATTGGGTGTATGGAACGGTATCTGAGCGAATTTGAACCCCTTGTTTTATGCATCACCCCACCTCACCTTTCCCGTTAAGCAGCCATAGTGTGTTTTCTAAACGTGTGATTCTGTTCTGTTCTGTAATTCAGTTCAAGTGTAGCAGGTTTTTACATTCCCTCTTAAGTGATAGCTTATGATAAGTATCTTTTTCTGTGTGACTTATTTCACTTAGAATCGTCGTACCTAAGTCCACTCATCTTGCTTCTACTAGCCTTATGACATTGATTTCATGTCTGAGTGATATTGCATTGTACATAAGGACCACAAATTCTTTATCCATTTTTCTCTTTCCTGGGATATTTAAGGTGTCATGAAGTGGAGGTTCTTGTCAACAGAGCAGCCCTAAACTTTGGGGTGCCTGTGTCTTGCTGATTTTTAGTTTTCCCAATTTATACGCCCATGAGTGGACGTGCCCTATGCTCCCTAAGCTGTGTTTTTTCGATGTTTCAGGACACACCGTACACTTCTCCAGAGTGGCTGTTGGCAATTTACATCCCGCCCATCAGCGTAGCAAGGCTGCCATTTCTCCATGGCCTGTCCTGCATTTCTGGTTTTGACACTTTTTGCAGCATGGCCCTTTTGACCGATGGGAAGCGAGACTTCTTTGTAGCGCTGATTTGCCTTTCCAGGTTGCTTGGTTGGCCAAAAAGGGCGTATGCGTTTTTTCCTGAATATATTCAGGAAAAAACGCATACGCCCTTTTTGGCCAAGGGCATCATTGTCGACGTTTTGCCGCTTTTCATGTGCCTTAAAGGCGATTCAAATCTACCTCCTGAAATCTGTTTCCTGCAATTCTGCCTTGCTTTCAAATCCTCTTCGTTGCCTTCCCTCAATATATCTGTGGATGAGAGTTATCACTTATAACTCTGCGGGTTTGTGAATTGCAGTGTCCCTGAGCTCCATTTTTCAACTGTCTTTTTTGAGAGCTGGCCGCAAAAGCACGGGATTGCCTCAGGCCCTATTCTGGTTCCTGGCAGCAGGCTGAGCCTGTGGTTAATTCTTCTTCCTGATGGGAAAATAGAGTGACCTGTGCCTGTCCCAACACCTAGATCTAGTCTCTCATTGGTTGCCCCTCTTCCCGTTCATCCTCAGGACAAATTGCAACCTGTACAGAACAGGAGGTTAAAGGTGCTGATCCTCCAAGTAGGGAGATTGCTAGTAAAGTAGCTGGAATGGCGAACCCGAGCACAAGGAGATGAGAAATGAGGTGCGTTTTAGAAACCTTTCAAAATCACACGGTGTACCTTCTTCTGGGTTCCTGATGCAAGATTTCGATGTAGGAAGATGCCCTTGAACCTGGAGATTTGGGACCCATGGGATGGGTACCATGCAGTATTACTTTAAAGGGTCTGCGTTTGCTCACCCAACCTCACCCAACCTCTCAGCCCCAAGAGTGTCCACCCTTATGTCTCATCCAGCTGTGGGTCTAGATATGGTCAATCCAGGTTGCATCACAGCCCCTGAACGAATTTTGTAAGAATTTGTCTCTCTTTCACTGTCTTTGTTTTACGGGTTTTTAAAAGTAATTTATTTTTATAATGGGGTTTAGCTGCTTTTCACGGCTGTGTTTATGCGGATTTACACCCACTTGACTCACTTCCAGACAGATATCAATACATAGGTTTTAAGATTGTTACTAGTCACATATATTCTTGTGCGGTGAATAGGGGGTGTTGAGTCCAGTTCACGGAGCAAGGAGTAGGTCTTGTCTATTACATATTGGGTGTATGGAACGGTATCTGAGCAAATTTGAACCCCTTGTTTTATGCATCACCCCACCTCACCTTTCCCGTTAAGCAGCCATAGTGTGTTTTCTAAAGGTGTGACTCTGTTCCGTTTTGTAATTCAGTTCAAGTGTAGCGGTTTTTACATTCCCTCTATAAGTGATAGCTTATGATAAGTGTCTTTTTCTGTGTGACTTATTTCACTTAGAATCGTCGTACCTAAGTCCACTCATCTTGCTTCTACTAGCCTTATGACATTGATTTCATGTCTGAGTGATATTGCATTGTACATAAGGACCACAACTTCTTTATCCATTTTTCTCTTTCCTGGGATATTTAAGGTGTCATGAAGTGGAGGTTCTTGTCAACAGAGCAGCCCCAAACTTTGGGGTGCCTGTGTCTTGCTGATTTTTAGTTTTCCCAATTTATACGCCCATGAGTGGACGTGCCCTATGCTCACTAAGCTGTGTTTTTTCGATGTTTCAGGACACACCGTACACTTCTCCAGAGTGGCTGTTGGCAACTTACATCCCGCCCATCAGCGTAGCAAGGCTGCCATTTCTCCATGGCCTGTCCTGCATTTCTGGTTTTGACACTTTTTGCAGCATGGCCCTTTTGACCGATGGGAAGCGAGACTTCTTTGTAGCGCTGATTTGCCTTTCCAGGTTGCTTGGTTGGCCAAAAAGGGCGTATGCGTTTTTTCCTGAATATATTCAGGAAAAAACGCATACGCCCTTCTTGGCCAAGGGCATCATTGTCGACGTTTTGCCGCTTTTCATGTGCTTTACAGGCGATTCGAATCTACCTCCTGAAATCTGTTTCCTGCAATTCTGCCTTGCTTTCAAATCCTCTTCGTTGCCTTCCCTCAATATATCTGTGGATGAGAGTTATCATTTATAACTCTGCGGGTTTGTGAATTGTAGTGTCCCTGAGCTCCATTTTTCAACTCGCTTTTTTGGGAGCTGGCCGCAAAAGCGCGGGATTGCCTCAGGCCCTATTGTGCTTCTGGGCGGCAGGCTGAGCCTGTGATTAATTCTTCTTCCTGATGGGAAAATAGAGTGACCTGTGCCTGTCCCAACAGCTAGATCTAGTCTCTCATTGGTTGCCCCTCTTCCTGTTCATCCTCAGGACAAATTGCAACCTGTAGGGAACAGGAGGTTAAAGGTGCTGATTCTCCAAGTAGGGAGATTGCTAGTAAAGTAGCTGGAATGGCGAACCCGAGCACAAGGAGATGAGAAATGAGGTGCGTTTTAGAAACCTTTCAAAATCACACGGTGTACCATCTTCTGAGTTTCTCATGCATGTTTTCGATGTAGGAAGATGCCCTTGAACCTGGAGACTTGGGACCCATGGGATGGGTACCACGCAGTATTACTTTAAAGGGTCTGCGTTTGCTCACCCAACCTAACCCAACCTTTCAGCCCCAAGACTGTCCACCCTTATGTCTCATCCAGGTGTGCGTGTAGATATGGTCAATCCAGGTTGCATCACAGCCTCTGAACGAATTTTGTAAGAATTTCTCTCTCTTTCACTGTCTTTGTTTTACGCGTTTTTAAAAGTAATTTATTTTTATAATGGGGTTTAGCTGCTTTTCACGGCTGTGTTTATGCAGATTTACACCCACTTGACTCACTTCCAGACAGATATCAATACATAGGTTTTAAGATTGTTACTAGTCACATATATTCTTGTGCGGTGAATAGGGCGTGTTGAGTCCAGTTCACTGAGCAAGGAGTAGGTCTTGTCTATTACATATTGGGTGTATGGAACGGTATCTGAGCGAATTTGAACCCCTTGTTTTATGCATCACCCCACCTCACCTTTCCCGTTAAGCAGCCATAGTGTGTTTTCTAAACGTGTGATTCTGTTCTGTTCTGTAATTCAGTTCAAGTGTAGTGGTTTTTACATTCCCTCTATAAGTGATAGCTTATGATAAGTGTCTTTTTCTGTGTGACTTATTTCACTTAGAATCGTCGTACCTAAGTCCACTCATCTTGCTTCTACTAGCCTTATGACATTGATTTCATGTCTGAGTGATATTGCATTGTACATAAGGACCACAACTTCTTTATCCATTTTTCTCTTTCCTGGGATATTTAAGGTGTCATGAAGTGGAGGTTCTTGTCAACAGAGCAGCCCTAAACTTTGGGGTGCCTGTGTCTTGCTGATTTTTACTTTTCCCAATTTATACGCCCATGAGTGGACGTGCCTTATGCTCCCTAAGCTGTGTTTTTTCGATGTTTCAGGACACACCGTACCCTTCTCCAGAGTGGCTGTTGGCAACTTACATCCCGCTCATCAGCGTAGCAAGGCTGCCATTTCTCCATGGCCTGTCCTGCATTTCTGGTTTTGACACTTTTTGCAGCATGGCCCTTTTGACCGATGGGAAGCGAGACATCTTTGTAGCGCTGATTTGCCTTTCCAGGTTGCTTGGTTGGCCAAAAAGGGCGTATGCGTTTTTTCCTGAATATATTCAGGAAAAAACGCATACGCCCTTCTTGGCCAAGGGCATCATTGTCGACGTTTTGCCGCTTTTCATGTGCTTTACAGGCGATTCGAATCTACCTCCTGAAATCTGTTTCCTGCAATTCTGCCTTGCTTTCAAATCCTCTTCGTTGCCTTCCCTCAATATATCTGTGGATGAGAGTTATCATTTATAACTCTGCGGGTTTGTGAATTGCAGTGTCCCTGAGCTCCATTTTTCAACTCGCTTTTTTGGGAGCTGGCCGCAAAAGCGCGGGATTGCCTCAGGCACTATTGTGCTTCTGGGCGGCAGGCTGAGCCTATGATTAATTCTTCTTCCTGATGGGAAAATAGAGTGACCTGTGCCTGTCCCAACACCTAGATCTAGTCTCTCATTGGTTGCCCCTCTTCCCGTTCATCCTCAGGACAAATTGCAACCTGTAGGGAACAGGAGGTTAAAGGTGCTGATTCTCCAAGTAAGTTGATTGCTAGTAAAGTAGCTGGAAAGGCGAACCCGAGCACAAGGAGATGAGAAATGGGGTGTGTTTTAGAAACCTTTCAAAATCACACGGTGTACCATCTTCTGAGTTTCTCATGCATGCTTTCGATGTAGGAAGATGCCCTTGAACCTGGAGATTTGGGACCCATGGGATGGGTATCACGCAGTATTACTTTAAAGGGTCTGCGTTTGCTCACCCAACCTCTCAGCCCCAAGAGTGTCCACCCTTATGTCTCATCCAGCTGTGGGTCTAGATATGGTCAATCCAGGTGGCATCACAGCCTCTGAACGAATTTTGTAAGAATTTCTCTCTCTTTCACTGTCTTTGTTTTACGGGTTTTTAAAAGTAATTTATTTTTATAATGGGGTTTAGCTGCTTTTCACGGCTGTGTTTATGCGGATTTACACCCACTTGACTCACTTCCAGACAGATATCAATACATAGGTTTTAAGATTGTTACTAGTCACATATATTCTTGTGCGGTGAATAGGGGGTGTTGAGTCCAGTTCACGGAGCAAGGAGTAGGTCTTCTCTATTACATATTGGGTGTATGGAACGGTATCTGAGCAAATTTGAACCCCTTGTTTTATGCATCACCCCACCTCACCTTTCCCGTTAAGCAGCCATAGTGTGTTTTCTAAAGGTGTGACTCTGTTCTGTTTTGTAATTCAGTTCAAGTGTAGCGGTTTTTACATTCCCTCTATAAGTGATAGCTTATGATAAGTGTCTTTTTCTGTGTGACTTATTTCACTTAGAATCGTCGTACCTAAGTCCACTCATCTTGCTTCTACTAGCCTTATGACATTGATTTCATGTCTGAGTGATATTCCATTGTACATAAGGACCACAACTTTTTTATCCATTTTTCTCTTTCCTGGGATATTTAAGGTGTCATGAAGTGGTGGTTCTTGTCAACAGAGCAGCCCCAAACTTTGGGGTGCCTGTGTCTTGCTGATTTTTAGTTTTCCCAATTTATACGCCCATGAGTGGACGTGCCCTATGCTCACTAAGCTGTGTTTTTTCGATGTTTCAGGACATACCGTACACTTCTCCAGAGTGGCTGTTGGCAATTTACATCCCGCCCATCAGCGTAGCAAGGCTGCCATTTCTCCATGGCCTGTCCTGCATTTCTGGTTTTGACACTTTTTGCAGCATGGCACTTTTGACCCATGGGAAGCGAGACTTCTTTGTAGCGCTGATTTGCCTTTCCAGGTTGCTTGGTTGGCCAAAAAGGGCGTATGCGTTTTTTCCTGAATATATTCAGGAAAAAACGCATACGCCCTTTTTGGCCAAGGGCATCATTGTCGACGTTTTGCCGCTTTTCATGTGCCTTAAAGGCGATTCGAATCTACCTCCTGAAATCTGTTTCCTGCAATTCTGCCTTGCTTTCAAATCCTCTTCGTTGACTTCCCTCAATATATCTGTGGATGAGAGTTATCACTTATAACTCTGCGGGTTTGTGAATTGCAGTGTCCCTGAGCTCCATTTTTCAACTGTCTTTTTTGAGAGCTGGCCGCAAAAGCACGGGATTGCCTCAGGCCCTATTCTGGTTCCTGGCAGCAGGCTGAGCCTGTGGTTAATTCTTCTTCCTGATGGGAAAATAGAGTGACCTGTGCCTGTCCCAACAGCTAGATCTAGTCTCTCATTGGTTGCCCCTCTTCCCGTTCATCCTCAGGACAGATTGCAACCTGTAGGGAACAGGAGGTTAAAGTTGCTGATTCTCCAAGTAGGGAGATTGCTAGTAAAGTAGCTGGAATGGCGAACCCGAGCACAAGGAGATGAGAAATGAGGTGCGTTTTAGAAACCTTTCAAAATCACAAGGTGTACCATCTTCTGAGTTTCTCATGCATGTTTTCGATGTAGGAAGATGCCCTTGAACCTGGAGACTTGGGACCCATGGGATGGGTACCACGCAGTATTACTTTAAAGGGTCTGCGTTTGCTCACCCAACCTAACCCAACCTTTCAGCCCCAAGACTGTCCACCCTTATGTCTCATCCAGCTGTGCGTGTAGATATGGTCAATCCAGGTTGCATCACAGCCTCTGAACGAATTTTGTAAGAATTTCTCTCTCTTTCACTGTCTTTGTTTTACGGGTTTTTAAAAGTAATTTATTTTTATAATGGGGTTTAGCTGCTTTTCACGGCTGTGTTTATGCGGATTTACACCCACTTGACTCACTTCCAGACAGATATCAATACATAGGTTTTAAGATTGTTACTAGTCACATATATTCTTGTGCGGTGAATAGGGGGTGTTGAGTCCAGTTCACTGAGCAAGGAGTAGGTCTTGTCTATTACATATTGGGTGTATGGAACGGTATCTGAGCGAATTTGAACCCCTTGTTTTATGCATCACCCCACCTCACCTTTCCCGTTAAGCAGCCATAGTGTGTTTTCTAAACGTGTGATTCTGTTCTGTTCTGTAATTCAGTTCAAGTGTAGCGGTTTTTACATTCCCTCTATAAGTGATAGCTTATGATAAGTGTCTTTTTCTGTGTGACTTATTTCACTTAGAATCGTCGTACCTAAATCCACTCATCTTGCTTCTACTAGCCTTATGACATTGATTTCATGTCTGAGTGATATTGCATTGTACATAAGGACCACAACTTCTTTATCCATTTTTCTCTTTCCTGGGATATTTAAGGTGTCATGAAGTGGAGGTTCTTGTCAACAGAGCAGCCCTAAACTTTGGGGTGCCTGTGTCTTGCTGATTTTTAGTTTTCCCAATTTATACGCCCATGAGTGGACGTGCCCTATGCTCCCTAAGCTGTGTTTTTTCGATGTTTCAGGACACACCGTACACTTCTCCAGAGTGGCTGTTGGCAACTTACATCCCGCTCATCAGCGTAGCAAGGCTGCCATTTCTCCATGGCCTGTCCTGCATTTCTGGTTTTGACACTTTTTGCAGCATGGCCCTTTTGACCGATGGGAAGCGAGACTTCTTTGTAGCGCTGATTTGCCTTTCCAGGTTGCTTGGTTGGCCAAAAAGGGCGTATGCGTTTTTTCCTGAATATATTCAGGAAAAAACGCATACGCCCTTCTTGGCCAAGGGCATCATTGTCGACGTTTTGCCGCTTTTCATGTGCTTTACAGGCGATTCGAATCTACCTCCTGAAATCTGTTTCCTGCAATTCTGCCTTGCTTTCAAATCCTCTTCGTTGCCTTCCCTCAATATATCTGTGGATGAGAGTTATCATTTATAACTCTGCGGGTTTGTGAATTGCAGTGTCCCTGAGCTCCATTTTTCAACTCGCTTTTTTGGGAGCTGGCCGCAAAAGCGCGGGATTGCCTCAGGCCCTATTGTGCTTCTGGGCGGCAGGCTGAGCCTGTGATTAATTCTTCTTCCTGATGGGAAAATAGAGTGACCTGTGCCTGTCCCAACACCTAGATCTAGTCTCTCATTGGTTGCCCCTCTTCCCGTTCATCCTCAGGACAAATTGCAACCTGTAGGGAACAGGAGGTTAAAGGTGCTGATTCTCCAAGTAAGTTGATTGCTAGTAAAGTAGCTGGAAAGGCGAACCCGAGCACAAGGAGATGAGAAATGGGGTGTGTTTTAGAAACCTTTCAAAATCACACGGTGTACCATCTTCTGAGTTTCTCATGCATGTTTTCGATGTAGGAAGATGCCCTTGAACCTGGAGATTTGGGACCCATGGGATGGGTATCACGCAGTATTACTTTAAAGGGTCTGCGTTTGCTCACCCAACCTAACCCAACCTTTCAGCCCCAAGACTGTCCACCCTTATGTCTCATCCAGCTGTGCGTGTAGATATGGTCAATCCAGGTTGCATCACAGCCTCTGAACGAATTTTGTAAGAATTTCTCTCTCTTTCACTGTCTTTGTTTTACGGGTTTTTAAAAGTAATTTATTTTTATAATGGGGTTTAGCTGCTTTTCACGGCTGTGTTTATGCGGATTTACACCCACTTGACTCACTTCCAGACAGATATCAATACATAGGTTTTAAGATTGTTATTAGTCACATATATTTTTGTGCGGTGAATAGGGCGTGTTGAGTCCAGTTCACTGAGCAAGGAGTAGGTCTTGTCTATTACATATTGGGTGTATGGAACGGTATCTGAGCGAATTTGAACCCCTTGTTTTATGCATCACCCCACCTCACCTTTCCCGTTAAGCAGCCATAGTGTGTTTTCTAAACGTGTGATTCTGTTCTGTTCTGTAATTCAGTTCAAGTGTAGCGGTTTTTACATTCCCTCTATAAGTGATAGCTTATGATAAGTGTCTTTTTCTGTGTGACTTATTTCACTTAGAATCGTCGTACCTAAGTCCACTCATCTTGCTTCTACTAGCCTTATGACATTGATTTCATGTCTGAGTGATATTGCATTGTACATAAGGACCACAACTTCTTTATCCATTTTTCTCTTTCCTGGGATATTTAAGGTGTCATGAAGTGGAGGTTCTTGTCAACAGAGCAGCCCTAAACTTTGGGGTGCCTGTGTCTTGCTGATTTTTAGTTTTCCCAATTTATACGCCCATGAGTGGACGTGCCCTATGCTCCCTAAGCTGTGTTTTTTCGATGTTTCAGGACACACCGTACACTTCTCCAGAGTGGCTGTTGGCAACTTACATCCCGCTCATCAGCGTAGCAAGGCTGCCATTTCTCCATGGCCTGTCCTGCATTTCTGGTTTTGACACTTTTTGCAGCATGGCCCTTTTGACCGATGGGAAGCGAGACTTCTTTGTAGCGCTGATTTGCCTTTCCAGGTTGCTTGGTTGTCCAAAAAGGGCGTATGCGTTTTTTCCTGAATATATTCAGGAAAAAACGCATACGCCCTTCTTGGCCAAGGGCATCATTGTCGACGTTTTGCCGCTTTTCATGTGCTTTACAGGCGATTCGAATCTACCTCCTGAAATCTGTTTCCTGCAATTCTGCCTTGCTTTCAAATCCTCTTCGTTGCCTTCCCTCAATATATCTGTGGATGAGAGTTATCATTTATAACTCTGCGGGTTTGTGAATTGCAGTGTCCCTGAGCTCCATTTTTCAACTCGCTTTTTTGGGAGCTGGCCGCAAAAGCGCGGGATTGCCTCAGGCCCTATTGTGCTTCTGGGCGGCAGGCTGAGCCTGTGATTAATTCTTCTTCCTGATGGGAAAATAGAGTGACCTGTGCCTGTCCCAACACCTAGATCTAGTCTCTCATTGGTTGCCCCTCTTCCCGTTCATCCTCAGGACAAATTGCAACCTGTAGGGAACAGGAGGTTAAAGGTGCTGATTCTCCAAGTAAGTTGATTGCTAGTAAAGTAGCTGGAAAGGCGAACCCGAGCACAAGGAGATGAGAAATGGGGTGTGTTTTAGAAACCTTTCAAAATCACACGGTGTACCATCTTCTGAGTTTCTCATGCATGTTTTCGATGTAGGAAGATGCCCTTGAACCTGGAGATTTGGGACCCATGGGATGGGTATCACGCAGTATTACTTTAAAGGGTCTGCGTTTGCTCACCCAACCTAACCCAAACTTTCAGCCCCAAGACTGTCCACCCTTATGTCTCATCCAGCTGTGCGTGTAGATATGGTCAATCCAGGTTGCATCACAGCCTCTGAACGAATTTTGTAAGAATTTCTCTCTCTTTCACTGTCTTTGTTTTACGGGTTTTTAAAAGTAATTTATTTTTATAATGGGGTTTAGCTGCTTTTCACGGCTGTGTTTATGCGGATTTACACCCACTTGACTCACTTCCAGACAGATATCAATACATAGGTTTTAAGATTGTTATTAGTCACATATATTTTTGTGCGGTGAATAGGGCGTGTTGAGTCCAGTTCACTGAGCAAGGAGTAGGTCTTGTCTATTACATATTGGGTGTATGGAACGGTATCTGAGCGAATTTGAACCCCTTGTTTTATGCATCACCCCACCTCACCTTTCCCGTTAAGCAGCCATAGTGTGTTTTCTAAACGTGTGATTCTGTTCTGTTCTGTAATTCAGTTCAAGTGTAGCGGTTTTTACATTCCCTCTATAAGTGATAGCTTATGATAAGTGTCTTTTTCTGTGTGACTTATTTCACTTAGAATCGTCGTACCTAAGTCCACTCATCTTGCTTCTACTAGCCTTATGACATTGATTTCATGTCTGAGTGATATTGCATTGTACATAAGGACCACAACTTCTTTATCCATTTTTCTCTTTCCTGGGATATTTAAGGTGTCATGAAGTGGAGGTTCTTGTCAACAGAGCAGCCCTAAACTTTGGGGTGCCTGTGTCTTGCTGATTTTTAGTTTTCCCAATTTATACGCCCATGAGTGGACGTGCCCTATGCTCCCTAAGCTGTGTTTTTTCGATGTTTCAGGACACACCGTACACTTCTCCAGAGTGGCTGTTGGCAACTTACATCACGCTCATCAGCGTAGCAAGGCTGCCATTTCTCCATGGCCTGTCCTGCATTTCTGGTTTTGACACTTTTTGCAGCATGGCCCTTTTGACCGATGGGAAGCGAGACTTCTTTGTAGCACTGATTTGCCTTTCCAGGTTGCTTGGTTGGCCAAGAAGGGCGTATGCGTTTTTTCCTGAATATATTCAGGAAAAAACGCATACGCCCTTCTTGGCCAAGGGCATCATTGTCGACGTTTTGCCGCTTTTCATGTGCTTTACAGGCGATTCGTATCTACCTCCTGAAATCTGTTTCCTGCAATTCTGCCTTGCTTTCAGATCCTCTTCGTTGCCTTCCCTCAATATATCTGTGGATGAGAGTTATCATTTATAACTCTGCGGGTTTGTGAATTGCAGTGTCCCTGAGCTCCATTTTTCAACTCGCTTTTTTGGGAGCTGGCCGCAAAAGCGCGGGATTGCCTCAGGCCCTATTGTGCTTCTGGGCGGCAGGCTGAGCCTGTGATTAATTCTTCTTCCTGATGGGAAAATAGAGTGACCTGTGCCTGTCCCAACACCTAGATCTAGTCTCTCATTGGTTGCCCCTCTTCCCGTTCATCCTCAGGACAAATTGCAACCTGTAGGGAACAGGAGGTTAAAGGTGCTGATTCTCCAAGTAAGTTGATTGCTAGTAAAGTAGCTGGAAAGGCGAACCCGAGCACAAGGAGATGAGAAATGGGGTGTGTTTTAGAAACCTTTCAAAATCACACGGTGTACCATCTTCTGAGTTTCTCATGCATGTTTTCGATGTAGGAAGATGCCCTTGAACCTGGAGATTTGGGACCCATGGGATGGGTATCACGCAGTATTACTTTAAAGGGTCTGCGTTTGCTCACCCAACCTCTCAGCCCCAAGAGTGTCCACCCTTATGTCTCATCCAGCTGTGGGTCTAGATATGGTCAATCCAGGTGGCATCACAGCCCCTGAACGAATTTTGTAAGAATTTCTCTCTCTTTCACTGTCTTTGTTTTACGGGTTTTTAAAAGTAATTTATTTTTATAATGGGGTTTAGCTGCTTTTCACGGCTGTGTTTATGCGGATTTACACCCACTTGACTCACTTCCAGACAGATATCAATACATAGGTTTTAAGATTCTTACTAGTCACATATATTCTTGTGCGGTGAATAGGGGGTGTTGAGTCCAGTTCACTGAGCAAGGAGTAGGTCTTGTCTATTACATATTGGGTGTATGGAACGGTATCTGAGCAAATTTGAACCCCTTGTTTATGCATCACCCCACCTCACCTTTCCCGTTAAGCAGCCATAGTGTGTTTTCTAAACGTGTGACTCTGTTCTGTTTTGTAATTCAGTTCAAGTGTAGCGGTTTTTACATTCCCTCTATAAGTGATAGCTTATGATAAGTGTCTTTTTCTGTGTGACTTATTTCACTTAGAATCGTCGTACCTAAGTCCACTCATCTTGCTTCTACTAGCCTTATGACATTGATTTCATGTCTGAGTGATATTCCATTGTACATAAGGACCACAACTTTTTTATCCATTTTTCTCTTTCCTGGGATATTTAAGGTGTCATGAAGTGGAGGTTCTTGTCAACAGAGCAGCCCCAAACTTTGGGGTGCCTGTGTCTTGCTGATTTTTAATTTTCCCAATTTATACGCCCATGAGTGGACGTTCCCTATGCTCACTAAGCTGTGTTTTTTCGATGTTTCAGGACACACCGTAAACTTCTTCACAGTGGCTGTTAGCAATTTACATCCCGCCCATCAGCGTAGCAAGGCTGCCATTTCTCCATGCCTGTCCTGCATTTCTGGTTTTGACACTTTTTGCAGCATGGCCCTTTTGACCGATGGGAAGCGAGACTTCTTTGTAGCGCTGATTTGCCTTTCCAGGTTGCTTGGTTGGCCAAAAAGGGCGTATGCGTTTTTTCCTGAATATATTCAGGAAAAAGCGCATACGCCCTTTTTGGCCAAGGGCATCATTGTCGACGTTTTGCCGCTTTTCATGTGCCTTAAAGGCGATTCGAATCTACCTCCTGATATCTGTTTCCTGCAATTCTGCCTTGCTTTCAAATCCTCTTCGTTGACTTCCCTCAATATATCTGTGGATGAGAGTTATCACTTATAACTCTGCGGGTTTGTGAATTGCAGTGTCCCTGAGCTCCATTTTTCAACTGTCTTTTTTGAGAGCTGGCCGCAAAAGCACGGGATTGCCTCAGGCCGTATTCTGGTTCCTGGCAGCAGGCTGAGCCTGTGGTTAATTCTTCTTCCTGATGGGAAAATAGAGTGACCTGTGCCTGTCCCAACAGCTAGATCTAGTCTCTCATTGGTTGCCCCTCTTCCCGTTCATACTCAGGACAAATTGCAACCTGTAGGGAACAGGAGGTTAAAGGTGCTGATTCTCCAAGTAGGGAGATTGCTAGTAAAGTAGCTGGAATGGCGAACCCGAGCACAAGGAGATGAGAAATGAGGTGCGTTTTAGAAACCTTTCAAAATCACACGGTGTACCATCTTCTGAGTTTCTCATGCATGTTTTCGATGTAGGAAGATGCCCTTGAACCTGGAGACTTGGGACCCATGGGATGGGTACCACGCAGTATTACTTTAAAGGGTCTGCGTTTGCTCACCCAACCTAACCCAACCTCTCAGCCCCAAGACTGTCCACCCTTATGTCTCATCCAGCTGTGCGTGTAGATATGGTCAATCCAGGTTGCATCACAGCCTCTGAACGAATTTTGTAAGAATTTCTCTCTCTTTCACTGTCTTTGTTTTACGGGTTTTTAAAAGTAATTTATTTTTATAATGGGGTTTAGCTGCTTTTCACGGCTGTGTTTATGCGGATTTACACCCACTTGACTCACTTCCAGACAGATATCAATACATAGGTTTTAAGATTGTTACTAGTCACATATATTCTTGTGCGGTGAATAGGGTGTGTTGAGTCCAGTTCACTGAGCAAGGAGTAGGTCTTGTCTATTACATATTGGGTGTATGGAACGGTATCTGAGCGAATTTGAACCCCTTGTTTTATGCATCACCCCACCTCACCTTTCCCGTTAAGCAGCCATAGTGTGTTTTCTAAACGTGTGATTCTGTTCTGTTCTGTAATTCAGTTCAAGTGTAGCGGTTTTTACATTCCCTCTATAAGTGATAGCTTATGATAAGTGTCTTTTTCTGTGTGACTTATTTCACTTAGAATCGTCGTACCTAAATCCACTCATCTTGCTTCTACTAGCCTTATGACATTGATTTCATGTCTGAGTGATATTCCATTTTACAAAAGGACCACAACTTCTTTATCCATTTTTCTCTTTCCTGGGATATTTAAGGTGTCATGAAGTGGAGGTTCTTGTCAACAGAGCAGCCCTAAACTTTGGGGTGCCTGTGTCTTGCCGATTTTTAGTTTTCCCAATTTATACGCCCATGAGTGGACGTGCCCTATGCTCCCTAAGCTGTGTTTTTTCGATGTTTCAGGACACACCGTACACTTCTCCAGAGTGGCTGTTGGCAATTAACATCCCGCCCATCAGCGTAGCAAGGCTGCCATTTCTCCATGGCCTGTCCTGCATTTCTGGTTTTGACACTTTTTGCAGCATGGCCCTTTTGATCGATGGGAAGCGAGACTTCTTTGTAGCGCTGATTTGCCTTTCCAGGTTGCTTGGTTGGCCAAAAAGGGCGTATGCGTTTTTTCCTGAATATATTCAGGAAAAAACGCATACGCCCTTCTTGGCCAAGGGCATCATTGTCGACGTTTTGCCGCTTTTCATGTGCTTTACAGGCGATTCGAATCTACCTCCTGAAATCTGTTTCCTGCAATTCAGCCTTGCTTTCAAATCCTCTTCGTTGCCTTCCCTCAATATATCTGTGGATGAGAGTTATCATTTATAACTCTGCGGGTTTGTGAATTTCAGTGTCCCTGAGCTCCATTTTTCAACTGTCTTTTTTGAGAGCTGGCCGCAAAAGCACGGGATTGCCTCAGGCCCTATTCTGGTTCCTGGCAGCAGGCTGAGCCTGTGGTTAATTCTTCTTCCTGATGGGAAAATAGAGTGACCTGTGCCTGTCCCAACAGCTAGATCTAGTCTCTCATTGGTTGCCCCTCTTCCCGTTCATCCTCAGGACAAATTGCAACCTGTAGGGAACAGGAGGTTAAAGGTGCTGATTCTCAAAGTAGGGAGATTGCTAGTGAAGTAGCTGGAATGGCGAACCCGAGCACAAGGAGATGAGAAATGAGGTGCGTTTTAGAAACCTTTCAAAATCACACGGTGTACCTTCTTCTGGGTTCCTCATGCAAGATTTCGATGTAGGAAGATGCCCTTGAACCTGGAGATTTGGGACCCATGGGATGGGTACCATGCAGTATTACTTTAAAGGGTCTGCGTTTGCTCACCCAACCTCACCCAACCTCTCAGCCCCAAGAGTGTCCACCATTATGTCTCATCCAGCTGTGGGTCTAGATATGGTCAATCCAGGTTGCATCACAGCCCCTGAACGAATTTTGTAAGAATTTGTCTCTCTTTCACTGTCTTTGTTTTACGGGTTTTTAAAAGTAATTTATTTTTATAATGGGGTTTAGCTGCTTTTCACGGCTGTGTTTATGCGGATTTACACCCACTTGACTCACTTCCAGACAGATATCAATACATAGGTTTTAAGATTGTTACTAGTCACATATATTCTTGTGCGGTGAATAGGGGGTGTTGAGTCCAGTTCACTGAGCAAGGAGTAGGTCTTGTCTATTACATAATGGGTGTATGGAACGGTATCTGAGCGAATTTGAACCCCTTGTTTTATGCATCACCCCACCTCACCTTTCCCGTTAAGCAGCCATAGTGTGTTTTCTAAACGCGTGATTCTGTTCTGTTCTGTAATTCAGTTCAAGTGTAGCAGGTTTTTACATTCCCTCTATAAGTGATAGCTTATGATAAGTGTCTTTTTCTGTGTGACTTATTTCACTTAGAATCGTCGTACCTAAGTCCACTCATCTTGCTTCTACTAGCCTTATGACATTGATTTCATGTCTGAGTGATATTGCATTGTACATAAGGACCACAACTTCTTTATCCATTTTCCTCTTTCCTGGGATATTTAAGGTGTCATGAAGTGGAGGTTCTTGTCAACAGAGCAGCCCTAAACTTTGGGGTGCCTGTGTCTTGCTGATTTTTAGTTTTCCCAATTTATACGCCCATGAGTGGACGTGCCCTATGCTCCCTATGCTGTGTATTTTCGATGTTTCAGGACACACCGTACACTTCTCCAGAGTGGCTGTTGGCAATTTACATCCCGCCCATCAGCGTAGCAAGGCTGCCATTTCTCCATGGCCTGTCCTGCATTTCTGGTTTTGACACTTTTTGCAGCATGGCCCTTTTGACCGATGGGAAGCGAGACTTCTTTGTAGCGCTGATTTGCCTTTCCAGGTTGCTTGGTTGGCCAAAAAGGGCGTATGCGTTTTTTCCTGAATATATTCAGGAAAAAACGCATACGCCCTTTTTGGCCAAGGGCATCATTGTCGACGTTTTGCCGCTTTTCATGTGCCTTAATGGCGATTCAAATCTACCTCCTGAAATCTGTTTCCTGCAATTCTGCCTTGCTTTCAAATCCTCTTCGTTGCCTTCCCTCAATATATCTGTGGATGAGAGTTATCACTTATAACTCTGCGGGTTTGTGAATTGCAGTGTCCCTGAGCTCCATTTTTCAACTGTCTTTTTTGAGAGCTGGCCGCAAAAGCACGGGATTGCCTCAGGCCCTATTCTGGTTCCTGGCAGCAGGCTGAGCCTGTGGTTAATTTTTCTTCCTGATGGGAAAATAGAGTGACCTGTGCCTGTCCCAACACCTAGATCTAGTCTCTCATTGGTTGCCCCTCTTCCCGTTCATCCTCAGGACAAATTGCAACCTGTAGGGAACAGGAGGTTAAAGGTGCTGATTCTCAAAGTAGGGAGATTGCTAGTGAAGTAGCTGGAATGGCGAACCCGAGCACAAGGAGATGAGAAATGAGGTGCGTTTTAGAAACCTTTCAAAATCACACGGTGTACCTTCTTCTGGGTTCCTCATGCAAGATTTTGATGTAGGAAGATGCCCTTGAACCTGGAGATTTGGGACCCATGGGATGGGTACCATGCAGTATTACTTTAAAGGGTCTGCGTTTGCTCACCCAACCTCACCCAACCTCTCAGCCCCAAGAGTGTCCACCCTTATGTCTCATCCAGCTGTGGGTCTAGATATGGTCAATCCAGGTTGCATCACAGCCCCTGAACGAATTTTGTAAGAATTTGTCTCTCTTTCACTGTCTTTGTTTTACGGGTTTTTAAAAGTAATTTATTTTTATAATGGGGTTTAGCTGCTTTTCACGGCTGTGTTTATGCGGATTTACACCCACTTGACTCACTTCCAGACAGATATCAATACATAGGTTTTAAGATTGTTACTAGTCACATATATTCTTGTGCGGTGAATAGGGGGTGTTGAGTCCAGTTCACTGAGCAAGGAGTAGGTCTTGTCTATTACATATTGGGTGTATGGAACGGTATCTGAGCGAATTTGAACCCCTTGTTTTATGCATCACCCCACCTCACCTTTCCCGTTAAGCAGCCATAGTGTGTTTTCTAAACGCGTGATTCTGTTCTGTTCTGTAATTCAGTTCAAGTGTAGCAGGTTTTTACATTCCCTCTATAAGTGATAGCTTATGATAAGTGTCTTTTTCTGTGTGACTTATTTCACTTAGAATCGTCGTACCTAAGTCCACTCATCTTGCTTCTACTAGCCTTATGACATTGATTTCATGTCTGAGTGATATTGCATTGTACATAAGGACCACAACTTCTTTATCCATTTTCCTCTTTCCTGGGATATTTAAGGTGTCATCAAGTGGAGGTTCTTGTCAACAGAGCAGCCCTAAACTTTGGGGTGCCTGTGTCTTGCTGATTTTTAGTTTTCCCAATTTATACGCCCATGAGTGGACGTGCCCTATGCTCCCTATGCTGTGTTTTTTCGATGTTTCAGGACACACCGTACACTTCTCCAGAGTGGCTGTTGGCAATTTACATCCCGCCCATCAGCGTAGCAAGGCTGCCATTTCTCCATGGCCTGTCCTGCATTTCTGGTTTTGACACTTTTTGCAGCATGGCCCTTTTGACCGATGGGAAGCGAGACTTCTTTGTAGCGCTGATTTGCCTTTCCAGGTTGCTTGGTTGGCCAAAAAGGGCGTATGCGTTTTTTCCTGAATATATTCAGGAAAAAACGCATACGCCCTTTTTGGCCAAGGGCATCATTGTCGACGTTTTGCCGCTTTTCATGTGCCTTAAAGGCGATTCAAATCTACCTCCTGAAATCTGTTTCCTGCAATTCTGCCTTGCTTTCAAATCCTCTTCGTTGCCTTCCCTCAATATATCTGTGGATGAGAGTTATCACTTATAACTCTGCGGGTTTGTGAATTGCAGTGTCCCTGAGCTCCATTTTTCAACTGTCTTTTTTGAGAGCTGGCCGCAAAAGCACGGGATTGCCTCAGGCCCTATTCTGGTTCCTGGCAGCAGGCTGAGCCTGTGGTTAATTTTTCTTCCTGATGGGAAAATAGAGTGACATGTGCCTGTCCCAACACCTAGATCTAGTCTCTCATTGGTTGCCCCTCTTCCCGTTCATCCTCAGGACAAATTGCAACCTGTACAGAACAGGAGGTTAAAGGTGCTGATCATCCAAGTAGGGAGATTGCTAGTAAAGTAGCTGGAATGGCGAACCCGAGCACAAGGAGATGAGAAATGAGGTGCGTTTTAGAAACCTTTCAAAATCACACGGTCTACCTTCTTCTGGGTTCCTCATGCAAGATTTCGATGTAGGAAGATGCCCTTGAACCTGGAGATTTGGGACCCATGGGATGGGTACCATGCAGTATTACTTTAAAGGGTCTGCGTTTGCTCACCCAACCTCACCCAACCTCTCAGCCCCAAGAGTGTCCACCCTTATGTCTCATCCAGCTGTGGGTCTAGATATGGTCAATCCAGGTTGCATCACAGCCCCTGAACGAATTTTGTAAGAATTTGTCTCTCTTTCACTGTCTTTGTTTTACGGGTTTTTAAAAGTAATTTATTTTTATAATGGGGTTTAGCTGCTTTTCACGGCTGTGTTTATGCAGATTTACACCCACTTGACTCACTTCCAGACAGATATCAATACATAGGTTTTAAGATTGTTACTAGTCACATATATTCTTGTGCGGTGGATAGGGGGTGTTGAGTCCAGTTCACTGAGCAAGGAGTAGGTCTTGTCTATTACATATTGGGTGTATGGAACGGTATCTGAGCGAATTTGAACCCCTTGTTTTATGCATCACCCCACCTCACCTTTCCCGTTAAGCAGCCATAGTGTGTTTTCTAAACGCGTGATTCTGTTCTGTTCTGTAATTCAGTTCAAGTGTAGCAGGTTTTTACATTCCCTCTATAAGTGATAGCTTATGATAAGTGTCTTTTTCTGTGTGACTTATTTCACTTAGAATCGTCGTACCTAAGTCCACTCATCTTGCTTCTACTAGCCTTATGACATTGATTTCATGTCTGAGTGATATTGCATTGTACATAAGGACCACAACTTCTTTATCCATTTTTCTCTTTCCTGGGATATTTAAGGTGTCATGAAGTGGAGGTTCTTGTCAACAGAGCAGCCCTAAACTTTGGGGTGCCTGTGTCTTGCTGATTTTTAGTTTTCCCAATTTATACGCCCATGAGTGGACGTGCCCTATGCTCCCTAAGCTGTGTTTTTTTGATGTTTCAGGACACACCGTACACTTCTCCAGAGTGGCTGTTGGCAATTTACATCCCGCCCATCAGCGTAGCAAGGCTGCCATTTCTCCATGGCCTGTCCTGCATTTCTGGTTTTGACACTTTTTGCAGCATGGCCCTTTTGGCCGATGGGAAGCGAGACTTCTTTGTAGCGCTGATTTGCCTTTCCAGGTTGCTTGGTTGGCCAAAAAGGGCGTATGCGTTTTTTCCTGAATATATTCAGGAAAAAACGCATACGCCCTTTTTGGCCAAGGGCATCATTGTCGACGTTTTGCCGCTTTTCATGTGCCTTAAAGGCGATTCAAATCTACATCCTGAAATCTGTTTCCTGCAATTCTGCCTTGCTTTCAAATCCTCTTCGTTGCCTTCCCTCAATATATCTGTGGATGAGAGTTATCACTTATAACTCTGCGGGTTTGTGAATTGCAGTGTCCCTGAGCTCCATTTTTCAACTCTCTTTTTTGAGAGCTGGCCGCAAAAGCACGGGATTGCCTCAGGCCCTATTCTGGTTCCTGGTGGCAGGCTGAGCCTGTGGTTAATTCTTCTTCCTGATGGGAAAATAGAGTGACCTGTGCCTGTCCCAACACCTAGATCTAGTCTCTCATTGGTTGCCCCTCTTCCCGTTCATCCTCAGGACAAATTGCAACCTGTACAGAACAGGAGGTTAAAGGTGCTGATCCTCCAAGTAGGGAGATTGCTAGTGAAGTAGCTGGAATGGCGAACCCGAGCACAAGGAGATGAGAAATGAGGTGCGTTTTAGAAACCTTTCAAAATCACACGGTGTACCTTCTTCTGGGTTCCTCATGCAAGATTTCGATGTAGGAAGATGCCCTTGAACCTGGAGATTTGGGACCCATGGGATGGGTACCATGCAGTATTACTTTAAAGGGTCTGCGTTTGCTCACCCAACCTCACCCAACCTCTCAGCCCCAAGAGTGTCCACCCTTATGTCTCATCCAGCTGTGGGTCTAGATATGGTCAATCCAGGTTGCATCACAGCCCCTGAACGAATTTTGTAAGAATTTGTCTCTCTTTCACTGTCTTTGTTTTACGGGTTTTTAAAAGTAATTTATTTTTATAATGGGGTTTAGCTGCTTTTCACGGCTGTGTTTATGCGGATTTACACCCACTTGACTCACTTCCAGACAAATATCAATACATAGGTTTTAAGATTGTTACTAGTCACATATATTCTTGTGCGGTGAATAGGGGGTGTTGAGTCCAGTTCACTGAGCAAGGAGTAGGTCTTGTCTATTACATATTGGGTGTATGGAACGGTATCTGAGCGAATTTGAACCCCTTGTTTTATGCATCACCCCACCTCACCTTTCCCGTTAAGCAGCCATAGTGTGTTTTCTAAACGCGTGATTCTGTTCTGTTCTGTAATTCAGTTCAAGTGTAGCAGGTTTTTACATTCCCTCTATAAGTGATAGCTTATGATAAGTGTCTTTTTCTGTGTGACTTATTTCACTTAGAATCGTCGTACCTAAGTCCACTCATCTTGCTTCTACTAGCCTTATGACATTGATTTCATGTCTGAGTGATATTGCATTGTACATAAGGACCACAACTTCTTTATCCATTTTTCTCTTTCCTGGGATATTTAAGGTGTCATCAAGTGGAGGTTCTTGTCAACAGAGCAGCCCTAAACTTTGGGGTGCCTGTGTCTTGCTGATTTTTAGTTTTCCCAATTTATACGCCCATGAGTGGACGTGCCCTATGCTCCCTAAGCTGTGTTTTTTCGATGTTTCAGGACACACTGTACACTTCTCCAGAGTGGCTGTTGGCAATTTACATCCCGCCCATCAGCGTAGCAAGGCTGCCATTTCTCCATGGCCTGTCCTGCATTTCTGGTTTTGACACTTTTTGCAGCATGGCCCTTTTGGCCGATGGGAAGCGAGACTTCTTTGTAGCGCTGATTTGCCTTTCCAGGTTGCTTGGTTGGCCAAAAAGGGCGTATGCGTTTTTTCCTGAATATATTCAGGAAAAAACGCATACGCCCTTTTTGGCCAAGGGCATCATTGTCGACGTTTTGCCGCTTTTCATGTGCCTTAAAGGCGATTCAAATCTACATCCTGAAATCTGTTTCCTGCAATTCTGCCTTGCTTTCAAATCCTCTTCGTTGCCTTCCCTCAATATATCTGTGAATGAGAGTTATCACTTATAACTCTGCGGGTTTGTGAATTGCAGTGTCCCTGAGCTCCATTTTTCAACTGTCTTTTTTGAGAGCTGGCCGCAAAAGCACGGGATTGCCTCAGGCCCTATTCTGGTTCCTGGCGGCAGGCTGAGACTGTGGTTAATTCTTCTTCCTGATGGGAAAATAGAGTGACCTGTGCCTGTCCCAACACCTAGATCTAGTCTCTCATTGGTTGCCCCTCTTCCCGTTCATCCTCAGGACAAATTGCAACCTGTACAGAACAGGAGGTTAAAGGTGCTGATCCTCCAAGTAGGGAGATTGCTAGTGAAGTAGCTGGAATGGCGAACCCGAGCACAAGGAGATGAGAAATGAGGTGCGTTTTAGAAACCTTTCAAAATCACACGGTGTACCTTCTTCTGGGTTCCTCATGCAAGATTTCGATGTAGGAAGATGCCCTTGAACCTGGAGATTTGGGACCCATGGGATGGGTACCATGCAGTATTACTTTAAAGGGTCTGCGTTTGCTCACCCAACCTCACCCAACCTCTCAGCCCCAAGAGTGTCCACCCTTATGTCTCATCCAGCTGTGGGTCTAGATATGGTCAATCAAGGTTGCATCACAGCCCCTGAACGAATTTTGTAAGAATTTGTCTCTCTTTCACTGTCTTTGTTTTACGGGTTTTTAAAAGTAATTTATTTTTATAATGGGGTTTAGCTGCTTTTCACGGCTGTGTTTATGCGGATTTACACCCACTTGACTCACTTCCAGACAGATATCAATACATAGGTTTTAAGATTGTTACTAGTCACATATATTCTTGTGCGGTGAATAGGGGGTGTTGAGTCCAGTTCACTGAGCAAGGAGTAGGTCTTGTCTATTACATATTGGGTGTATGGAACGGTATCTGAGCGAATTTGAACCCCTTGTTTTATGCATCACCCCACCTCACCTTTCCCGTTAAGCAGCCATAGTGTGTTTTCTAAACGTGTGATTCTGTTCTGTTCTGTAATTCAGTTCAAGTGTAGCAGGTTTTTACATTCCCTCTTAAGTGATAGCTTATGATAAGTATCTTTTTCTGTGTGACTTATTTCACTTAGAATCGTCGTACCTAAGTCCACTCATCTTGCTTCTACTAGCCTTATGACATTGATTTCATGTCTGAGTGATATTGCATTGTACATAAGGACCACAACTTCTTTATCCATTTTTCTCTTTCCTGGGATATTTAAGGTGTCATGAAGTGGAGGTTCTTGTCAACAGAGCAGCCCTAAACTTTGGGGTGCCTGTGTCTTGCTGATTTTTAGTTTTCCCAATTTATACGCCCATGAGTGACGTGCCCTATGCTCCCTAAGCTGTGTTTTTTCGATGTTTCAGGACACACCGTACACTTCTCCAGAGTGGCTGTTGGCAATTTACATCCCGCCCATCAGCGTAGCAAGGCTGCCATTTCTCCATGGCCTGTCCTGCATTTCTGGTTTTGACACTTTTTGCAGCATGGCCCTTTTGACCGATGGGAAGCGAGACTTCTTTGTAGCGCTGATTTGCCTTTCCAGGTTGCTTGGTTGGCCAAAAAGGGCGTATGCGTTTTTTCCTGAATATATTCAGGAAAAAACGCATACGCCCTTTTTGGCCAAGGGCATCATTGTCGACGTTTTGCCGCTTTTCATGTGCCTTAAAGGCGATTCAAATCTACCTCCTGAAATCTGTTTCCTGCAATTCTGCCTTGCTTTCAAATCCTCTTCGTTGCCTTCCCTCAATATATCTGTGGATGAGAGTTATCACTTATAACTCTGCGGGTTTGTGAATTGCAGTGTCCCTGAGCTCCATTTTTCAACTGTCTTTTTTGAGAGCTGGCCGCAAAAGCACGGGATTGCCTCAGGCCCTATTCTGGTTCCTGGCAGCAGGCTGAGCCTGTGGTTAATTTTTCTTCCTGATGGGAAAATAGAGTGACCTGTGCCTGTCCCAACACCTAGATCTAGTCTCTCATTGGTTGCCCCTCTTCCCGTTCATCCTCAGGACAAATTGCAACCTGTACAGAACAGGAGGTTAAAGGTGCTGATCATCCAAGTAGGGAGATTGCTAGTAAAGTAGCTGGAATGGCGAACCCGAGCACAAGGAGATGAGAAATGAGGTGCGTTTTAGAAACCTTTCAAAATCACACGGTGTACCTTCTTCTGGGTTCCTCATGCAAGATTTCGATGTAGGAAGATGCCCTTGAACCTGGAGATTTGGGACCCATGGGATGGGTACCATGCAGTATTACTTTAAAGGGTCTGCGTTTGCTCACCCAACCTCACCCAACCTCTCAGCCCCAAGAGTGTCCACCCTTATGTCTCATCCAGCTGTGGGTCTAGATATGGTCAATCCAGGTTGCATCACAGCCCCTGAACGAATTTTGTAAGAATTTGTCTCTCTTTCACTGTCTTTGTTTTACGGGTTTTTAAAAGTAATTTATTTTTATAATGGGGTTTAGCTGCTTTTCACGGCTGTGTTTATGCGGATTTACACCCACTTGACTCACTTCCAGACAGATATCAATACATAGGTTTTAAGATTGTTACTAGTCACATATATTCTTGTGCGGTGAATAGGGGGTGTTGAGTCCAGTTCACTGAGCAAGGAGTAGGTCTTGTCTATTACATATTGGGTGTATGGAACGGTATCTGAGCGAATTTGAACCCCTTGTTTTATGCATCACCCCACCTCACCTTTCCCGTTAAGCAGCCATAGTGTGTTTTCTAAACGCGTGATTCTGTTCTGTTCTGTAATTCAGTTCAAGTGTAGCAGGTTTTTACATTCCCTCTGTAAGTGATAGCTTATGATAAGTGTCTTTTTCTGTGTGACTTATTTCACTTAGAATCGTCGTACCTAAGTCCACTCATCTTGCTTCTACTAGCCTTATGATATTGATTTCATGTCTGAGTGATATTGCATTGTACATAAGGACCACAACTTCTTTATCCATTTTTCTCTTTCCTGGGATATTTAAGGTGTCATGAAGTGGAGGTTCTTGTCAACAGAGCAGCCCTAATCTTTGGGGTGCCTGTGTCTTGCTGATTTTTAGTTTTCCCAATTTATACGCCCATGAGTGGACGTGCCCTATGCTCCCTAAGCTGTGTTTTTTCGATGTTTCAGGACACACCGTACACTTCTCCAGAGTGGCTGTTGGCAATTTACATCCCGCCCATCAGCGTAGCAAGGCTGCCATTTCTCCATGGCCTGTCCTGCATTTCTGGTTTTGACACTTTTTGCAGCATGGCCCTTTTGACCGATGGGAAGCGAGACTTCTTTGTAGCGCTGATTTGCCTTTCCAGGTTGCTTGGTTGGCCAAAAAGGGCGTATGCGTTTTTTCCTGAATATATTCAGGAAAAAACGCATACGCCCTTTTTGGCCAAGGGCATCATTGTCGACGTTTTGCCGCTTTTCATGTGCCTTAAAGGCGATTCAAATCTACATCCTGAAATCTGTTTCCTGCAATTCTGCCTTGCTTTCAAATCCTCTTCGTTGCCTTCCCTCAATATATCTGTGGATGAGAGTTATCACTTATAACTCTGCGGGTTTGTGAATTGCAGTGTCCCTGAGCTCCATTTTTCAACTGTCTTTTTTGAAAGCTGGCCGCAAAAGCACGGGATTGCCTCAGGCCCTATTCTGGTTCCTGGCAGCAGGCTGAGCCTGTGGTTAATTCTTCTTCCTGATGGGAAAATAGAGTGACCTGTGCCTGTCTCAACACCTAGATCTAGTCTCTCATTGGTTGCCCCTCTTCCCGTTCATCCTCAGGACAAATTGCAACCTGTACAGAACAGGAGGTTAAAGGTGCTGATCATCCAAGTAGGGAGATTGCTAGTAAAGTAGCTGGAATGGCGAACCCGAGCACAAGAAGATGAGAAATGAGGTGCGTTTTAGAAACCTTTCAAAATCACACGGTGTACCTTCTTCTGGGTTCCTCATGCAAGATTTCGATGTAGGAAGATGCCCTTGAACCTGGAGATTTGGGACCCATGGGATGGGTACCATGCAGTATTACTTTAAAGGGTCTGCGTTTGCTCACCCAACCTCACCCAACCTCTCAGCCCCAAGAGTGTCCACCCTTATGTCTCATCCAGCTGTGGGTCTAGATATGGTCAATCCAGGTTGCATCACAGCCCCTGAACGAATTTTGTAAGAATTTGTCTCTCTTTCACTGTCTTTGTTTTACGGGTTTTTAAAAGTAATTTATTTTTATAATGGGGTTTAGCTGCTTTTCACGGCTGTGTTTATGCGGATTTACACCCACTTGACTCACTTCCAGACAGATATCAATACATAGGTTTTAAGATTGTTACTAGTCACATATATTCTTGTGCGGTGAATAGGGGGTGTTGAGTCCAGTTCACTGAGCAAGGAGTAGGTCTTGTCTATTACATATTGGGTGTATGGAACGGTATCTGAGCGAATTTGAACCCCTTGTTTTATGCATCACCCCACCTCACCTTTCACGTTAAGCAGCCATAGTGTGTTTTCTAAACGTGTGATTCTGTTCTGTTCTGTAATTCAGTTCAAGTGTAGCGGTTTTTACATTCCCTCTATAAGTGATAGCTTATGATAAGTGTCTTTTTCTGTGTGACTTATTTCACTTAGAATCGTCGTACCTAAGTCCACTCATCTTGCTTCTACTAGCCTTATGACATTGATTTCATGTCTGAGTGTTATTGCATTGTACATAAGGACCACAACTTCTTTATCCATTTTTCTCTTTCCTGGGATATTTAAGGTGTCATGAAGTGGAGGTTCTTGTCAACAGAGCAGCCCTAATCTTTGGGGTGCCTGTGTCTTGCTGATTTTTAGTTTTCCCAATTTATACGCCCATGAGTGGACGTGCCCTATGCTCCCTAAGCTGTGTTTTTTCGATGTTTCAGGACACACCGTACACTTCTCCAGAGTGGCTGTTGGCAATTTACATCCCGCCCATCAGCGTAGCAAGGCTGCCATTTCTCCATGGCCTGTCCTGCATTTCTGGTTTTGACACTTTTTGCAGCATGACCCTTTTGACCGATGGGAAGCGAGACTTCTTTGTAGCGCTGATTTGCCTTTCCAGGTTGCTTGGTTGGCCAAAAAGGGCGTATGCGTTTTTTCCTGAATATATTCAGGAAAAAACGCATACGCCCTTTTTGGCCAAGGGCATCATTGTCGACGTTTTGCCGCTTTTCATGTGCCTTAAAGGCGATTCAAATCTACCTCCTGAAATCTGTTTCCTGCAATTCTGCCTTGCTTTCAAATCCTCTTCGTTGCCTTCCCTCAATATATCTGTGGATGAGAGTTATCACTTATAACTCTGCGGGTTTGTGAATTGCAGTGTCCCTGAGCTCCATTTTTCAACTGTCTTTTTTGAGAGCTGGCCGCAAAAGCACGGGATTGCCTCAGGCCCTATTCTGGTTCCTGGCAGCAGGCTGAGCCTGTGGTTAATTCTTCTTCCTGATGGGAAAATAGAGTGACCTGTGCCTGTCTCAACACCTAGATCTAGTCTCTCATTGGTTGCCCCTCTTCCTGTTCATCCTCAGGACAAATTGCAACCTGTACAGAACAGGAGGTTAAAGGTGCTGATCATCCAAGTAGGGAGATTGCTAGTAAAGTAGCTGGAATGGCGAACCCGAGCACAAGAAGATGAGAAATGAGGTGCGTTTTAGAAACCTTTCAAAATCACACGGTGTACCTTCTTCTGGGTTCCTCATGCAAGATTTCGATGTAGGAAGATGCCCTTGAACCTGGAGATTTGGGACCCATGGGATGGGTACCATGCAGTATTACTTTAAAGGGTCTGCGTTTGCTCACCCAACCTCACCCAACCTCTCAGCCCCAAGAGTGTCCACCCTTATGTCTCATCCAGCTGTGGGTCTAGATATGGTCAATCCAGGTTGCATCACAGCCCCTGAACGAATTTTGTAAGAATTTGTCTCTCTTTCACTGTCTTTGTTTTACGGGTTTTTAAAAGTAATTTATTTTTATAATGGGGTTTAGCTGCTTTTCACGGCTGTGTTTATGCGGATTTACACCCACTTGACTCACTTCCAGACAGATATCAATACATAGGTTTTAAGATTGTTACTAGTCACATATATTCTTGTGCGGTGAATAGGGGGTGTTGAGTCCAGTTCACTGAGGAAGGAGTAGGTCTTGTCTATTACATATTGGGTGTATGGAACGGTATCTGAGCGAATTTGAACCCCTTGTTTTATGCATCACCCCACCTCACCTTTCACGTTAAGCAGCCATAGTGTGTTTTCTAAACGTGTGATTCTGTTCTGTTCTGTAATTCAGTTCAAGTGTAGCGGTTTTTACATTCCCTCTATAAGTGATAGCTTATGATAAGTGTCTTTTTCTGTGTGACTTATTTCACTTAGAATCGTCGTACCTAAGTCCACTCATCTTGCTTCTACTAGCCTTATGACATTGATTTCATGTCTGAGTGATATTGCATTGTACATAAGGACCACAACTTCTTTATCCATTTTTCTCTTTCCTGGGATATTTAAGGTGTCATGAAGTGGAGGTTCTTGTCAACAGAGCAGCCCTAAACTTTGGGGTGCTTGTGTCTTGCTGATTTTTAGTTTTCCCAATTTATACGCCCATGAGTGGACGTGCCCTATGCTCCCTAAGCTGTGTTTTTTCGATGTTTCAGGACACACCGTACACTTCTCCAGAGTGGCTGTTGGCAATTTACATCCCGCCCATCAGCGTAGCAAGGCTGCCATTTCTCCATGGCCTGTCCTGCATTTCTGGTTTTGACACTTTTTGCAGCATGGCCCTTTTGGCCGATGGGAAGCGAGACTTCTTTGTAGCGCTGATTTGCCTTTCCAGGTTGCTTGGTTGGCCAAAAAGGGCGTATGCGTTTTTTCCTGAATATATTCAGGAAAAAACGCATACGCCCTTTTTGGCCAAGGGCATCATTGTCGACGTTTTGCCGCTTTTCATGTGCCTTAAAGGCGATTCGAATCTACCTCCTGAAATCTGTTTCCTGCAATTCTGCCTTGCTTTCAAATCCTCTTCGTTGCCTTCCCTCAATATATCTGTGGATGAGAGTTATCACTTATAACTCTGCGGGTTTGTGAATTGCAGTGACCCTGAGCTCCATTTTTCAACTGTCTTTTTTGAGAGCTGGCCGCAAAAGCACGGGATTGCCTCAGGCCCTATTCTGGTTCCTGGCAGCAGGCTGAGCCTGTGGTTAATTCTTCT
This sequence comes from Eschrichtius robustus, assembly GCF_028021215.1. Taxonomy (NCBI): domain Eukaryota; kingdom Metazoa; phylum Chordata; class Mammalia; order Artiodactyla; family Eschrichtiidae; genus Eschrichtius; species Eschrichtius robustus. Next base: position 762,172 of record NW_027175197.1, read on the forward strand.
TCCTGATGGGAAAATAGAGTGACCTGTGCCTGTCCCAACACCTAGATCTAGTCTCTCATTGGTTGCCCCTCATCCCGTTCATCCTCAGGACAAATTGCAACCTGTACAGAACAGGAGGTTAAAGGTGCTGATCCTCCAAGTAGGGAGATTGCTAGTAAAGTAGCTGGAATGGCGAACCCGAGCACAAGGAGATGAGAAATGAGGTGCGTTTTAGAAACCTTTCAAAATCACACGGTGTACCTTCTTCTGGGTTCCTGATGCAAGATTTCGATGTAGGAAGATGCCCTTGAACCTGGAGATTTGGGACCCATGGGATGGGTACCATGCAGTATTACTTTAAAGGGTCTGCGTTTGCTCACCCAACCTCACCCAACCTCTCAGCCCCAAGAGTGTCCACCCTTATGTCTCATCCAGCTGTGGGTCTAGATATGGTCAATCCAGGTTGCATCACAGCCCCTGAACGAATTTTGTAAGAATTTCTCTCTCTTTCACTGTCTTTGTTTTACGGGTTTTTAAAAGTAATTTATTTTTATAATGGGGTTTAGCTGCTTTTCACGGCTGTGTTTATGCGGATTTACACCCACTTGACTCACTTCCAGACAGATATCAATACATAGGTTTTAAGATTGTTACTAGTCACATATATTCTTGTGCGGTGAATAGGGGGTGTTGAGTCCACTTCACTGAGCAAGGAGTAGGTCTTGTCTATTACATATTGGGTGTATGGAACGGTATCTGAGCGAATTTGAACCCCTTGTTTTATGCATCACCCCACCTCACCTTTCCCGTTAAGCAGCCATAGTGTGTTTTCTAAACGCGTGATTCTGTTCTGTTCTGTAATTCAGTTCAAGTGTAGCAGGTTTTTACATTCCCTCTGTAAGTGATAGCTTATGATAAGTGTCTTTTTCTGTGTGACTTATTTCACTTAGAATCGTCGTACCTAAGTCCACTCATCTTGCTTCTACTAGCCTTATGACATTGATTTCATGTCTGAGTGATATTGCATTGTACATAAGGACCACAACTTCTTTATCCATTTTTCTCTTTCCTGGGATATTTAAGGTGTCATGAAGTGGAGGTTCTTGTCAACAGAGCAGCCCTAATCTTTGGGGTGCCTGTGTCTTGCTGATTTTTAGTTTTCCCAATTTATACGCCCATGAGTGGACGTGCCCTATGCTCCCTAAGCTGTGTTTTTTCGATGTTTCAGGACACACCGTACACTTCTCCAGAGTGGCTGTTGGCAATTTACATCCCGCCCATCAGCGTAGCAAGGCTGCCATTTCTCCATGGCCTGTCCTGCATTTCTGGTTTTGACACTTTTTGCAGCATGGCCCTTTTGACCGATGGGAAGCGAGACTTCTTTGTAGCGCTGATTTGCCTTTCCAGGTTGCTTGGTTGGCCAAAAAGGGCGTATGCGTTTTTTCCTGAATATATTCAGGAAAAAACGCATACGCCCTTTTTGGCCAAGGGCATCATTGTCCACGTTTTGCCGCTTTTCATGTGCCTTAAAGGCGATTCAAATCTACATCCTGAAATCTGTTTCCTGCAATTCTGCCTTGCTTTCAAATCCTCTTCGTTGCCTTCCCTCAATATATCTGTGGATGAGAGTTATCACTTATAACTCTGCGGGTTTGTGAATTGCAGTGTCCCTGAGCTCCATTTTTCAACTGTCTTTTTTGAGAGCTGGCCGCAAAAGCACGGGATTGCCTCAGGCCCTATTCTGGTTCCTGGCAGCAGGCTGAGCCTGTGGTTAATTCTTCTTCCTGATGGGAAAATAGAGTGACCTGTGCCTGTCTCAACACCTAGATCTAGTCTCTCATTGGTTGCCCCTCTTCCCGTTCATCCTCAGGACAAATTGCAACCTGTACAGAACAGGAGGTTAAAGGTGCTGATCATCCAAGTAGGGAGATTGCTAGTAAAGTAGCTGGAATGGCGAACCCGAGCACAAGAAGATGAGAAATGAGGTGCGTTTTAGAAACCTTTCAAAATCACACGGTGTACCTTCTTCTGGGTTCCTCATGCAAGATTTCGATGTAGGAAGATGCCCTTGAACCTGGAGATTTGGGACCCATGGGATGGGTACCATGCAGTATTACTTTAAAGGGTCTGCGTTTGCTCACCCAACCTCACCCAACCTCTCAGCCCCAAGAGTGTCCACCCTTATGTCTCATCCAGCTGTGGGTCTAGATATGGTCAATCCAGGTTGCATCACAGCCCCTGAACGAATTTTGTAAGAATTTGTCTCTCTTTCACTGTCTTTGTTTTACGGGTTTTTAAAAGTAATTTATTTTTATAATGGGGTTTAGCTGCTTTTCACGGCTGTGTTTATGCGGATTTACACCCACTTGACTCACTTCCAGACAGATATCAATACATAGGTTTTAAGATTGTTACTAGTCACATATATTCTTGTGCGGTGAATAGGGGGTGTTGAGTCCAGTTCACTGAGCAAGGAGTAGGTCTTGTCTATTACATATTGGGTGTATGGAACGGTATCTGAGCGAATTTGAACCCCTTGTTTTATGCATCACCCCACCTCACCTTTCACGTTAAGCAGCCATAGTGTGTTTTCTAAACGTGTGATTCTGTTCTGTTCTGTAATTCAGTTCAAGTGTAGCGGTTTTTACATTCCCTCTATAAGTGATAGCTTATGATAAGTGTCTTTTTCTGTGTGACTTATTTCACTTAGAATCGTCGTACCTAAGTCCACTCATCTTGCTTCTACTAGCCTTATGACATTGATTTCATGTCTGAGTGTTATTGCATTGTACATAAGGACCACAACTTCTTTATCCATTTTTCTCTTTCCTGGGATATTTAAGGTGTCATGAAGTGGAGGTTCTTGTCAACAGAGCAGCCCTAATCTTTGGGGTGCCTGTGTCTTGCTGATTTTTAGTTTTCCCAATTTATACGCCCATGAGTGGACGTGCCCTATGCTCCCTAAGCTGTGTTTTTTCGATGTTTCAGGACACACCGTACACTTCTCCAGAGTGGCTGTTGGCAATTTACATCCCGCCCATCAGCGTAGCAAGGCTGCCATTTCTCCATGGCCTGTCCTGCATTTCTGGTTTTGACACTTTTTGCAGCATGGCCCTTTTGACCGATGGGAAGCGAGACTTCTTTGTAGCGCTGATTTGCCTTTCCAGGTTGCTTGGTTGGCCAAAAAGGGCGTATGCGTTTTTTCCTGAATATATTCAGGAAAAAACGCATACGCCCTTTTTGGCCAAGGGCATCATTGTCGACGTTTTGCCGCTTTTCATGTGCCTTAAAGGCGATTCAAATCTACCTCCTGAAATCTGTTTCCTGCAATTCTGCCTTGCTTTCAAATCCTCTTCGTTGCCTTCCCTCAATATATCTGTGGATGAGAGTTATCACTTATAACTCTGCGGGTTTGTGAATTGCAGTGTCCCTGAGCTCCATTTTTCAACTGTCTTTTTTGAGAGCTGGCCGCAAAAGCACGGGATTGCCTCAGGCCCTATTCTGGTTCCTGGCAGCAGGCTGAGCCTGTGGTTAATTCTTCTTCCTGATGGGAAAATAGAGTGACCTGTGCCTGTCTCAACACCTAGATCTAGTCTCTCATTGGTTGCCCCTCTTCCCGTTCATCCTCAGGACAAATTGCAACCTGTACAGAACAGGAGGTTAAAGGTGCTGATCATCCAAGTAGGGAGATTGCTAGTAAAGTAGCTGGAATGGCGAACCCGAGCACAAGAAGATGAGAAATGAGGTGCGTTTTAGAAACCTTTCAAAATCACACGGTGTACCTTCTTCTGGGTTCCTCATGCAAGATTTCGATGTAGGAAGATGCCCTTGAACCTGGAGATTTGGGACCCATGGGATGGGTACCATGCAGTATTACTTTAAAGGGTCTGCGTTTGCTCACCCAACCTCACCCAACCTCTCAGCCCCAAGAGTGTCCACCCTTATGTCTCATCCAGCTGTGGGTCTAGATATGGTTAATCCAGGTTGCATCACAGCCCCTGAACGAATTTTGTAAGAATTTGTCTCTCTTTCACTGTCTTTGTTTTACGGGTTTTTAAAAGTAATTTATTTTTATAATGGGGTTTAGCTGCTTTTCACGGCTGTGTTTATGCGGATTTACACCCACTTGACTCACTTCCAGACAGATATCAATACATAGGTTTTAAGATTGTTACTAGTCACATATATTCTTGTGCGGTGAATAGGGGGTGTTGAGTCCAGTTCACTGAGCAAGGAGTAGGTCTTGTCTATTACATATTGGGTGTATGGAACGGTATCTGAGCGAATTTGAACCCCTTGTTTTATGCATCACCCCACCTCACCTTTCACGTTAAGCAGCCATAGTGTGTTTTCTAAACGTGTGATTCTGTTCTGTTCTGTAATTCAGTTCAAGTGTAGCGGTTTTTACATTCCCTCTATAAGTGATAGCTTATGATAAGTGTCTTTTTCTGTGTGACTTATTTCACTTAGAATCGTCGTACCTAAGTCCACTCATCTTGCTTCTACTAGCCTTATGACATTGATTTCATGTCTGAGTGATATTGCATTGTACATAAGGACCACAACTTCTTTATCCATTTTTCTCTTTCCTGGGATATTTAAGGTGTCATGAAGTGGAGGTTCTTGTCAACAGAGCAGCCCTAAACTTTGGGGTGCTTGTGTCTTGCTGATTTTTAGTTTTCCCAATTTATACGCCCATGAGTGGACGTGCCCTATGCTCCCTAAGCTGTGTTTTTTCGATGTTTCAGGACACACCGTACACTTCTCCAGAGTGGCTGTTGGCAATTTACATCCCGCCCATCAGCGTAGCAAGGCTGCCATTTCTCCATGGCCTGTCCTGCATTTCTGGTTTTGACACTTTTTGCAGCATGGCCCTTTTGGCCGATGGGAAGCGAGACTTCTTTGTAGCGCTGATTTGCCTTTCCAGGTTGCTTGGTTGGCCAAAAAGGGCGTATGCGTTTTTTCCTGAATATATTCAGGAAAAAACGCATACGCCCTTTTTGGCCAAGGGCATCATTGTCGACGTTTTGCCGCTTTTCATGTGCCTTAAAGGCGATTCGAATCTACCTCCTGAAATCTGTTTCCTGCAATTCTGCCTTGCTTTCAAATCCTCTTCGTTGCCTTCCCTCAATATATCTGTGGATGAGAGTTATCACTTATAACTCTGCGGGTTTGTGAATTGCAGTGACCCTGAGCTCCATTTTTCAACTGTCTTTTTTGAGAGCTGGCCGCAAAAGCACGGGATTGCCTCAGGCCCTATTCTGGTTCCTGGCAGCAGGCTGAGCCTGTGGTTAATTCTTCTTCCTGATGGGAAAATAGAGTGACCTGTGCCTGTCCCAACACCTAGATCTAGTCTCTCATTGGTTGCCCCTCATCCCGTTCATCCTCAGGACAAATTGCAACCTGTACAGAACAGGAGGTTAAAGGTGCTGATCCTCCAAGTAGGGAGATTGCTAGTAAAGTAGCTGGAATGGCGAACCCGAGCACAAGGAGATGAGAAATGAGGTGCGTTTTAGAAACCTTTCAAAATCACACGGTGTACCTTCTTCTGGGTTCCTGATGCAAGATTTCGATGTAGGAAGATGCCCTTGAACCTGGAGATTTGGGACCCATGGGATGGGTACCATGCAGTATTACTTTAAAGGGTCTGCGTTTGCTCACCCAACCTCACCCAACCTCTCAGCCCCAAGAGTGTCCACCCTTATGTCTCATCCAGCTGTGGGTCTAGATATGGTCAATCCAGGTTGCATCACAGCCCCTGAACGAATTTTGTAAGAATTTGTCTCTCTTTCACTGTCTTTGTTTTACGGGTTTTTAAAAGTAATTTATTTTTATAATGGGGTTTAGCTGCTTTTCACGGCTGTGTTTATGCGGATTTACACCCACTTGACTCACTTCCAGACAGATATCAATACATAGGTTTTAAGATTGTTACTAGTCACATATATTCTTGTGCGGTGAATAGGGGGTGTTGAGTCCACTTCACTGAGCAAGGAGTAGGTCTTGTCTATTACATATTGGGTGTATGGAACGGTATCTGAGCGAATTTGAACCACTTGTTTTATGCATCACCCCACCTCACCTTTCCCGTTAAGCAGCCATAGTGTGTTTTCTAAACGTGTGATTCTGTTCTGTTCTGTAATTCAGTTCAAGTGTAGCAGGTTTTTACATTCCCTCTATAAGTGATAGCTTATGATAAGTGTCTTTTTCTGTGTGACTTATTTCACTTAGAATCGTCGTACCTAAGTCCACTCATCTTGCTTCTACTAGCCTTATGACATTGATTTCATGTCTGAGCGATATTACATTGTACATAAGGACCACAAATTCTTTATCCATTTTTCTCTTTCCTGGGATATTTAAGGTGTCATGAAGTGGAGGTTCTTGTCAACAGAGCAGCCCTAAACTTTGGGGTGCCTGTGTCTTGCTGATTTTTAGTTTTTCCAATTTATACGCCCATGAGTGGACGTGCCCTATGCTCCCTAAGCTGTGTTTTTTCGATGTTTCAGGACACACCGTACACTTCTCCAGAGTGGCTGTTGGCAATTTACATCCCGCCCATCAGCATAGCAAGGCTCCAATTTCTCCATGGCCTGTCCTGCATTTGTGGTTTTGACACTTTTATCAGCATGGCCCTTTTGATGGATGGGAAGCGAGACTTCTTTGTAGCGCTGATTTGCCTTTCCAGGTTGCTTGGTTGGCCAAAAAGGGCGTATGCGTTTTTTCCTGAATATATTCAGGAAAAAACGCATACGCCCTTTTTGGCCAAGGGCATCATTGTCCACGTTTTGCCACTTTTCATGTGCTTTAAAGGCGATTCGAATCTACCTCCTGAAACCTGTTTCCTGCAATTCTGCCTTGCTTTCAAATCCTCTTCGTTGCCTTCCCTCAGTATATTTGTGGACGAGAGTTATCATTTATAACTCTGCAGGGTTGTGAATTGCAGTGCCCATGTGCTCCATTTTTCAACTGTCTTTTTTGGGTGCTGGCCGCAGAAGCGCGGGATTGCCTCAGGCCCTATTCTGGTTCCGGGCGGCAGGCTGAGCCTGTGGTTATTTCTTCTTCCTGATGAGAAAATAGAGTGACCTGTGCCTGTCCCAAAACCTAGATCTAGTCTCTCATTGGCTGCCCCTCTTCCCGTTCATCCTCAGGACAATTTGCAACCTGTACGGAACAGGAGGTTAAAGCTGCTGATTCTCCAAGTAGGGAGATTGCTAGTGAAGTAGCTGGAATGGCGAACCCGAGCACAAGGAGATGAGAAATGAGGTGCGTTTTAGAAACCTTTCAAAATCACACGGTGTACCATCTTCTGGGTTCCTCATGCAAGTTTTCGATGTAGGAAGATGCCCTTGAACCTGGAGATTTGGGACCCATGGGATGGGTACCACGCAGTATTACCTTAAAGTGTCTGCGTTGGCTCACCCAACCTCACCAAAACTCTCAGCCCCAAGAATGTCCACCCTTATGTCTCATCCAGCTGTGGGTCTAGATATGGTCAATCCAGGTTGCGTCACAGCCCCTGAATGAATTTTGTAAGAATTTCTGTCTCTTTCACTGTCTTTGTTTCATGGGTTTTTAAAACTAATTTATTTTTATAATGGGGTTTAGCTGCTTTTCACGGCTGTGTTTATGCGGATTTACACCCACTTGACACACTTCCAGAGAGATATCAATACATAGGTTTTAAGATTCTTACTAGTCACATATAATCTTGTGCGGTGAATAGGGGGTGTTGAGTCCAGTTCACTGAGCAAGGAGTAGGTCTTGTCTATTACGTATTGCGTGTATGGAACGGTATCTGAGCTAATTTGAAACCCTTGTTTTATGCATCACCCCACCTCACCTTTCCCGCTAAGCAACCATAGTTTTTTTTCTAAATTTGTGACTTTGTTCTGTTTTGTAATTCAGTTCAAATGTAGCGGTTTTTACATTCCCTGTATAAGTTATAGCTTTTGATAAGTGTCTTTTTCTGTGTGACTTATTTCACTTAGAATCGTCGTACCTAAGTCCACCCATCTTGCTTCTACTAGCCTTATGACATTGATTTCATGGCTGAGTGATATTCCATTGTACATAAGGACCACAACTTCTTTATCCATTTTTCTCTTTCCTGGGATATTTAAGGTGTCATGAAGTGGAGGTTCTTGTCAACAGAGCAGCCCTAAACTTTGGGGTGCCTGTGTCTTGCTGATTTTTAGTTTTCCCAATTTATACGCCCATGAGTGGACGTGCCCTATGCTCCCTAAGCTGTGTTTTTTCGATGTTTCAGGCCTCACCGTACACTTCTCCAGAGTGGCTGTTGGCAATTTACATCCCGCCCATCAGCGTAGCAAGGCTGCCATTTCTCCATGGCCTGTCCTGCATTTCTGGTTTTGACACTTTTTGCAGCATGACCCTTTTGACCGATGGGAAGTGAGACTTCTTTGTAGCGCTGATTTGCCTTTCCAGGTTGCTTGGTTGGCCAAAAAGGGCGTATGCGTTTTTTCCTGAATATATTCAGGAAAAAACGCATACGCCCTTTTTGGCCACGGGCATCATTGTCGACGTTTTGCCGCTTTTCATGTGCTTTAAAGGCGATTCGAATCTACCTCCTGAAACCTGTTTCCTGTAATTCTGCCTTGCTTTCAAATCCTCTTCCTTGCCTTCCCTCAATATATTTGTGGACGAGAGTTATCATTTATAACTCAGCAGGTTTGTGAATGGCAGTGCCCCTGAGCTCCATTTTTCAACTGTCTTGTTTGGGAGCTGGCCGCAAAAGCACGGGATTTCCTCAGGCCCTATTCTGGTTCCCGGCGGCAGGCTGAGCCTGTGGTTAATTCTTCTTCCTGATGGGAAAATAGAGTGACCTGTGCCTGTCCCAACACCTAGATCTAGTCTCTCATTGGTTGCCCCTCTTCCCGTTCATCCTCAGGACAAATTGCAACCTGTACAGAACAGGAGGTTAAAGGTGCTGATCCTCCAAGTAGGGAGATTGCTAGTGAAGTAGCTGGAATGGCGAACCCGAGCACAAGGAGATGAGAAATGAGGTGCGTTTTAGAAACCTTTCAAAATCACACGGTGTACCTTCTTCTGGGTTCCTCATGCAAGATTTCGATGTAGGAAGATGCCCTTGAACCTGGAGATTTGGGACCCATGGGATGGGTACCATGCAGTGTTACTTTAAAGGGTCTGCGTTTGCTCACCCAACCTCACCCAACCTCTCAGCCCCAAGAGTGTCCACCCTTATGTCTCATCCAGCTGTGGGTCTAGATATGGTCAATCCAGGTTGCATCACAGCCCCTGAACGAATTTTGTAAGAATTTGTCTCTCTTTCACTGTCTTTGTTTTACGGGTTTTTAAAAGTAATTTATTTTTATAATGGGGTTTAGCTGCTTTTCACGGCTGTGTTTATGCAGATTTACACCCACTTGACTCACTTCCAGACAGATATCAATACATAGGTTTTAAGATTGTTACTAGTCACATATATTCTTGTGCGGTGAATAGGGGGTGTTGAGTCCAGTTCACTGAGCAAGGAGTAGGTCTTGTCTATTACATATTGGGTGTATGGAACGGTATCTGAGCGAATTTGAACCCCTTGTTTTATGCATCACCCCACCTCACCTTTCCCGTTAAGCAGCCATAGTGTGTTTTCTAAACGTGTGATTCTGTTCTGTTCTGTAATTCAGTTCAAGTGTAGCAGGTTTTTACATTCCCTCTTAAGTGATAGCTTATGATAAGTATCTTTTTCTGTGTGACTTATTTCACTTAGAATCGTCGTACCTAAGTCCACTCATCTTGCTTCTACTAGCCTTATGACATTGATTTCATGTCTGAGTGATATTGCATTGTACATAAGGACCACAAATTCTTTATCCATTTTTCTCTTTCCTGGGATATTTAAGGTGTCATGAAGTGGAGGTTCTTGTCAACAGAGCAGCCCTAAACTTTGGGGTGCCTGTGTCTTGCTGATTTTTAGTTTTCCCAATTTATACGCCCATGAGTGGACGTGCCCTATGCTCCCTAAGCTGTGTTTTTTCGATGTTTCAGGACACACCGTACACTTCTCCAGAGTGGCTGTTGGCAATTTACATCCCGCCCATCAGCGTAGCAAGGCTGCCATTTCTCCATGGCCTGTCCTGCATTTCTGGTTTTGACACTTTTATCAGCATGGCCCTTTTGATGGATGGGAAGCGAGACTTCTTTGTAGCGCTGATTTGCCTTTCCAGGTTGCTTGGTTGGCCAAAAAGGGCGTATGCGTTTTTTCCTGAATATATTCAGGAAAAAACGCATACGCCCTTTTTGGCCAAGGGCATCATTGTCCACGTTTTGCCACTTTTCATATGCTTTAAAGGCGATTCGAATCTACCTCCTGAAACCTGTTTCCTGCAATTCTGCCTTGCTTTCAAATCCTCTTCGTTGCCTTCCCTCAGTATATTTGTGGACGAGAGTTATCATTTATAACTCTGCAGGGTTGTGAATTGCAGTGCCCATGTGCTCAATTTTTCAACTGTCTTTTTTGGGTGCTGGCCGCAGAAGCGCGGGATTGCCTCAGGCCCTATTCTGGTTCCGGGCGGCAGGCTGAGCCTGTGGTTATTTCTTCTTCCTGATGAGAAAATAGAGTGACCTGTGCCTGTCCCAAAACCTAGATCTAGTCTCTCATTGGCTGCCCCTCTTCCCGTTCATCCTCAGGACAATTTGCAACCTGTACGGAACAGGAGGTTAAAGCTGCTGATTCTCCAAGTAGGGAGATTGCTAGTGAAGTAGCTGGAATGGCGAACCCGAGCACAAGGAGATGAGAAATGAGGTGCGTTTTAGAAACCTTTCAAAATCACACGGTGTACCATCTTCTGGGTTCCTCATGCAAGTTTTCGATGTAGGAAGATGCCCTTGAACCTGGAGATTTGGGACCCATGGGATGGGTACCACGCAGTATTACCTTAAAGTGTCTGCGTTGGCTCACCCAACCTCACCAAAACTCTCAGCCCCAAGAATGTCCACCCTTATGTCTCATCCAGCTGTGGGTCTAGATATGGTCAATCCAGGTTGCGTCACAACCCCTGAATGAATTTTGTAAGAATTTCTGTCTCTTTCACTGTCTTTGTTTCATGGGTTTTTAAAACTAATTTATTTTTATAATGGGGTTTAGCTGCTTTTCACGGCTGTGTTTATGCGGCTTTACACCCACTTGACACACTTCCAGAGAGATATCAATACATAGGTTTTAAGATTCTTACTAGTCACATATAATCTTGTGCGGTGAATAGGGGGTGTTGAGTCCAGTTCACTGAGCAAGGAGTAGGTCTTGTCTATTACGTATTGCGTGTATGGAACGGTATCTGAGCTAATTTGAAACCCTTGTTTTATGCATCACCCCACCTCACCTTTCCCGCTAAGCAACCATAGTTTTTTTTCTAAATTTGTGACTTTGTTCTGTTTTGTAATTCAGTTCAAATGTAGCGGTTTTTACATTCCCTGTATAAGTTATAGCTTTTGATAAGTGTCTTTTTCTGTGTGACTTATTTCACTTAGAATCGTCGTACCTAAGTCCACCCATCTTGCTTCTACTAGCCTTATGACATTGATTTCATGGCTGAGTGATATTCCATTGTACATAAGGACCACAACTTCTTTATCCATTTTTCTCTTTCCTGGGATATTTAAGGTGTCATGAAGTGGAGGTTCTTGTCAACAGAGCAGCCCTAAACTTTGGGGTGCCTGTGTCTTGCTGATTTTTAGTTTTCCCAATTTATACGCCCATGAGTGGACGTGCCCTATGCTCCCTAAGCTGTGTTTTTTCGATGTTTCAGGCCTCACCGTACACTTCTCCAGAGTGGCTGTTGGCAATTTACATCCCGCCCATCAGCGTAGCAAGGCTGCCATTTCTCCATGGCCTGTCCTGCATTTCTGGTTTTGACACTTTTTGCAGCATGACCCTTTTGACCGATGGGAAGTGAGACTTCTTTGTAGCGCTGATTTGCCTTTCCAGGTTGCTTGGTTGGCCAAAAAGGGCGTATGCGTTTTTTCCTGAATATATTCAGGAAAAAACGCATACGCCCTTTTTGGCCACGGGCATCATTGTCGACGTTTTGCCGCTTTTCATGTGCTTTAAAGGCGATTCGAATCTACCTCCTGAAACCTGTTTCCTGTAATTCTGCCTTGCTTTCAAATCCTCTTCCTTGCCTTCCCTCAATATATTTGTGGACGAGAGTTATCATTTATAACTCAGCAGGTTTGTGAATGGCAGTGCCCCTGAGCTCCATTTTTCAACTGTCTTGTTTGGGAGCTGGCCGCAAAAGCACGGGATTTCCTCAGGCCCTATTCTGGTTCCCGGCGGCAGGCTGAGCCTGTGGTTAATTCTTCTTCCTGATGGGAAAATAGAGTGACCTGTGCCTGTCCCAACACCTAGATCTAGTCTCTCATTGGTTGCCCCTCTTCCCGTTCATCCTCAGGACAAATTGCAACCTGTACAGAACAGGAGGTTAAAGGTGCTGATCCTCCAAGTAGGGAGATTGCTAGTGAAGTAGCTGGAATGGCGAACCCGAGCACAAGGAGATGAGAAATGAGGTGCGTTTTAGAAACCTTTCAAAATCACACGGTGTACCTTCTTCTGGGTTCCTCATGCAAGATTTCGATGTAGGAAGATGCCCTTGAACCTGGAGATTTGGGACCCATGGGATGGGTACCATGCAGTGTTACTTTAAAGGGTCTGCGTTTGCTCACCCAACCTCACCCAACCTCTCAGCCCCAAGAGTGTCCACCCTTATGTCTCATCCAGCTGTGGGTCTAGATATGGTCAATCCAGGTTGCATCACAGCCCCTGAACGAATTTTGTAAGAATTTTTCTCTCTTTCACTGTCTTTGTTTTACGGGTTTTTAAAAGTAATTTATTTTTATAATGGGGTTTAGCTGCTTTTCACGGCTGTGTTTATGCGGATTTACACCCACTTGACTCACTTCCAGACAGATATCAATACATAGGTTTTAAGATTGTTACTAGTCACATATATTCTTGTGCGGTGAATAGGGGGTGTTGAGTCCAGTTCACTGAGCAAGGAGTAGGTCTTGTCTATTACATATTGGGTGTATGGAACGGTATCTGAGCGAATTTGAACCCCTTGTTTTATGCATCACCCCACCTCACCTTTCCCGTTAAGCAGCCATAGTGTGTTTTCTAAACGTGTGATTCTGTTCTGTTCTGTAATTCAGTTCAAGTGTAGCAGGTTTTTACATTCCCTCTTAAGTGATAGCTTATGATAAGTATCTTTTTCTGTGTGACTTATTTCACTTAGAATCGTCGTACCTAAGTCCACTCATCTTGCTTCTACTAGCCTTATGACATTGATTTCATGTCTGAGTGATATTGCATTGTACATAAGGACCACAAATTCTTTATCCATTTTTCTCTTTCCTGGGATATTTAAGGTGTCATGAAGTGGAGGTTCTTGTCAACAGAGCAGCCCTAAACTTTGGGGTGCCTGTGTCTTGCTGATTTTTAGTTTTCCCAATTTATACGCCCATGAGTGGACGTGCCCTATGCTCCCTAAGCTGTGTTTTTTCGATGTTTCAGGACACACCGTACACTTCTCCAGAGTGGCTGTTGGCAATTTACATCCCGCCCATCAGCGTAGCAAGGCTGCCATTTCTCCATGGCCTGTCCTGCATTTCTGGTTTTGACACTTTTTGCAGCATGGCCCTTTTGACCGATGGGAAGCGAGACTTCTTTGTAGCGCTGATTTGCCTTTCCAGGTTGCTTGGTTGGCCAAAAAGGGCGTATGCGTTTTTTCCTGAATATATTCAGGAAAAAACGCATACGCCCTTTTTGGCCAAGGGCATCATTGTCGACGTTTTGCCGCTTTTCATGTGCCTTAAAGGCGATTCAAATCTACCTCCTGAAATCTGTTTCCTGCAATTCTGCCTTGCTTTCAAATCCTCTTCGTTGCCTTCCCTCAATATATCTGTGGATGAGAGTTATCACTTATAACTCTGCGGGTTTGTGAATTGCAGTGTCCCTGAGCTCCATTTTTCAACTGTCTTTTTTGAGAGCTGGCCGCAAAAGCACGGGATTGCCTCAGGCCCTATTCTGGTTCCTGGCAGCAGGCTGAGCCTGTGGTTAATTCTTCTTCCTGATGGGAAAATAGAGTGACCTGTGCCTGTCCCAACACCTAGATCTAGTCTCTCATTGGTTGCCCCTCTTCCCGTTCATCCTCAGGACAAATTGCAACCTGTACAGAACAGGAGGTTAAAGGTGCTGATCATCCAAGTAGGGAGATTGCTAGTAAAGTAGCTGGAATGGCGAACCCGAGCACAAGAAGATGAGAAATGAGGTGCGTTTTAGAAACCTTTCAAAATCACACGGTGTACCTTCTTCTGGGTTCCTCATGCAAGATTTTGATGTAGGAAGATGCCCTTGAACCTGGAGATTTGGGACCCATGGGATGGGTACCATGCAGTATTACTTTAAAGGGTCTGCGTTTGCTCACCCAACCTCACCCAACCTCTCAGCCCCAAGAGTGTCCACCCTTATGTCTCATCCAGCTGTGGGTCTAGATATGGTCAATCCAGGTTGCATCACAGCCCCTGAACGAATTTTGTAAGAATTTGTCTCTCTTTCACTGTCTTTGTTTTACGGGTTTTTAAAAGTAATTTATTTTTATAATGGGGTTTAGCTGCTTTTCACGGCTGTGTTTATGCGGATTTACACCCACTTGACTCACTTCCAGACAGATATCAATACATAGGTTTTAAGATTGTTACCAGTCACATATATTCTTGTGCGGTGAATAGGGGGTGTTGAGTCCAGTTCACTGAGCAAGGAGTAGGTCTTGTCTATTACATATTGGGTGTATGGAACGGTATCTGAGCGAATTTGAACCCCTTGTTTTATGCATCACCCCACCTCACCTTTCACGTTAAGCAGCCATAGTGTGTTTTCTAAACGTGTGATTCTGTTCTGTTCTGTAATTCAGTTCAAGTGTAGCGGTTTTTACATTCCCTCTATAAGTGATAGCTTATGATAAGTGTCTTTTTCTGTGTGACTTATTTCACTTAGAATCGTCGTACCTAAGTCCACTCATCTTGCTTCTACTAGCCTTATGACATTGATTTCATGTCTGAGTGATATTGCATTGTACATAAGGACCACAACTTCTTTATCCATTTTTCTCTTTCCTGGGATATTTAAGGTGTCATGAAGTGGAGGTTCTTGTCAACAGAGCAGCCCTAAACTTTGGGGTGCCTGTGTCTTGCTGATTTTTAGTTTTCCCAATTTATACGCCCATGAGTGGACGTGCCCTATGCTCCCTAAGCTGTGTTTTTTCGATGTTTCAGGACACACCGTACACTTCTCCAGAGTGGCTGTTGGCAATTTACATCCCGCCCATCAGCGTAGCAAGGCTGCCATTTCTCCATGGCCTGTCCTGCATTTCTGGTTTTGACACTTTTTGCAGCATGGCCCTTTTGGCCGATGGGAAGCGAGACTTCTTTGTAGCGCTGATTTGCCTTTCCAGGTTGCTTGGTTGGCCAAAAAGGGCGTATGCGTTTTTTCCTGAATATATTCAGGAAAAAACGCATACGCCCTTTTTGGCCAAGGGCATCATTTTCGACGTTTTGCCGCTTTTCATGTGCCTTAAAGGCGATTCGAATCTACCTCCTGAAATCTGTTTCCTGCAATTCTGCCTTGCTTTCAAATCCTCTTCGTTGCCTTCCCTCAATATATCTGTGGATGAGAGTTATCACTTATAACTCTGCGGGTTTGTGAATTGCAGTGACCCTGAGCTCCATTTTTCAACTGTCTTTTTTGAGATCTGGCCGCAAAAGCACGGGATTGCCTCAGGCCCTATTCTGGTTCCTGGCAGCAGGCTGAGCCTGTGGTTAATTCTTCTTCCTGATGGGAAAATAGAGTGACCTGTGCCTGTCCCAACACCTAGATCTAGTCTCTCATTGGTTGCCCCTCTTCCCGTTCATCCTCAGGACAAATTGCAACCTGTACAGAACAGGAGGTTAAAGGTGCTGATCCTCCAAGTAGGGAGATTGCTAGTAAAGTAGCTGGAATGGCGAACCCGAGCACAAGGAGATGAGAAATGAGGTGCGTTTTAGAAACCTTTCAAAATCACACGGTGTACCTTCTTCTGGGTTCCTGATGCAAGATTTCGATGTAGGAAGATGCCCTTGAACCTGGAGATTTGGGACCCATGGGATGGGTACCATGCAGTATTACTTTAAAGGGTCTGCGTTTGCTCACCCAACCTCACCCAACCTCTCAGCCCCAAGAGTGTCCACCCTTATGTCTCATCCAGCTGTGGGTCTAGATATGGTCAATCCAGGTTGCATCACAGCCCCTGAACGAATTTTGTAAGAATTTGTCTCTCTTTCACTGTCTTTGTTTTACGGGTTTTTAAAAGTAATTTATTTTTATAATGGGGTTTAGCTGCTTTTCACGGCTGTGTTTATGCGGATTTACACCCACTTGACTCACTTCCAGACAGATATCAATACATAGGTTTTAAGATTGTTACTAGTCACATATATTCTTGTGCGGTGAATAGGGGGTGTTGAGTCCACTTCACTGAGCAAGGAGTAGGTCTTGTCTATTACATATTGGGTGTATGGAACGGTATCTGAGCGAATTTGAACCACTTGTTTTATGCATCACCCCACCTCACCTTTCCCGTTAAGCAGCCATAGTGTGTTTTCTAAACGTGTGATTCTGTTCTGTTCTGTAATTCAGTTCAAGTGTAGCAGGTTTTTACATTCCCTCTATAAGTGATAGCTTATGATAAGTGTCTTTTTCTGTGTGACTTATTTCACTTAGAATCGTCGTACCTAAGTCCACTCATCTTGCTTCTACTAGCCTTATGACATTGATTTCATGTCTGAGTGATATTACATTGTACATAAGGACCACAAATTCTTTATCCATTTTTCTCTTTCCTGGGATATTTAAGGTGTCATGAAGTGGAGGTTCTTGTCAACAGAGCAGCCCTAAACTTTGGGGTGCCTGTGTCTTGCTGATTTTTAGTTTTTCCAATTTATACGCCCATGAGTGGACGTGCCCTATGCTCCCTAAGCTGTGTTTTTTCGATGTTTCAGGACACACCGTACACTTCTCCAGAGTGGCTGTTGGCAATTTACATCCCGCCCATCAGCATAGCAAGGCTCCAATTTCTCCATGGCCTGTCCTGCATTTGTGGTTTTGACACTTTTATCAGCATGGCCCTTTTGATGGATGGGAAGCGAGACTTCTTTGTAGCGCTGATTTGCCTTTCCAGGTTGCTTGGTTGGCCAAAAAGGGCGTATGCGTTTTTTCCTGAATATATTCAGGAAAAAACGCATACGCCCTTTTTGGCCAAGGGCATCATTGTCCACGTTTTGCCACTTTTCATGTGCTTTAAAGGCGATTCGAATCTACCTCCTGAAACCTGTTTCCTGCAATTCTGCCTTGCTTTCAAATCCTCTTCGTTGCCTTCCCTCAGTATATTTGTGGACGAGAGTTATCATTTATAACTCTGCAGGGTTGTGAATTGCAGTGCCCATGTGCTCCATTTTTCAACTGTCTTTTTTGGGTGCTGGCCGCAGAAGCGCGGGATTGCCTCAGGCCCTATTCTGGTTCCGGGCGGCAGGCTGAGCCTGTGGTTATTTCTTCTTCCTGATGAGAAAATAGAGTGACCTGTGCCTGTCCCAAAACCTAGATCTAGTCTCTCATTGGCTGCCCCTCTTCCCGTTCATCCTCAGGACAATTTGCAACCTGTACGGAACAGGAGGTTAAAGCTGCTGATTCTCCAAGTAGGGAGATTGCTAGTGAAGTAGCTGGAATGGCGAACCCGAGCACAAGGAGATGAGAAATGAGGTGCGTTTTAGAAACCTTTCAAAATCACACGGTGTACCATCTTCTGGGTTCCTCATGCAAGTTTTCGATGTAGGAAGATGCCCTTGAACCTGGAGATTTGGGACCCATGGGATGGGTACCACGCAGTATTACCTTAAAGTGTCTGCGTTGGCTCACCCAACCTCACCAAAACCCTCAGCCCCAAGAATGTCCACCCTTATGTCTCATCCAGCTGTGGGTCTAGATATGGTCAATCCAGGTTGCGTCACAGCCCCTGAATGAATTTTGTAAGAATTTCTGTCTCTTTCACTGTCTTTGTTTCATGGGTTTTTAAAACTAATTTATTTTTATAATGGGGTTTAGCTGCTTTTCACGGCTGTGTTTATGCGGCTTTACACCCACTTGACACACTTCCAGAGAGATATCAATACATAGGTTTTAAGATTCTTACTAGTCACATATAATCTTGTGCGGTGAATAGGGGGTGTTGAGTCCAGTTCACTGAGCAAGGAGTAGGTCTTGTCTATTACGTATTGCGTGTATGGAACGGTATCTGAGCTAATTTGAAACCCTTGTTTTATGCATCACCCCACCTCACCTTTCCCGCTAAGCAACCATAGTTTTTTTTCTAAATTTGTGACTTTGTTCTGTTTTGTAATTCAGTTCAAATGTAGCGGTTTTTACATTCCCTGTATAAGTTATAGCTTTTGATAAGTGTCTTTTTCTGTGTGACTTATTTCACTTAGAATCGTCGTACCTAAGTCCACCCATCTTGCTTCTACTAGCCTTATGACATTGATTTCATGGCTGAGTGATATTCCATTGTACATAAGGACCACAACTTCTTTATCCATTTTTCTCTTTCCTGGGATATTTAAGGTGTCATGAAGTGGAGGTTCTTGTCAACAGAGCAGCCCTAAACTTTGGGGTGCCTGTGTCTTGCTGATTTTTAGTTTTCCCAATTTATACGCCCATGAGTGGACGTGCCCTATGCTCCCTAAGCTGTGTTTTTTCGATGTTTCAGGCCTCACCGTACACTTCTCCAGAGTGGCTGTTGGCAATTTACATCCCGCCCATCAGCGTAGCAAGGCTGCCATTTCTCCATGGCCTGTCCTGCATTTCTGGTTTTGACACTTTTTGCAGCATGACCCTTTTGACCGATGGGAAGTGAGACTTCTTTGTAGCGCTGATTTGCCTTTCCAGGTTGCTTGGTTGGCCAAAAAGGGCGTATGCGTTTTTTCCTGAATATATTCAGGAAAAAACGCATACGCCCTTTTTGGCCACGGGCATCATTGTCGACGTTTTGCCGCTTTTCATGTGCTTTAAAGGCGATTCGAATCTACCTCCTGAAACCTGTTTCCTGTAATTCTGCCTTGCTTTCAAATCCTCTTCCTTGCCTTCCCTCAATATATTTGTGGACGAGAGTTATCATTTATAACTCAGCAGGTTTGTGAATGGCAGTGCCCCTGAGCTCCATTTTTCAACTGTCTTGTTTGGGAGCTGGCCGCAAAAGCACGGGATTTCCTCAGGCCCTATTCTGGTTCCCGGCGGCAGGCTGAGCCTGTGGTTAATTCTTCTTCCTGATGGGAAAATAGAGTGACCTGTGCCTGTCCCAACACCTAGATCTAGTCTCTCATTGGTTGCCCCTCTTCCCGTTCATCCTCAGGACAAATTGCAACCTGTACAGAACAGGAGGTTAAAGGTGCTGATCCTCCAAGTAGGGAGATTGCTAGTGAAGTGGCTGGAATGGCGAACCCGAGCACAAGGAGATGAGAATTGAGGTGCGTTTTAGAAACCTTTCAAAATCACACGGTGTACCTTCTTCTGGGTTCCTCATGCAAGATTTCGATGTAGGAAGATGCCCTTGAACCTGGAGATTTGGGACCCATGGGATGGGTACCATGCAGTGTTACTTTAAAGGGTCTGCGTTTGCTCACCCAACCTCACCCAACCTCTCAGCCCCAAGAGTGTCCACCCTTATGTCTCATCCAGCTGTGGGTCTAGATATGGTCAATCCAGGTTGCATCACAGCCCCTGAACGAATTTTGTAAGAATTTGTCTCTCTTTCACTGTCTTTGTTTTACGGGTTTTTAAAAGTAATTTATTTTTATAATGGGGTTTAGCTGCTTTTCACGGCTGTGTTTATGCGGATTTACACCCACTTGACTCACTTCCAGACAGATATCAATACATAGGTTTTAAGATTGTTACTAGTCACATATATTCTTGTGCGGTGAATAGGGGGTGTTGAGTCCAGTTCACTGAGCAAGGAGTAGGTCTTGTCTATTACATATTGGGTGTATGGAACGGTATCTGAGCGAATTTGAACCCCTTGTTTTATGCATCACCCCACCTCACCTTTCCCGTTAAGCAGCCATAGTGTGTTTTCTAAACGTGTGATTCTGTTCTGTTCTGTAATTCAGTTCAAGTGTAGCAGGTTTTTGCATTCCCTCTTAAGTGATAGCTTATGATAAGTATCTTTTTCTGTGTGACTTATTTCACTTAGAATCGTCGTACCTAAGTCCACTCATCTTGCTTCTACTAGCCTTATGACATTGATTTCATGTCTGAGTGATATTGCATTGTACATAAGGACCACAACTTCTTTATCCATTTTTCTCTTTCCTGGGATATTTAAGGTGTCATGAAGTGGAGGTTCTTGTCAACAGAGCAGCCCTAAACTTTGGGGTGCCTGTGTCTTGCTGATTTTTAGTTTTCCCAATTTATACGCCCATGAGTGGACGTGCCCTATGCTCCCTAAGCTGTGTTTTTTCGATGTTTCAGGACACACCGTACACTTCTCCAGAGTGGCTGTTGGCAATTTACATCCCGCCCATCAGCGTAGCAAGGCTGCCATTTCTCCATGGCCTGTCCTGCATTTCTGGTTTTGACACTTTTTGCAGCATGGCCCTTTTGACCGATGGGAAGCGAGACTTCTTTGTAGCGCTGATTTGCCTTTCCAGGTTGCTTGGTTGGCCAAAAAGGGCGTATGCGTTTTTTCCTGAATATATTCAGGAAAAAACGCATACGCCCTTTTTGGCCAAGGGCATCATTGTCGACGTTTTGCCGCTTTTCATGTGCCTTAAAGGCGATTCAAATCTACCTCCTGAAATCTGTTTCCTGCAATTCTGCCTTGCTTTCAAATCCTCTTCGTTGCCTTCCCTCAATATATCTGTGGATGAGAGTTATCACTTATAACTCTGCGGGTTTGTGAATTGCAGTGTCCCTGAGCTCCATTTTTCAACTGTCTTTTTTGAGAGCTGGCCGCAAAAGCACGGGATTGCCTCAGGCCCTATTCTGGTTCCTGGCAGCAGGCTGAGCCTGTGGTTAATTCTTCTTCCTGATGGGAAAATAGAGTGACCTGTGCCTGTCCCAACACCTAGATCTAGTCTCTCATTGGTTGCCCCTCTTCCCGTTCATCCTCAGGACAAATTGCAACCTGTACAGAACAGGAGGTTAAAGGTGCTGATCCTCCAAGTAGGGAGATTGCTAGTAAAGTAGCTGGAATGGCGAACCCGAGCACAAGGAGATGAGAAATGAGGTGCGTTTTAGAAACCTTTCAAAATCACACGGTGTACCTTCTTCTGGGTTCCTCATGCAAAATTTCGATGTAGGAAGATGCCCTTGAACCTGGAGATTTGGGACCCATGGGATGGGTACCATGCAGTATTACTTTAAAGGGTCTGCGTTTGCTCACCCAACCTCACCCAACCTCTCAGCCCCAAGAGTGTCCACCCTTATGTCTCATCCAGCTGTGGGTCTAGATATGGTCAATCCAGGTTGCATCACAGCCCCTGAACGAATTTTGTAAGAATTTGTCTCTCTTTCACTGTCTTTGTTTTACGGGTTTTTAAAAGTAATTTATTTTTATAATGGGGTTTAGCTGCTTTTCACGGCTGTGTTTATGCGGATTTACACCCACTTGACTCACTTCCAGACAGATATCAATACATAGGTTTTAAGATTGTTACTAGTCACATATATTCTTGTGCGGTGAATAGGGGGTGTTGAGTCCAGTTCACTGAGCAAGGAGTAGGTCTTGTCTATTACATATTGGGTGTATGGAACGGTATCTGAGCGAATTTGAACCCCTTGTTTTATGCATCACCCCACCTCACCTTTCCCGTTAAGCAGCCATAGTGTGTTTTCTAAACGTGTGATTCTGTTCTGTTCTGTAATTCAGTTCAAGTGTAGCAGGTTTTTACATTCCCTCTATAAGTGATAGCTTATGATAAGTGTCTTTTTCTGTGTGACTTATTTCACTTAGAATCGTCGTACCTAAGTCCACTCATCTTGCTTCTACTAGCCTTATGACATTGATTTCATGTCTGAGTGATATTGCATTGTACATAAGGACCACAACTTCTTTATCCATTTTTCTCTTTCCTGGGATATTTAAGGTGTCATGAAGTGGAGGTTCTTGTCAACAGAGCAGCCCTAAACTTTGGGGTGCCTGTGTCTTGCTGATTTTTAGTTTTCCCAATTTATACGCCCATGAGTGGACGTGCCCTATGCTCCCTAAGCTGTGTTTTTTCGATGTTTCAGGACACACCGTACACTTCTCCAGAGTGGCTGTTGGCAATTTACATCCCGCTCATCAGCGTAGCAAGGCTGCCATTTCTCCATGGCCTGTCCTGCATTTCTGGTTTTGACACTTTTTGCAGCATGGCCCTTTTGACCGATGGGAAGCGAGACTTCTTTGTAGCGCTGATTTGCCTTTCCAGGTTGCTTGGTTGGCCAAAAAGGGCGTATGCGTTTTTTCCTGAATATATTCAGGAAAAAACGCATACGCCCTTTTTGGCCAAGGGCATCATTGTCGACGTTTTGCCGCTTTTCATGTGCCTTAAAGGCGATTCGAATCTACCTCCTGAAATCTGTTTCCTGCAATTCTGCCTTGCTTTCAAATCCTCTTCGTTGCCTTCCCTCAATATATCTGTGGATGAGAGTTATCACTTATAACTCTGCGGGTTTGTGAATTGCAGTGAACCTGAGCTCCATTTTTCAACTGTCTTTTTTGAGAGCTGGCCGCAAAAGCACGGGATTGCCTCAGGCCCTATTCTGGTTCCTGGCAGCAGGCTGAGCCTGTGGTTAATTCTTCTTCCTGATGGGAAAATAGAGTGACCTGTGCCTGTCCCAACACCTAGATCTAGTCTCTCATTGGTTGCCCCTCTTCCCGTTCATCCTCAGGACAAATTGCAACCTGTACAGAACAGGAGGTTAAAGGTGCTGATCCTCCAAGTAGGGAGATTGCTAGTAAAGTAGCTGGAATGGCGAACCCGAGCACAAGGAGATGAGAAATGAGGTGCGTTTTAGAAACCTTTCAAAATCACACGGTGTACCTTCTTCTGGGTTCCTGATGCAAGATTTCGATGTAGGAAGATGCCCTTGAACCTGGAGATTTGGGACCCATGGGATGGGTACCATGCAGTATTACTTTAAAGGGTCTGCGTTTGCTCACCCAACCTCACCCAACCTCTCAGCCCCAAGAGTGTCCACCCTTATGTCTCATCCAGCTGTGGGTCTAGATATGGTCAATCCAGGTTGCATCACAGCCCCTGAACGAATTTTGTAAGAATTTGTCTCTCTTTCACTGTCTTTGTTTTACGGGTTTTTAAAAGTAATTTATTTTTATAATGGGGTTTAGCTGCTTTTCACGGCTGTGTTTATGCGGATTTACACCCACTTGACTCACTTCCAGACAGATATCAATACATAGGTTTTAAGATTGTTACTAGTCACATATATTCTTGTGCGGTGAATAGGGGGTGTTGAGTCCACTTCACTGAGCAAGGAGTAGGTCTTGTCTATTACATATTGGGTGTATGGAACGGTATCTGAGCGAATTTGAACCACTTGTTTTATGCATCACCCCACCTCACCTTTCCCGTTAAGCAGCCATAGTGTGTTTTCTAAACGTGTGATTCTGTTCTGTTCTGTAATTCAGTTCAAGTGTAGCAGGTTTTTACATTCCCTCTATAAGTGATAGCTTATGATAAGTGTCTTTTTCTGTGTGACTTATTTCACTTAGAATCGTCGTACCTAAGTCCACTCATCTTGCTTCTACTAGCCTTATGACATTGATTTCATGTCTGAGTGATATTACATTGTACATAAGGACCACAAATTCTTTATCCATTTTTCTCTTTCCTGGGATATTTAAGGTGTCATGAAGTGGAGGTTCTTGTCAACAGAGCAGCCCTAAACTTTGGGGTGCCTGTGTCTTGCTGATTTTTAGTTTTTCCAATTTATACGCCCATGAGTGGACGTGCCCTATGCTCCCTAAGCTGTGTTTTTTCGATGTTTCAGGACACACCGTACACTTCTCCAGAGTGGCTGTTGGCAATTTACATCCCGCCCATCAGCATAGCAAGGCTCCAATTTCTCCATGGCCTGTCCTGCATTTGTGGTTTTGACACTTTTATCAGCATGGCCCTTTTGATGGATGGGAAGCGAGACTTCTTTGTAGCGCTGATTTGCCTTTCCAGGTTGCTTGGTTGGCCAAAAAGGGCGTATGCGTTTTTTCCTGAATATATTCAGGAAAAAACGCATACGCCCTTTTTGGCCAAGGGCATCATTGTCCACGTTTTGCCACTTTTCATGTGCTTTAAAGGCGATTCGAATCTACCTCCTGAAACCTGTTTCCTGCAATTCTGCCTTGCTTTCAAATCCTCTTCGTTGCCTTCCCTCAGTATATTTGTGGACGAGAGTTATCATTTATAACTCTGCAGGGTTGTGAATTGCAGTGCCCATGTGCTCCATTTTTCAACTGTCTTTTTTGGGTGCTGGCCGCAGAAGCGCGGGATTGCCTCAGGCCCTATTCTGGTTCCGGGCGGCAGGCTGAGCCTGTGGTTATTTCTTCTTCCTGATGAGAAAATAGAGTGACCTGTGCCTGTCCCAAAACCTAGATCTAGTCTCTCATTGGCTGCCCCTCTTCCCGTTCATCCTCAGGACAATTTGCAACCTGTACGGAACAGGAGGTTAAAGCTGCTGATTCTCCAAGTAGGGAGATTGCTAGTGAAGTAGCTGGAATGGCGAACCCGAGCACAAGGAGATGAGAAATGAGGTGCGTTTTAGAAACCTTTCAAAATCACACGGTGTACCATCTTCTGGGTTCCTCATGCAAGTTTTCGATGTAGGAAGATGCCCTTGAACCTGGAGATTTGGGACCCATGGGATGGGTACCACGCAGTATTACCTTAAAGTGTCTGCGTTGGCTCACCCAACCTCACCAAAACTCTCAGCCCCAAGAATGTCCACCCTTATGTCTCATCCAGCTGTGGGTCTAGATATGGTCAATCCAGGTTGCGTCACAGCCCCTGAATGAATTTTGTAAGAATTTCTGTCTCTTTCACTGTCTTTGTTTCATGGGTTTTTAAAACTAATTTATTTTTATAATGGGGTTTAGCTGCTTTTCACGGCTGTGTTTATGCGGCTTTACACCCACTTGACACACTTCCAGAGAGATATCAATACATAGGTTTTAAGATTCTTACTAGTCACATATAATCTTGTGCGGTGAATAGGGGGTGTTGAGTCCAGTTCACTGAGCAAGGAGTAGGTCTTGTCTATTACGTATTGCGTGTATGGAACGGTATCTGAGCTAATTTGAAACCCTTGTTTTATGCATCACCCCACCTCACCTTTCCCGCTAAGCAACCATAGTTTTTTTTCTAAATTTGTGACTTTGTTCTGTTTTGTAATTCAGTTCAAATGTAGCGGTTTTTACATTCCCTGTATAAGTTATAGCTTTTGATAAGTGTCTTTTTCTGTGTGACTTATTTCACTTAGAATCGTCGTACCTAAGTCCACCCATCTTGCTTCTACTAGCCTTATGACATTGATTTCATGGCTGAGTGATATTCCATTGTACATAAGGACCACAACTTCTTTATCCATTTTTCTCTTTCCTGGGATATTTAAGGTGTCATGAAGTGGAGGTTCTTGTCAACAGAGCAGCCCTAAACTTTGGGGTGCCTGTGTCTTGCTGATTTTTAGTTTTCCCAATTTATACGCCCATGAGTGGACGTGCCCTATGCTCCCTAAGCTGTGTTTTTTCGATGTTTCAGGCCTCACCGTACACTTCTCCAGAGTGGCTGTTGGCAATTTACATCCCGCCCATCAGCGTAGCAAGGCTGCCATTTCTCCATGGCCTGTCCTGCATTTCTGGTTTTGACACATTTTGCAGCATGACCCTTTTGACCGATGGGAAGTAAGACTTCTTTGTAGCGCTGATTTGCCTTTCCAGGTTGCTTGGTTGGCCAAAAAGGGCGTATGCGTTTTTTCCTGAATATATTCAGGAAAAAACGCATACGCCCTTTTTGGCCACGGGCATCATTGTCGACGTTTTGCCGCTTTTCATGTGCTTTAAAGGCGATTCGAATCTACCTCCTGAAACCTGTTTCCTGTAATTCTGCCTTGCTTTCAAATCCTCTTCCTTGCCTTCCCTCAATATATTTGTGGACGAGAGTTATCATTTATAACTCAGCAGGTTTGTGAATGGCAGTGCCCCTGAGCTCCATTTTTCAACTGTCTTGTTTGGGAGCTGGCCGCAAAAGCACGGGATTTCCTCAGGCCCTATTCTGGTTCCCGGCGGCAGGCTGAGCCTGTGGTTAATTCTTCTTCCTGATGGGAAAATAGAGTGACCTGTGCCTGTCCCAACACCTAGATCTAGTCTCTCATTGGTTGCCCCTCTTCCCGTTCATCCTCAGGACAAATTGCAACCTGTACAGAACAGGAGGTTAAAGGTGCTGATCCTCCAAGTAGGGAGATTGCTAGTGAAGTAGCTGGAATGGCGAACCCGAGCACAAGGAGATGAGAAATGAGGTGCGTTTTAGAAACCTTTCAAAATCACACGGTGTACCTTCTTCTGGGTTCCTCATGCAAGATTTCGATGTAGGAAGATGCCCTTGAACCTGGAGATTTGGGACCCATGGGATGGGTACCATGCAGTGTTACTTTAAAGGGTCTGCGTTTGCTCACCCAACCTCACCCAACCTCTCAGCCCCAAGAGTGTCCACCCTTATGTCTCATCCAGCTGTGGGTCTAGATATGGTCAATCCAGGTTGCATCACAGCCCCTGAACGAATTTTGTAAGAATTTGTCTCTCTTTCACTGTCTTTGTTTTACGGGTTTTTAAAAGTAATTTATTTTTATAATGGGGTTTAGCTGCTTTTCACGGCTGTGTTTATGCGGATTTACACCCACTTGACTCACTTCCAGACAGATATCAATACATAGGTTTTAAGATTGTTACTAGTCACATATATTCTTGTGCGGTGAATAGGGGGTGTTGAGTCCAGTTCACTGAGCAAGGAGTAGGTCTTGTCTATTACATATTGGGTGTATGGAACGGTATCTGAGCGAATTTGAACCCCTTGTTTTATGCATCACCCCACCTCACCTTTCCCGTTAAGCAGCCATAGTGTGTTTTCTAAACGTGTGATTCTGTTCTGTTCTGTAATTCAGTTCAAGTGTAGCAGGTTTTTACATTCCCTCTTAAGTGATAGCTTATGATAAGTATCTTTTTCTGTGTGACTTATTTCACTTAGAATCGTCGTACCTAAGTCCACTCATCTTGCTTCTACTAGCCTTATGACATTGATTTCATGTCTGAGTGATATTGCATTGCACATAAGGACCACAAATTCTTTATCCATTTTTCTCTTTCCTGGGATATTTAAGGTGTCATGAAGTGGAGGTTCTTGTCAACAGAGCAGCCCTAAACTTTGGGGTGCCTGTGTCTTGCTGATTTTTAGTTTTCCCAATTTATACGCCCATGAGTGGATGTGCCCTATGCTCCCTAAGCTGTGTTTTTTCGATGTTTCAGGACACACCGTACACTTCTCCAGAGTGGCTGTTGGCAATTTACATCCCGCCCATCAGTGTAGCAAGGCTGCCATTTCTCCATGGCCTGTCCTGCATTTCTGGTTTTGACACTTTTTGCAGCATGGCCCTTTTGACCGATGGGAAGCGAGACTTCTTTGTAGCGCTGATTTGCCTTTCCAGGTTGCTTGGTTGGCCAAAAAGGGCGTATGCGTTTTTTCCTGAATATATTCAGGAAAAAACGCATACGCCCTTTTTGGCCAAGGGCATCATTGTCGACGTTTTGCCGCTTTTCATGTGCCTTAAAGGCGATTCAAATCTACCTCCTGAAATCTGTTTCCTGCAATTCTGCCTTGCTTTCAAATCCTCTTCGTTGCCTTCCCTCAATATATCTGTGGATGAGAGTTATCACTTATAACTCTGCGGGTTTGTGAATTGCAGTGTCCCGGAGCTCCATTTTTCAACTGTCTTTTTTGAGAGCTGGCCGCAAAAGCACGGGATTGCCTCAGGCCCTATTCTGGTTCCTGGCAGCAGGCTGAGCCTGTGGTTAATTCTTCTTCCTGATGGGAAAATAGAGTGACCTGTGCCTGTCCCAACACCTAGATCTAGTCTCTCATTGGTTGCCCCTCTTCCCGTTCATCCTCAGGACAAATTGCAACCTGTACAGAACAGGAGGTTAAAGGTGCTGATCCTCCAAGTAGGGAGATTGCTAGTAAAGTTGCTGGAATGGCGAACCCGAGCACAAGGAGATAAGAAATGAGGTGCGTTTTAGAAACCTTTCAAAATCACACGGTGTACCTTCTTCTGGGTTCCTCATGCAAGATTTCGATGTAGGAAGATGCCCTTGAACCTGGAGATTTGGGACCCATGGGATGGGTACCATGCAGTATTACTTTAAAGGGTCTGCGTTTGCTCACCCAACCTCACCCAACCTCTCAGCCCCAAGAGTGTCCACCCTTATGTCTCATCCAGCTGTGGGTCTAGATATGGTCAATCCAGGTTGCATCACAGCCCCTGAACGAATTTTGTAAGAATTTGTCTCTCTTTCACTGTCTTTGTTTTACGGGTTTTTAAAAGTAATTTATTTTTATAATGGGGTTTAGCTGCTTTTCACGGCTGTGTTTATGCGGATTTACACCCACTTGACTCACTTCCAGACAGATATCAATACATAGGTTTTAAGATTGTTACTAGTCACATATATTCTTGTGCGGTGAATAGGGGGTGTTGAGTCCAGTTCACTGAGCAAGGAGTAGGTCTTGTCTATTACATATTGGGTGTATGGAACGGTATCTGAGCGAATTTGAACCCCTTGTTTTATGCATCACCCCACCTCACCTTTCCCGTTAAGCAGCCATAGTGTGTTTTCTAAACGCGTGATTCTGTTCTGTTCTGTAATTCAGTTCAAGTGTAGCAGGTTTTTACATTCCCTCTGTAAGTGATAGCTTATGATAAGTGTCTTTTTCTGTGTGACTTATTTCACTTAGAATCGTCGTACCTAAGTCCACTCATCTTGCTTCTACTAGCCTTATGACATTGATTTCATGTCTGAGTGATATTGCATTGTACATAAGGACCACAACTTCTTTATCCATTTTTCTCTTTCCTGGGATATTTAAGGTGTCATGAAGTGGAGGTTCTTGTCAACAGAGCAGCCCTAATCTTTGGGGTGCCTGTGTCTTGCTGATTTTTAGTTTTCCCAATTTATACACCCATGAGTGGACGTGCCCTATGCTCCCTAAGCTGTGTTTTTTCGATGTTTCAGGACACACCGTACACTTCTCCAGAGTGGCTGTTGGCAATTTACATCCCGCCCATCAGCGTAGCAAGGCTGCCATTTCTCCATGGCCTGTCCTGCATTTCTGGTTTTGACACTTTTTGCAGCATGGCCCTTTTGACCGATGGGAAGCGAGACTTCTTTGTAGCGCTGATTTGCCTTTCCAGGTTGCTTGGTTGGCCAAAAAGGGCGTATGCGTTTTTTCCTGAATATATTCAGGAAAAAACGCATACGCCCTTTTTGGCCAAGGGCATCATTGTCCACGTTTTGCCACTTTTCATGTGCTTTAAAGGCGATTCGAATCTACCTCCTGAAACCTGTTTCCTGCAATTCTGCCTTGCTTTCAAATCCTCTTCGTTGCCTTCCCTCAGTATATTTGTGGACGAGAGTTATCATTTATAACTCTGCAGGGTTGTGAATTGCAGTGCCCATGTGCTCCATTTTTCAACTGTCTTTTTTGGGAGCTGGCCGCAGAAGCGCGGGATTGCCTCAGGCCCTATTCTGGTTCCGGGCGGCAGGCTGAGCCTGTGGTTATTTCTTCTTCCTGATGAGAAAATAGAGTGACCTGTGCCTGTCCCAAAACCTAGATCTAGTCTCTCATTGGCTGCCCCTCTTCCCGTTCATCCTCAGGACAATTTGCAACCTGTACGGAACAGGAGGTTAAAGCTGCTGATTCTCCAAGTAGGGAGATTGCTAGTGAAGTAGCTGGAATGGCGAACCCGAGCACAAGGAGATGAGAAATGAGGTGCGTTTTAGAAACCTTTCAAAATCACACGGTGTACCATCTTCTGGGTTCCTCATGCAAGTTTTCGATGTAGGAAGATGCCCTTGAACCTGGAGATTTGGGACCCATGGGATGGGTACCACGCAGTATTACCTTAAAGTGTCTGCGTTGGCTCACCCAACCTCACCAAAACTCTCAGCCCCAAGAATGTCCACCCTTATGTCTCATCCAGCTGTGGGTCTAGATATGGTCAATCCAGGTTGCGTCACAGCCCCTGAATGAATTTTGTAAGAATTTCTGTCTCTTTCACTGTCTTTGTTTCATGGGTTTTTAAAACTAATTTATTTTTATAATGGGGTTTAGCTGCTTTTCACGGCTGTGTTTATGCGGCTTTACACCCACTTGACACACTTCCAGAGAGATATCAATACATAGGTTTTAAGATTCTTACTAGTCACATATAATCTTGTGCGGTGAATAGGGGGTGTTGAGTCCAGTTCACTGAGCAAGGAGTAGGTCTTGTCTATTACGTATTGCGTGTATGGAACGGTATCTGAGCTAATTTGAAACCCTTGTTTTATGCATCACCCCACCTCACCTTTCCCGCTAAGCAACCATAGTTTTTTTTCTAAATTTGTGACTTTGTTCTGTTTTGTAATTCAGTTCAAATGTAGCGGTTTTTACATTCCCTGTATAAGTTATAGCTTTTGATAAGTGTCTTTTTCTGTGTGACTTATTTCACTTAGAATCGTCGTACCTAAGTCCACCCATCTTGCTTCTACTAGCCTTATGACATTGATTTCATGGCTGAGTGATATTCCATTGTACATAAGGACCACAACTTCTTTATCCATTTTTCTCTTTCCTGGGATATTTAAGGTGTCATGAAGTGGAGGTTCTTGTCAACAGAGCAGCCCTAAACTTTGGGGTGCCTGTGTCTTGCTGATTTTTAGTTTTCCCAATTTATACGCCCATGAGTGGACGTGCCCTATGCTCCCTAAGCTGTGTTTTTTCGATGTTTCAGGCCTCACCGTACACTTCTCCAGAGTGGCTGTTGGCAATTTACATCCCGCCCATCAGCGTAGCAAGGCTGCCATTTCTCCATGGCCTGTCCTGCATTTCTGGTTTTGACACTTTTTGCAGCATGACCCTTTTGACCGATGGGAAGTGAGACTTCTTTGTAGCACTGATTTGCCTTTCCAGGTTGCTTGGTTGGCCAAAAAGGGCGTATGCGTTTTTTCCTGAATATATTCAGGAAAAAACGCATACGCCCTTTTTGGCCACGGGCATCATTGTCGACGTTTTGCCGCTTTTCATGTGCTTTAAAGGCGATTCGAATCTACCTCCTGAAACCTGTTTCCTGTAATTCTGCCTTGCTTTCAAATCCTCTTCCTTGCCTTCCCTCAATATATTTGTGGACGAGAGTTATCATTTATAACTCAGCAGGTTTGTGAATGGCAGTGCCCCTGAG
The DNA here is from genome assembly GCF_028021215.1 of Eschrichtius robustus. Lineage (NCBI taxonomy): Eukaryota > Metazoa > Chordata > Mammalia > Artiodactyla > Eschrichtiidae > Eschrichtius > Eschrichtius robustus. Next base: position 793,751 of record NW_027175197.1, read on the forward strand.
CTCCATTTTTCAACTGTCTTGTTTGGGAGCTGGCCGCAAAAGCACGGGATTTCCTCAGGCCCTATTCTGGTTCCCGGCGGCAGGCTGAGCCTGTGGTTAATTCTTCTTCCTGATGGGAAAATAGAGTGACCTGTGCCTGTCCCAACACCTAGATCTAGTCTCTCATTGGTTGCCCCTCTTCCCGTTCATCCTCAGGACAAATTGCAACCTGTACAGAACAGGAGGTTAAAGGTGCTGATTCTCAAAGCAGGGAGATTGCTAGTAAAGTAGCTGGAATGGCGAACCCGAGCACAAGGAGATGAGAAATGAGGTGCGTTTTAGAAACCTTTCAAAATCACACGGTGTACCTTCTTCTGGGTTCCTCATGCAAGATTTCGATGTAGGAAGATGCCCTTGAACCTGGAGATTTGGGACCCATGGGATGGGTACCATGCAGTATTAATTTAAAGGGTCTGCGTTTGCTCACCCAACCTCACCCAACCTCTCAGCCCCAAGAGTGTCCACCCTTATGACTCATCCAGCTGTGGGTCTAGATATGGTCAATCCAGGTTGCATCACATCCCCTGAACGAATTTTGTAAGAATTTCTCTCTCTTTCACTGTCTTTGTTTTACGGGTTTTTAAAAGTAATTTATTTTTATAATGGGGTTTAGCTGCTTTTCACGGCTGTGTTTATGCGGATTTACACCCACTTGACTCACTTCCAGACAGATATCAATACATAGGTTTTAAGATTGTTACTAGTCACATATATTCTTGTGCGGTGAATAGGGGGTGTTGAGTCCAGTTCACTGAGCAAGGAGTAGGTCTTGTCTATTACATATTGGGTGTATGGAACGGTATCTGAGCGAATTTGAACCCCTTGTTTTATGCATCACCCCACCTCACCTTTCCCGTTAAGCAGCCATAGTGTGTTTTCTAAACGTGTGATTCTGTTCTGTTCTGTAATTCAGTTCAAGTGTAGCAGGTTTTTACATTCCCTCTATAAGTGATAGCTTATGATAAGTGTCTTTTTCTGTGTGACTTATTTCACTTAGAATCGTCGTACCTAAGTCCACTCATCTTGCTTCTACTAGCCTTATGACATTGATTTCATGTCTGAGTGATATTGCATTGTACATAAGGACCACAACTTCTTTATCCATTTTTCTCTTTCCTGGGATATTTAAGGTGTCATGAAGTGGAGGTTCTTGTCAACAGAGCAGCCCTAAACTTTGGGGTGCCTGTGTCTTGCTGATTTTTAGTTTTCCCAATTTATACGCCCATGAGTGGACGTGCCCTATGCTCCCTAAGCTGTGTTTTTTCGATGTTTCAGGACACACCGTACACTTCTCCAGAGTGGCTGTTGGCAATTTACATCCCGCTCATCAGCGTAGCAAGGCTGCCATTTCTCCATGGCCTGTCCTGCATTTCTGGTTTTGACACTTTTTGCAGCATGGCCCTTTTGACCGATGGGAAGCGAGACTTCTTTGTAGCGCTGATTTGCCTTTTCAGGTTGCTTGGTTGGCCAAAAAGGGCGTATGCGTTTTTTCCTGAATATATTCAGGAAAAAACGCATACGCCCTTTTTGGCCAAGGGCATCATTGTCGACGTTTTGCCGCTTTTCATATGCTTTAAAGGCGATTCGAATCTACCTCCTGAAATCTGTTTTCTGCAATTCTGCCTTGCTTTCAAATCCTCTTCGTTGCCTTCCCTCAATATATCTGTGGATGAGAGTTATCATTTATAACTCTGCGGGTTTGTGAATTGCAGTGTCCCTGAGCTCCATTTTTCAACTGTCTTGTTTGGGAGCTGGCCGCAAAAGCACGGGATTGCCTCAGGCCCTATTCTGGTTCCCGGCGGCAGGCTGAGCCTGTGGTTAATTCTTCTTCCTGATGGGAAAATAGAGTGACCTGTGCCTGTCCCAACACCTAGATCTAGTCTCTCATTGGTTGCCCCTCTTCCCGTTCATCCTCAGGACAAATTGCAACCTGTACAGAACAGGAGGTTAAAGGTGCTGATTCTCAAAGTAGGGAGATTGCTAGTGAAGTAGCTGGAATGGCGAACCCGAGCACAAGGAGATGAGAAATGAGGTGCGTTTTAGAAACCTTTCAAAATCACACGGTGTACCTTCTTCTGGGTTCCTCATGCAAGATTTCGATGTAGGAAGATGCCCTTGAACCTGGAGATTTGGGACCCATGGGATGGGTACCATGCAGTATTACTTTAAAGGGTCTGCGTTTGCTCACCCAACCTCACCCAACCTCTCAGCCCCAAGAGTGTCCACCCTTATGTCTCATCCAGCTGTGGGTCTAGATATGGTCAATCCAGGTTGCATCACAGCCCCTGAACGAATTTTGTAAGAATTTGTCTCTCTTTCACTGTCTTTATTTTACGGGTTTTTAAAAGTAATTTATTTTTATAATGGGGTTTAGCTGCTTTTCACGGCTGTGTTTATGCGGATTTACACCCACTTGACTCACTTCCAGACAGATATCAATACATAGGTTTTAAGATTGTTACTAGTCACATATATTCTTGTGCGGTGAATAGGGGGTGTTGAGTCCAGTTCACTGAGCAAGGAGTAGGTCTTGTCTATTACATATTGGGTGTATGGAACGGTATCTGAGCGAATTTGAACCCCTTGTTTTATGCATCACCCCACCTCACCTTTCCCGTTAAGCAGCCATAGTGTGTTTTCTAAACGCGTGATTCTGTTCTGTTCTGTAATTCAGTTCAAGTGTAGCAGGTTTTTACATTCCCTCTGTAAGTGATAGCTTATGATAAGTGTCTTTTTCTGTGTGACTTATTTCACTTAGAATCGTCGTACCTAAGTCCACTCATCTTGCTTCTACTAGCCTTATGACATTGATTTCATGTCTGAGTGATATTGCATTGTACATAAGGACCACAACTTCTTTATCCATTTTTCTCTTTCCTGGGATATTTAAGGTGTCATGAAGTGGAGGTTCTTGTCAACAGAGCAGCCCTAATCTTTGGGGTGCCTGTGTCTTGCTGATTTTTAGTTTTCCCAATTTATACGCCCATGAGTGGACGTGCCCTATGCTCCCTAAGCTGTGTTTTTTCGATGTTTCAGGACACACCGTACACTTCTCCAGAGTGGCTGTTGGCAATTTACATCCCGCCCATCAGCGTAGCAAGGCTGCCATTTCTCCATGGCCTGTCCTGCATTTCTGGTTTTGACACTTTTTGCAGCATGGCCCTTTTGACCGATGGGAAGCGAGACTTCTTTGTAGCGCTGATTTGCCTTTCCAGGTTGCTTGGTTGGCCAAAAAGGGCGTATGCGTTTTTTCCTGAATATATTCAGGAAAAAACGCATACGCCCTTTTTGGCCAAGGGCATCATTGTCCACGTTTTGCCACTTTTCATGTGCTTTAAAGGCGATTCGAATCTACCTCCTGAAACCTGTTTCCTGCAATTCTGCCTTGCTTTCAAATCCTCTTCGTTGCCTTCCCTCAGTATATTTGTGGACGAGAGTTATCATTTATAACTCTGCAGGGTTGTGAATTGCAGTGCCCATGTGCTCCATTTTTCAACTGTCTTTTTTGGGAGCTGGCCGCAGAAGCGCGGGATTGCCTCAGGCCCTATTCTGGTTCCGGACGGCAGGCTGAGCCTGTGGTTATTTCTTCTTCCTGATGAGAAAATAGAGTGACCTGTGCCTGTCCCAAAACCTAGATCTAGTCTCTCATTGGCTGCCCCTCTTCCCGTTCATCCTCAGGACAATTTGCAACCTGTACGGAACAGGAGGTTAAAGCTGCTGATTCTCCAAGTAGGGAGATTGCTAGTGAAGTAGCTGGAATGGCGAACCCGAGCACAAGGAGATGAGAAATGAGGTGCGTTTTAGAAACCTTTCAAAATCACACGGTGTACCATCTTCTGGGTTCCTCATGCAAGTTTTCGATGTAGGAAGATGCCCTTGAACCTGGAGATTTGGGACCCATGGGATGGGTACCACGCAGTATTACCTTAAAGTGTCTGCGTTGGCTCACCCAACCTCACCAAAACTCTCAGCCCCAAGAATGTCCACCCTTATGTCTCATCCAGCTGTGGGTCTAGATATGGTCAATCCAGGTTGCGTCACAGCCCCTGAATGAATTTTGTAAGAATTTCTGTCTCTTTCACTGTCTTTGTTTCATGGGTTTTTAAAACTAATTTATTTTTATAATGGGGTTTAGCTGCTTTTCACGGCTGTGTTTATGCGGCTTTACACCCACTTGACACACTTCCAGAGAGATATCAATACATAGGTTTTAAGATTCTTACTAGTCACATATAATCTTGTGCGGTGAATAGGGGGTGTTGAGTCCAGTTCACTGAGCAAGGAGTAGGTCTTGTCTATTACGTATTGCGTGTATGGAACGGTATCTGAGCTAATTTGAAACCCTTGTTTTATGCATCACCCCACCTCACCTTTCCCGCTAAGCAACCATAGTTTTTTTTCTAAATTTGTGACTTTGTTCTGTTTTGTAATTCAGTTCAAATGTAGCGGTTTTTACATTCCCTGTATAAGTTATAGCTTTTGATAAGTGTCTTTTTCTGTGTGACTTATTTCACTTAGAATCGTCGTACCTAAGTCCACCCATCTTGCTTCTACTAGCCTTATGACATTGATTTCATGGCTGAGTGATATTCCATTGTACATAAGGACCACAACTTCTTTATCCATTTTTCTCTTTCCTGGGATATTTAAGGTGTCATGAAGTGGAGGTTCTTGTCAACAGAGCAGCCCTAAACTTTGGGGTGCCTGTGTCTTGCTGATTTTTAGTTTTCCCAATTTATACGCCCATGAGTGGACGTGCCCTATGCTCCCTAAGCTGTGTTTTTTCGATGTTTCAGGCCTCACCGTACACTTCTCCAGAGTGGCTGTTGGCAATTTACATCCCGCCCATCAGCGTAGCAAGGCTGCCATTTCTCCATGGCCTGTCCTGCATTTCTGGTTTTGACACTTTTTGCAGCATGACCCTTTTGACCGATGGGAAGTGAGACTTCTTTGTAGCACTGATTTGCCTTTCCAGGTTGCTTGGTTGGCCAAAAAGGGCGTATGCGTTTTTTCCTGAATATATTCAGGAAAAAACGCATACGCCCTTTTTGGCCACGGGCATCATTGTCGACGTTTTGCCGCTTTTCATGTGCTTTAAAGGCGATTCGAATCTACCTCCTGAAACCTGTTTCCTGTAATTCTGCCTTGCTTTCAAATCCTCTTCCTTGCCTTCCCTCAATAGATTTCTGGACGAGAGTTATCATTTATAACTCAGCAGGTTTGTGAATGGCAGTGCCCCTGAGCTCCATTTTTCAACTGTCTTGTTTGGGAGCTGGCCGCAAAAGCACGGGATTTCCTCAGGCCCTATTCTGGTTCCCGGCGGCAGGCTGAGCCTGTGGTTAATTCTTCTTCCTGATGGGAAAATAGAGTGACCTGTGCCTGTCCCAACACCTAGATCTAGTCTCTCATTGGTTGCCCCTCTTCCCGTTCATCCTCAGGACAAATTGCAACCTGTACAGAACAGGAGGTTAAAGGTGCTGATTCTCAAAGCAGGGAGATTGCTAGTAAAGTAGCTGGAATGGCGAACCCGAGCACAAGGAGATGAGAAATGAGGTGCGTTTTAGAAACCTTTCAAAATCACACGGTGTACCTTCTTCTGGGTTCCTCATGCAAGATTTCGATGTAGGAAGATGCCCTTGAACCTGGAGATTTGGGACCCATGGGATGGGTACCATGCAGTATTACTTTAAAGGGTCTGCGTTTGCTCACCCAACCTCACCCAACCTCTCAGCCCCAAGAGTGTCCACCCTTATGACTCATCCAGCTGTGGGTCTAGATATGGTCAATCCAGGTTGCATCACATCCCCTGAACGAATTTTGTAAGAATTTCTCTCTCTTTCACTGTCTTTGTTTTACGGGTTTTTAAAAGTAATTTATTTTTATAATGGGGTTTAGCTGCTTTTCACGGCTGTGTTTATGCGGATTTACACCCACTTGACTCACTTCCAGACAGATATCAATACATAGGTTTTAAGATTGTTACTAGTCACATATATTCTTGTGCGGTGAATAGGGGGTGTTGAGTCCAGTTCACTGAGCAAGGAGTAGGTCTTGTCTATTACATATTGGGTGTATGGAACGGTATCTGAGCGAATTTGAACCCCTTGTTTTATGCATCACCCCACCTCACCTTTCCCGTTAAGCAGCCATAGTGTGTTTTCTAAACGTGTGATTCTGTTCTGTTCTGTAATTCAGTTCAAGTGTAGCGGTTTTTACATTCCCTCTATAAGTGATAGCTTATGATAAGTGTCTTTTTCTGTGTGACTTATTTCACTTAGAATCGTCGTACCTAAGTCCACTCATCTTGCTTCTACTAGCCTTATGACATTGATTTCATGTCTGAGTGATATTGCATTGTACATAAGGACCACAACTTCTTTATCCATTTTTCTCTTTCCTGGGATATTTAAGGTGTCATGAAGTGGAGGTTCTTGTCAACAGAGCAGCCCTAAACTTTGGGGTGCCTGTGTCTTGCTGATTTTTAGTTTTCCGAATTTATACGCCCATGAGTGGACGTGCCCTATGCTCCCTAAGCTGTGTTTTTTCGATGTTTCAGGACACACCGTACACTTCTCCAGAGTGGCTGTTGGCAATTTACATCCCGCTAATCAGCGTAGCAAGGCTGCCATTTCTCCATGGCCTGTCCTGCATTTCTGGTTTTGACACTTTTTGCAGCATGGCCCTTTTGACCGATGGGAAGCGAGACTTCTTTGTAGCGCTGATTTGCCTTTCCAGGTTGCTTGGTTGGCCAAAAAGGGCGTATGCGTTTTTTCCTGAATATATTCAGGAAAAAACGCATACGCCCTTTTTGGCCAAGGGCATCATTGTCGACGTTTTGCCGCTTTTCATGTGCTTTAAAGGCGATTCGAATCTACCTCCTGAAATCTGTTTTCTGCAATTGTGCCTTGCTTTAAATCCTCTTCGTTGCCTTCCCTCAATATATCTGTGGATGAGAGTTATCATTTATAGCTCTGCGGGTTTGTGAATTGCAGTGTCCCTGAGCTCCATTTTTCAACTCGCTTTTTTGGGAGCTGGCCGCAAAAGCGCGGGATTGCCTCAGGCCCTATTGTGCTTCTGGGCGGCAGGCTGAGCCTGTGATTAATTCTTCTTCCTGATGGGATATTAGAGTGACCTGTGCATGTCCCAACACCTAGATCTAGTCTCTCATTGGTTGCCCCTTTTCCCGTTCATCCTCAGGACAAATTGCAACCTGTACGGAACAGGAGGTTAAAGGTGCTGATTCTCCAAGTAAGGAGATTGCTAGTAAAGTAGCTGGAAAGGCGAACCCGAGCACAAGGAGATGAGAAATGGGGTGTGTTTTAGAAACCTTTCAAAATCACACGGTGTACCATCTTCTGAGTTTCTCATGCATGTTTTCGATGTAGGAAGATGCCCTTGAACCTGGAGATTTGGGACCCATGGGATGGGTACCACGCAGTATTACTTTAAAGGGTCTGCACTTGCTCATCCAACATCACCCAACCTCTAAGCCCCAATAGTGTCCACGCTTATGTCTCATCCAGCTGTGGGTCCAGATATGGTCAATCCAGGTTGCATCACAGCTTCTGAACTAATTTTGTAAGAATTTCTCTCTCTTTCACTGTCTTTGTTTTACTGGTTTTTAAAAGTAATTTATTTTTATAATGGGGTTTAGCTGCTTTTCACCGCTGTGTTTATGCAGCTTTACACCCACTTGACACACTTCCAGAGAGATATCAATACATAGGTTTTAAGATTCTTACTAGTCAGATATATACTTGTGCGGTGAATAGGGGGTGTTGAGTCCAGTTCACTGAGCAAGGAGTAGGTCTTGTCTATTACATATTGGGTGTATGGAACGGTATCTGAGCTAATTTGAAACCCTTGTTTTATGCATCACCCCACCTCACCTTTCCCGTTAAGCAGCCATAGTGTGTTTTCTAAACGTGTGACTCTGTTCTGTTTTGTAATTCAGTTCAAGTGTAGCGGTTTTTACATTCCCTCTATAAGTGATAGCTTTTGATAAGTGTCTTTTTCTGTGTGACTTATTTCACTTAGCATCGTCGTACCTAAATCCACTCATCTTGCTTCTACTAGCCTTATGACATTGATTTCATGTCTGAGTGATATTCCATTGTACATAAGGACCACAACTTCTTTATCTATTTTTCTCTTTCCTGGGATATTTAAGGTGTCATGAAGTGGAGGTTCTTGTCAACAGAGCAGCCCTAAACTTTGGTGTGCCTGTGTCTTGCTGATTTTTAGTTTTCCCAAATTATACGCCCATGAGTGGACGTGCCCTATGCTCCCTAAGCTGTGTTTTTTCGATGTTTCAGGACACACCGTACACTTCTCCAGAGTGGCTGTTGGCAATTTACATCCCGCCCATCAGCGTAGAAAGGCTGCCATTTCTACATGGCCTGTCCTGCATTTCTGGTTTTGACACTTTTTGCAGCATGTCCCTTTTGGCCGATGGGAAGCGAGACTTTTTTTAGCGCTGATTTGCCTTTCCAGGTTGCTTGGTTGGCCAAAAAGGGCGTATGCGTTTTTTCCTGAATATATTCAGGAAAAAACGCATACGCCCTTTTTGGCCAAGGGCATCATTGTCCACGTTTTGCCGCTTTTCATGTGCTTTAAAGGCGATTCGAATCTACCTCCTGAAACCTGTTTCCTGCAATTCTGCCTTGCTTTCAAATCCTCTTCGTTGCCTTTCCTCAGTATATTTGTGGACGAGAGTTATCATTTATAACTCTGCAGGGTTGTGAATTGCAGTGCCCATGTGCTCCATTTTTCAACTGTCTTTTTTGGGAGCTGGCCGCAGAAGCGCGGGATTGCCTCAGGCCCTATTCTGGTTCCGGGCGGCAGGCTGAGCCTGTGGTTATTTCTTCTTCCTGATGAGAAAATAGAGTGACCTGTGCCTGTCCCAAAACCTAGATCTAGTCTCTCATTGGCTGCCCCTCTTCCCGTTCATCCTCAGGACAATTTGCAACCTGTACGGAACAGGAGGTTAAAGCTGCTGATTCTCCAAGTAGGGAGATTGCTAGTGAAGTAGCTGGAATGGCGAACCCGAGCACAAGGAGATGAGAAATGAGGTGCGTTTTAGAAACCTTTCAAAATCACACGGTGTACCATCTTCTGGGTTCCTCATGCAAGTTTTCGATGTAGGAAGATGCCCTTGAACCTGGAGATTTGGGACCCATGGGATGGGTACCACGCAGTATTACCTTAAAGTGTCTGCGTTGGCTCACCCAACCTCACCAAAACTCTCAGCCCCAAGAATGTCCACCCTTATGTCTCATCCAGCTGTGGGTCTAGATATGGTCAATCCAGGTTGCGTCACAGCCCCTGAATGAATTTTGTAAGAATTTCTGTCTCTTTCACTGTCTTTGTTTCATGGGTTTTTAAAACTAATTTATTTTTATAATGGGGTTTAGCTGCTTTTCACGGCTGTGTTTATGCGGCTTTACACCCACTTGACACACTTCCAGAGAGATATCAATACATAGGTTTTAAGATTCTTACTAGTCACATATAATCTTGTGCGGTGAATAGGGGGTGTTGAGTCCAGTTCACTGAGCAAGGAGTAGGTCTTGTCTATTACGTATTGCGTGTATGGAACGGTATCTGAGCTAATTTGAAACCCTTGTTTTATGCATCACCCCACCTCACCTTTCCCGCTAAGCAACCATAGTTTTTTTTCTAAATTTGTGACTTTGTTCTGTTTTGTAATTCAGTTCAAATGTAGCGGTTTTTACATTCCCTGTATAAGTTATAGCTTTTGATAAGTGTCTTTTTCTGTGTGACTTATTTCACTTAGAATCGTCGTACTTAAGTCCACCCATCTTGCTTCTACTAGCCTTATGACATTGATTTCATGGCTGAGTGATATTCCATTGTACATAAGGACCACAACTTCTTTATCCATTTTTCTCTTTCCTGGGATATTTAAGGTGTCATGAAGTGGAGGTTCTTGTCAACAGAGCAGCCCTAAACTTTGGGGTGCCTGTGTCTTGCTGATTTTTAGTTTTCCCAATTTATACGCCCATGAGTGGACGTGCCCTATGCTCCCTAAGCTGTGTTTTTTCGATGTTTCAGGCCTCACCGTACACTTCTCCAGAGTGGCTGTTGGCAATTTACATCCCGCCCATCAGCGTAGCAAGGCTGCCATTTCTCCATGGCCTGTCCTGCATTTCTGGTTTTGACACTTTTTGCAGCATGACCCTTTTGACCGATGGGAAGTGAGACTTCTTTGTAGCACTGATTTGCCTTTCCAGGTTGCTTGGTTGGCCAAAAAGGGCGTATGCGTTTTTTCCTGAATATATTCAGGAAAAAACGCATACGCCCTTTTTGGCCACGGGCATCATTGTCGACGTTTTGCCGCTTTTCATGTGCTTTAAAGGCGATTCGAATCTACCTCCTGAAACCTGTTTCCTGTAATTCTGCCTTGCTTTCAAATCCTCTTCCTTGCCTTCCCTCAATAGATTTCTGGACGAGAGTTATCATTTATAACTCAGCAGGTTTGTGAATGGCAGTGCCCCTGAGCTCCATTTTTCAACTGTCTTGTTTGGGAGCTGGCCGCAAAAGCACGGGATTTCCTCAGGCCCTATTCTGGTTCCCGGCGGCAGGCTGAGCCTGTGGTTAATTCTTCTTCCTGATGGGAAAATAGAGTGACCTGTGCCTGTCCCAACACCTAGATCTAGTCTCTCATTGGTTGCCCCTCTTCCCGTTCATCCTCAGGACAAATTGCAACCTGTACAGAACAGGAGGTTAAAGGTGCTGATTCTCAAAGCAGGGAGATTGCTAGTAAAGTAGCTGGAATGGCGAACCCGAGCACAAGGAGATGAGAAATGAGGTGCGTTTTAGAAACCTTTCAAAATCACACGGTGTACCTTCTTCTGGGTTCCTCATGCAAGATTTCGATGTAGGAAGATGCCCTTGAACCTGGAGATTTGGGACCCATGGGATGGGTACCATGCAGTATTACTTTAAAGGGTCTGCGTTTGCTCACCCAACCTCACCCAACCTCTCAGCCCCAAGAGTGTCCACCCTTATGACTCATCCAGCTGTGGGTCTAGATATGGTCAATCCAGGTTGCATCACATCCCCTGAACGAATTTTGTAAGAATTTCTCTCTCTTTCACTGTCTTTGTTTTACGGGTTTTTAAAAGTAATTTATTTTTATAATGGGGTTTAGCTGCTTTTCACGGCTGTGTTTATGCGGATTTACACCCACTTGACTCACTTCCAGACAGATATCAATACATAGGTTTTAAGATTGTTACTAGTCACATATATTCTTGTGCGGTGAATAGGGGGTGTTGAGTCCAGTTCACTGAGCAAGGAGTAGGTCTTGTCTATTACATATTGGGTGTATGGAACGGTATCTGAGCGAATTTGAACCCCTTGTTTTATGCATCACCCCACCTCACCTTTCCCGTTAAGCAGCCATAGTGTGTTTTCTAAACGTGTGATTCTGTTCTGTTCTGTAATTCAGTTCAAGTGTAGCGGTTTTTACATTCCCTCTATAAGTGATAGCTTATGATAAGTGTCTTTTTCTGTGTGACTTATTTCACTTAGAATCGTCGTACCTAAGTCCACTCATCTTGCTTCTACTAGCCTTATGACATTGATTTCATGTCTGAGTGATATTGCATTGTACATAAGGACCACAACTTCTTTATCCATTTTTCTCTTTCCTGGGATATTTAAGGTGTCATGAAGTGGAGGTTCTTGTCAACAGAGCAGCCCTAAACTTTGGGGTGCCTGTGTCTTGCTGATTTTTAGTTTTCCGAATTTATACGCCCATGAGTGGACGTGCACTATGCTCCCTAAGCTGTGTTTTTTCGATGTTTCAGGACACACCGTACACTTCTCCAGAGTGGCTGTTGGCAATTTACATCCCGCTAATCAGCGTAGCAAGGCTGCCATTTCTCCATGGCCTGTCCTGCATTTCTGGTTTTGACACTTTTTGCAGCATGGCCCTTTTGACCGATGGGAAGCGAGACTTCTTTGTAGCGCTGATTTGCCTTTCCAGGTTGCTTGGTTGGCCAAAAAGGGCGTATGCGTTTTTTCCTGAATATATTCAGGAAAAAACGCATACGCCCTTTTTGGCCAAGGGCATCATTGTCGACGTTTTGCCGCTTTTCATGTGCTTTAAAGGCGATTCGAATCTACCTCCTGAAATCTGTTTTCTGCAATTGTGCCTTGCTTTAAATCCTCTTCGTTGCCTTCCCTCAATATATCTGTGGATGAGAGTTATCATTTATAGCTCTGCGGGTTTGTGAATTGCAGTGTCCCTGAGCTCCATTTTTCAACTCGCTTTTTTGGGAGCTGGCCGCAAAAGCGCGGGATTGCCTCAGGCCCTATTGTGCTTCTGGGCGGCAGGCTGAGCCTGTGATTAATTCTTCTTCCTGATGGGATATTAGAGTGACCTGTGCATGTCCCAACACCTAGATCTAGTCTCTCATTGGTTGCCCCTTTTCCCGTTCATCCTCAGGACAAATTGCAACCTGTACGGAACAGGAGGTTAAAGGTGCTGATTCTCCAAGTAAGGAGATTGCTAGTAAAGTAGCTGGAAAGGCGAACCCGAGCACAAGGAGATGAGAAATGGGGTGTGTTTTAGAAACCTTTCAAAATCACACGGTGTACCATCTTCTGAGTTTCTCATGCATGTTTTCGATGTAGGAAGATGCCCTTGAACCTGGAGATTTGGGACCCATGGGATGGGTACCACGCAGTATTACTTTAAAGGGTCTGCACTTGCTCATCCAACATCACCCAACCTCTAAGCCCCAATAGTGTCCACGCTTATGTCTCATCCAGCTGTGGGTCCAGATATGGTCAATCCAGGTTGCATCACAGCTTCTGAACTAATTTTGTAAGAATTTCTCTCTCTTTCACTGTCTTTGTTTTACTGGTTTTTAAAAGTAATTTATTTTTATAATGGGGTTTAGCTGCTTTTCACCGCTGTGTTTATGCAGCTTTACACCCACTTGACACACTTCCAGAGAGATATCAATACATAGGTTTTAAGATTCTTACTAGTCAGATATATACTTGTGCGGTGAATAGGGGGTGTTGAGTCCAGTTCACTGAGCAAGGAGTAGGTCTTGTCTATTACATATTGGGTGTATGGAACGGTATCTGAGCTAATTTGAAACCCTTGTTTTATGCATCACCCCACCTCACCTTTCCCGTTAAGCAGCCATAGTGTGTTTTCTAAACGTGTGACTCTGTTCTGTTTTGTAATTCAGTTCAAGTGTAGCGGTTTTTACATTCCCTCTATAAGTGATAGCTTTTGATAAGTGTCTTTTTCTGTGTGACTTATTTCACTTAGCATCGTCGTACCTAAATCCACTCATCTTGCTTCTACTAGCCTTATGACATTGATTTCATGTCTGAGTGATATTCCATTGTACATAAGGACCACAACTTCTTTATCTATTTTTCTCTTTCCTGGGATATTTAAGGTGTCATGAAGTGGAGGTTCTTGTCAACAGAGCAGCCCTAAACTTTGGTGTGCCTGTGTCTTGCTGATTTTTAGTTTTCCCAAATTATACGCCCATGAGTGGACGTGCCCTATGCTCCCTAAGCTGTGTTTTTTCGATGTTTCAGGACACACCGTACACTTCTCCAGAGTGGCTGTTGGCAATTTACATCCCGCCCATCAGCGTAGAAAGGCTGCCATTTCTACATGGCCTGTCCTGCATTTCTGGTTTTGACACTTTTTGCAGCATGTCCCTTTTGGCCGATGGGAAGCGAGACTTTTTTTAGCGCTGATTTGCCTTTCCAGGTTGCTTGGTTGGCCAAAAAGGGCGTATGCGTTTTTTCCTGAATATATTCAGGAAAAAACGCATACGCCCTTTTTGGCCAAGGGCATCATTGTCCACGTTTTGCCGCTTTTCATGTGCTTTAAAGGCGATTCGAATCTACCTCCTGAAACCTGTTTCCTGCAATTCTGCCTTTCTTTCAAATCCTCTTCGTTGCCTTCCTTCAGTATATTTGTGGACGAGAGTTATCATTTATAACTCTGCAGGGTTGTGAATTGCAGTGCCCATGTGCTCCATTTTTCAACTGGCTTTTTTGGGAGCTGGCCGCAGAAGCGCGGGATTGCCTCAGGCCCTATTCTGGTTCCGGGCGGCAGGCTGAGCCTGTGGTTATTTCTTCTTCCTGATGAGAAAATAGAGTGACCTGTGCCTGTCCCAAAACCTAGATCTAGTCTCTCATTGGCTGCCCCTCTTCCCGTTCATCCTCAGGACAAATTGCAACCTGTACGAAACAGGAGGTTAAAGGTGCTGATTCTCCAAGTAGGGAGATTGCTAGTGAAGTAGCTGGAATGGCGAACCCGAGCACAAGGAGATGAGAAATGAGGTGCGTTTTAGAAACGTTTCAAAATCACATGGTGTACCATCTTCTGGGTTCCTCATGCAAGTTTTCGATGTAGGAAGATGCCCTTGAACCTGGAGAATTGGGACCCATGGGATGGGTACCACGCAGTATTACCTTAAAGGTTCTGCGTTGGCTCACCCAACCTCACCAAAACTCTCAGCCCCAAGAATGTCCACCCTTATGTCTCATCCAGCTGTGGGTCTAGATATGGTCAATCCAGGTTGCGTCACAGCCCCTGAATGAATTTTGTAAGAATTTCTGTCTCTTTCACTGTCTTTGTTTCATGGGTTTTTAAAACTAATTTATTTTTATAATGGGGTTTAGCTGCTTTTCACGGCTGTGTTTATGCGGCTTTACACCCACTTGACACACTTCCAGAGAGATATCAATACATAGGTTTTAAGATTCTTACTAGTCACATATATTCTTGTGCGGTGAATAGGGGGTGTTGAGTCCAGTTCACTGAGCAAGGAGTAGGTCTTGTCTATTACGTATTGCGTGTATGGAACGGTATCTGAGCTAATTTGAAACCCTTGTTTTATGCATCACCCCACCTCACCTTTCCCGTTAAGCAACCATAGTCTTTTTTCTAAATGTGTGACTTTGTTCTGTTTTGTAATTCAGTTCAAATGTAGCGGTTTTTACATTCCCTGTATAAGTTATAGCTTTTGATAAGTGTCTTTTTCTGTGTGACTTATTTCACTCATAATCGTCGTACCTAACTCCACCCATCTTGCTTCTACTTGCCTTATGACATTGATTTCATGGCTGAGTGATATTCCATTGTACATAAGGACCACAACTTCTTTATCCATTTTTCTCTTTCCTGGGATATTTAAGGTGTCATGAAGTGGAGGTTCTTGTCAACAGAGCAGCCCTAAACTTTGGGGTGCCTGTGTCTTGCTGATTTTTAGTTTTCAAAATTTATACGCCCATGAGTGGAAGTGCCCTATGCTCCCTAAGCTGTGTTTTTTCGAAGTTTCAGGCCTCACCGTACACTTCTCCAGAGTGGCTGTTGGCAGTTTACATCCCGCCCATCAGCGTAGCAAGGCTCCAATTTCTCCATGGCCTGTCCTGCATTTGTGGTTTTGACACTTTTATCAGCATGGCCCTTTTGACGGATGGGAAGCGAGACTTCTTTGTAGCGCTGATTTGCCTTTCCAGGTTGCTTGGTTGGCCAAAATGGGCGTATGCGTTTTTTCCTGAATATATTCAGGAAAAAACGCATACGCCCTTTTTGTCCAAGGTCATCATTGTCAACGTTTTGCCGCTTTTCATGTGCTTTAAAGGCGATTCGAATCTACCTCCTGAAATCTGTTTCCTGCAGTTCTGCCTTGCTTTCAAATCCTCTTCGTTGCTTTCCCTCAATATATTTGTGGACGAGAATTATCATTTATAAGTCTGCAGGTTTGTGAATTGCAGTGTCCCTGAGGTCCATTTTTCAACTCGCTTTTTTGGGATCTGGCCGCAAAAGCGCGGGATTGCCTCAGGCCCTATTCTGGTTCCGGGTGGCAGGCTGAGCCTGTGGTATTTTCTTCTTCCTGATGGGAAAATAGAGTGACCTGTGCCTGTCCCAACACCTATATCTAGTCTCTCATTGGTTGCCCCTCTTCCCGTTCATCCTCAGAACAAATTGCAACCTGTACGGAACAGGAGGTTAAAGTTGCTGATTCTCCAAGTAGGGAGATTGCTAGGAAAGTAGCTGGAATGGCGAACCCGAGCACAAGGAGATGAGAAATGAGGTGCGTTTTAGAAACCTTTCAAAATCACACGGTGTACCATTTTCTGGGTTTCTCATGCATGTTTTCGATGTAGGAAGATGGCCTAGAACCTGGAGATTTGGGACCCATGGGATGGGTACCATGCAGTATTACTTTAAAGGGTCTGTGTTGGCTCACCCAACCTCACCCAACCTCTCAGCCCCAAGAGTGTCCACCCTTAGGTCTCATCCAGCTGTGGGTCTAGATATGTTCAATCCAGGTTGCATCACAGCCCCTGAACGAATTGGGTAAGAATTTCTCTCTATTTCACTGTCTTTGTTTTACGGGTTTTTACAAATAATTTATTTTTATAATGGGGTTTAGCTGCTTTTCACGGCTGTGTTTATGCGGCTTTACACCCACTTGACACACTTCCAGAGAGATATCAATACATAGGTTTTAAGATTCTTACTAGTCAGATATATACTTGTGCGGTGAATAGGGGGTGTTGTGTCCAGTTCACTGAGCAAGGAGTAGGTCTTGTCTATTACATATTGGGTGTATGGAACGGTATCTGAGCTAATTTGAAACCCTTGTTTTATGCATCACACCACCTCACCTTTACCGTTAAGCAGCCATAGTGTGTTTTCTAAACGTGTGACTCTGTTCTCTTTTGTAATTCAGTTCAAGAGTAGCAGTTTTTACATTCCCTCTATACGTGATAGCTTATGATAAGTGTCTTTTTCTGTGTGACTTATTTCACTTAGAGTCGTCGTACCTAAATCCACTCATCATGCTGCTACTAGCCTTATGACATTGATTTCATGTCTGAGTGATATTGCATTGTACATAAGGACCACAACTTCTTTATCCATTTTTCTCTTCCCTGGGATACTTAAGGTGTCATGAAGTGGAGGTTCTTGTCAACAGAGCAGCCCTAAACTTTGGGGTGCCTGTGTCTTGCTGATTTTTAGTTTTCCCAATTTATACGCCCATGAGTGGAAGTGCCCTATGCTCCCTAAGCTGTGTTTTTTCGATGTTTCAGGCCTCACCGTACACTTCTCCAGGGTGGCTGTTGGCAATTTACATCCCGCCCATCAGCGTAGCAAGGCTCCAATTTCTCCATGGCCTGTCCTGCATTTGTGGTTTTGACACTTTTATCAGCATGGCCCTTTTGACGGATGGGAAGCGAGACTTCTTTGTAGCGCTGATTTGCCTTTCCAGGTTGCTTGGTTGGCCAAAAAGGGCGTATGCGTTTTTTCCTGAATATATTCAGGAAAAAACGCATACGCCCTTTTTGGCCAAGGGCATCATTGTCCACGTTTTGCCGCTTTTCATGTGCTTTAAAGGGGATTCGAATCTACCTCCTGAAACCTGTTTCCTGCAATTCTGCCTTGCTTTCAAATCCTCTTCGTTGCCTTCCCTCAGTATATTTGTGGACGAGAGTTATCATTTATAACTCTGCAGGGTTGTGAATTGCAGTGCCCATGTGCTACATTTTTCAACTGACTTTTTTGGGAGCTGGCCGCAGAAGCGCGGGATTGCCTCAGGCCCTATTCTGGTTCCGGGTGGCAGGCTGAGCCTGTGGTTATTTCTTCTTCCTGATGAGAAAATAGAGTGACCTGTGCCTGTCCCAACACCTAGATCTAGTCTCTCATTGGCTGCCCCTCTTCCCGTTCATCCTCAGGACAAATTGCAACCTGTACGGAACAAGAGGTTAAAGGTGCTGATTCTCCAAGTAGGGAGATTGCTAGTGAAGTAGCTGGAATGGCAAACCCGATCACAAGGAGATGAGAAATGAGGTGCGTTTTAGAAACCTTTCAAAATCACACGGTGTACCATCTTCTGGGTTCCTCATGCAAGTTTTCGATGTAGGAAGATGCCCTTGAACCTGGAGATTTGGGACCCATGGGATGGGTACCACGCAGTATTACCTTAAAGGGTCTGCTTTGGCTCACGCAACCTCACCAAATCTCTCAGCCCCAAGAATGTCCACCGTTATGTCTCATCCAGCTGTGGGTCTAGACATGGTCAATCTAGGTTGCGTCACAGCCCCTGAATGAATTTTGTAAGAATTTCTGTCTCTTTCACTGTCTTTGTTTCATGGGTTTTTAAAACTAATTTATTTTTATAATGGGCTTTAGTTGCTTTTCACGGCTGTGTTTATGCGGCTTTACACCCACTTGACACACTTCCAGAGAGATATCAATACATAGGTTTTAAGATTCTTACTAGTCACATATATTCTTGTGCGGTGAATAGGGGGTGTTGAGTCCAGTTCACTGAGCAAGGAGTAGGTCTTGTCTATTACGTATTGGGTGTATGGAACGGTATCTGAGCTAATTTGAAACCCTTGTTTTATGCATCACCCCACCTCACCTTTCCCGTTAAGCAACCATAGATTTTTTTCTAAATGTGTGACTTTGTTCTGTTTTGTAATTCAGTTCAAATGTAGCGGTTTTTACATTCCCTGTATAAGTTATAGCTTTTGATAAGTGTCTTTTTCTGTGTGACTTATTTCACTTAGAATCGTCGTACCTAAGTCCACCCATCTTGCTTCTACTAGCCTTATGACATTGATTTCATGGCTGAGTGATATTCCATTGTACATAAGGACCACAACTTCTTTATCCATTTTTCTCTTTCCTGGGATATTTAAGGTGTCATGAAGTGGAGGTTCTTGTCAACAGAGCAGCCCTAAACTTTGGGGTGCCTGTGTCTTGCTGATTTTTAGTTTTCAAAATTTATACGCCCATGAGTGGAAGTGCCCTATGCTCCCTAAGCTGTGTTTTTTCGATGTTTCAGGCCTCACCATACACTTCTCCAGAGTGGCTGTTGGCAATTTACATCCCGCCCATCAGCGTAGCAAGGCTCCAATTTCTCCATGGCCTGTCCTGCATTTGTGGTTTTGACACTTTTATCAGCATGGCCCTTTTGACTGATGGGAAGCGAGACTTCTTTGTAGCGCTGATTTGCCTTTCCAGGTTGCTTGGTTGGCCAAAAAGGGCGTATGCGTTTTTTCCTGAATATATTCAGGAAAAAACGCATACGCCCTTTTTGGCCAAGGGCATTATTGTCCACGTTTTGCCGCTTTTCATGTGCTTTAAAGGCGATTCGAATCTACCTCCTGAAACCTGTTTCCTGCAATTCTGCCTTGCTTTCAAATCCTCTTCGTTGCCTTCCCTCAGTATATTTGTGGACGAGAGTTATCATTTATAACTCTGCAGGGTTGTGAATTGCAGTGCCCATGTGCTCCATTTTTCAACTGGCTTTTTTGGGAGCTGGCCGCAGAAGCGCGGGATTGCCTCAGGCCCTATTCTGGTTCCGGGTGGCAGGCTGAGCCTGTGGTTATTTCTTCTTCCTGATGAGAAAATAGAGTGACCTGTGCCTGTCCCAACACCTAGATCTAGTCTCTCATTGGCTGCCCCTCTTCCCGTTCATCCTCAGGACAAATTGCAACCTGTACGGAACAGGAGGTTAAAGGTGCTGATTCTCCAAGTAGGGAGATTGCTAGTGAAGTAGCTGGAATGGCGAACCCGAGCACAAGGAGATGAGAAATGAGGTGCGTTTTAGAAACCTTTCAAAATCACACGGTGTACCATCTTCTGGGTTCCTCATGCAAGTTTTCAATGTAGGAAGATGCCCTTGAACCTGGAGATTTGGGACCCATGGGATGGGTACCACGCAGTATTACCTTAAAGGGTCTGCGTTGGCTCACCCAACCTCACCAAACCTCTCAGCCCCAAGAATGTCCACCCTTATGTCTCATCCAGCTGTGGGTCTAGATATGGTCAATCCAGGTTGCGTCACAGCCCCTGAATGAATTTTGTAAGAATTTCTGTCTCTTTCACTGTCTTTGTTTCATGGGTTTTTAAAACTAATTTATTTTTATAATGGGGTTTAGCTGCTTTTCACGGCTGTGTTTATGCGGCTTTACACCCACTTGACACACTTCCAGAGTGATATCAATACATAGGTTTTAAGACTCTTACTAGTCACATATATTCTTGTGCGGTGAATAGGGGGTGTTGAGTCCAGTTCACTGAGCAAGGAGTAGGTCTGGTCTATTACGTATTGGGTGTATGGAACGGTATCTGAGCTAAGTTGAAACCCTTGTTTTATGCATCACCCCACCTCACCTTTCCCGTTAAGCAACCATAGATTTTTTTCTAAATGTGTGACTTTGTTCTGTTTTGTAATTCAGTTCAAATGTAGCGGTTTTTACATTCCCTGTATAAGTTATAGCTTTTGATAAGTGTCCTTTTCTGTGTGACTTATTTCACTTAGAATCGTCGTACCTAAGTCCACCCATCTTGCTTCTACTAGCCTTATGACATTGATTTCATGTCTGAGTGATATTCCATTGTACTTAAGGACCACAACTTCTTTATCCATTTTTCTCTTTCCTGGGATATTTAAGGTGTCATGAAGTGGAGGTTCTTGTCAACAGAGCAGCCCTAAACTTTGGGGTGCCTGTGTCTTGCTGATTTTTAGTTTTCAAAATTTATACGCCCATGAGTGGAAGTGCCCTATGCTCCCTAAGCTGTGTTTTTTCGATGTTTCAGGCCTCACCATACACTTCTCCAGAGTGGCTGTTGGCAATTTACATCCCGCCCATCAGCGTAGCAAGGCTCCAATTTCTCCATGGCCTGTCCTGCATTTGTGGTTTTGACACTTTTATCAGCATGGCCCTTTTGACTGATGGGAAGCGAGACTTCTTTGTAGCGCTGATTTGCCTTTCCAGGTTGCTTGGTTGGCCAAAAAGGGCGTATGCGTTTTTTCCTGAATATATTCAGGAAAAAACGCATACGCCCTTTTTGGCCAAGGGCATTATTGTCCACGTTTTGCCGCTTTTCATGTGCTTTAAAGGCGATTCGAATCTACCTCCTGAAACCTGTTTCCTGCAATTCTGCCTTGCTTTCAAATCCTCTTCGTTGCCTTCCCTCAGTATATTTGTGGACGAGAGTTATCATTTATAACTCTGCAGGGTTGTGAATTGCAGTGCCCATGTGCTCCATTTTTCAACTGGCTTTTTTGGGAGCTGGCCGCAGAAGCGCGGGATTGCCTCAGGCCCTATTCTGGTTCCGGGTGGCAGGCTGAGCCTGTGGTTATTTCTTCTTCCTGATGAGAAAATAGAGTGACCTGTGCCTGTCCCAACACCTAGATCTAGTCTCTCATTGGCTGCCCCTCTTCCCGTTCATCCTCAGGACAAATTGCAACCTGTTCGGAACAGGAGGTTAAAGGTGCTGATTCTCCAAGTAGGGAGATTGCTAGTGAAGTAGCTGGAATGGCGAACCCGAGCACAAGGAGATGAGAAATGAGGTGCGTTTTAGAAACCTTTCAAAATCACACGGTGTACCATCTTCTGGGTTCCTCATGCAAGTTTTCGATGTAGGAAGATGCCCTTGAACCTGGAGATTTGGGACCCATGGGATGGGTACCACGCAGTATTACCTTAAAGGGTCTGCGTTGGCTCACCCAACCTCACCAAACCTCTCAGCCCCAAGAATGTCCACCCTTATGTCTCATCCAGCTGTGGGTCTAGATATGGTCAATCCAGGTTGCGTCACAGCCCCTGAATGAATTTTGTAAGAATTTCTGTCTCTTTCACTGTCTTTGTTTCATGGGTTTTTAAAACTAATTTATTTTTATAATGGGGTTTAGCTGCTTTTCACGGCTGTGTTTAAGCGGCTTTACACCCACTTGACACACTTCCAGAGAGATATCAATACATAGGTTTTAAGATTCTTACTAGTCACATATATTCTTGTGCGGTGAATAGGGGCTGTTGAGTCCAGTTCACTGAGCAAGGAGTAGGTCTTGTCTATTACGTATTGCGTGTATGGAACGGTATCTGAGCTAAGTTGAAACCCTTGTTTTATGCATCACCCCACCTCACCTTTCCCGTTAAGCAACCATAGTTTTTTTTTCTAAATGTGTGACTTTGTTCTGTTTTGTAATTCAGTTCAAATGTAGCGGTTTTTACATTCCCTGTATAAGTTATAGCTTTTGATAAGTGTCTTTTTCTGTGTGACTTATTTCACTTAGAATCGTCGTACCTAAGTCCACCCATCTTGCTTCTACTAGCCTTATGACATTGATTTCATGGCTGAGTGATATTCCATTGTACATAAGGACCACAACTTCTTTATCCATTTTTCTCTTTCCTGGGATATTTAAGGTGTCATGAAGTGGAGGTTCTTGTCAACAGAGCAGCCCTAAACTTTGGGGTGCCTGTGTCTTGCTGATTTTTAGTTTTCCCAATTTATACGCCCATGAGTGGACGTGCCCTATGCTCCCTAAGCTGTGTTTTTTCCATGTTTCAGGCCTCACCGTACACTTCTCCAGAGTGGCTGTTGGCAATTTACATCCCGCCCATCAGCGTAGCAAGGCTCCAATTTCTCCATGGCCTGTCCTGCATTTGTGGTTTTGACACTTTTATCAGAATGGCCCTTTTGACGGATGGGAAGCGAGACTTCTTTGTAGCGCTGATTTGCCTTTCCAGGTTGCTTCGTTGGCCAAAAAGGGCGTATGCGTTTTTTCCTGAATATATTCAGGAAAAAACGCATACGCCCTTTTTGGCCAAGGGCATCATTGTCCACGTTTTGCCGCTTTTCATGTGCTTTAAAGGCGATTCGAATCTACCTCCTGAAATCTGTTTCGTGCAGTTCTGCCTTGCTTTCAAATCCTCTTCGTTGCCTTCCCTCAATATATTTTTGGACGAGAATTATCGTTTATAAGTCTGCAGGTTTATGAATTGCAGTGTCCCTGAGCTCCATTTTTCAACTCGCTTTTTTGGGATCTGTCCGCAAAAGGGCGGGATTGCCTCAGGCCCTATTCTGGTTCCGGGTGGCAGGCTGAGACTGTGGTTATTTCTTCTTCCTGATGGGAAAATAGAGTGACCTGTGCCTGTCCCAACACCTAGATCTTGTCTCTCATTGGTTGCCCCTCTTCCCGTTCATCCTCAGAACAAATTCCAACCTGTACGGAAAAGGAGGTTAAAGGTGCTGATTCTCCAAGTAGGGAGATTGCTAGTAAAGTAGCTGAAATGGCGAACCCGAGCACAAGGAGATGAGAAATGAGGTGCGTTTTAGAAACCTTTCAAAATCACACGGTGTACCATCTTCTGGGTTTCTCATGCATGTTTTCGATGTAGGAAGATGACCTTGAACCTGGAGATTTGGGACCCATGGGATGGGTACCACGCAGTATTACTTTAAAGGGTCTGCGTTTGCTCACCCAACCTCACCAAACCTCTCAGCCCCAAGAATGTCCACCCTTATGTCTCATCCAGCTGTGGGTCTAGATATGGTCAATCCAGGTTGCGTCACAGCCCCCGAATGAATTTTGTAAGAATTTCTGTCTCTTTCACTGTCTTTGTTTCATGGGTTTTTAAAACTAATTTATTTTTATAATGGGGTTTAGCTGCTTTTCACGGCTGTGTTTATGCAGCTTTACACCCACTTGACACACTTCCAGAGAGATATCAATACATAGGTTGTAAGTTTCTTACTAGTCAGATATATACTTGTGCGGTGAATAGGGGGTCTTGAGTCCACTTCACTGAGCAAGGAGTAGGTCTTGTCTATTACATATTGGGTGTATGGAACGGTATCTGAGCGAATTTGAAACCCTTGTTTTATGCATCACCCCACCTCACATTTCACTTTAAGCAGCCATAGTGTGTTTTCTAAACGTCTGACTCTGTTCTCTTTTGTAATTCAGTTCAAGTGTAGAAGTTTTTACATTCCCTCTATAAGTGATAGCTTATGATAAGTGTCTTTTTCTGTGTGACTAATTTCACTTAGAGTCGTCGTACCTAAATCCACTCATCATGCTGCTACTAGCCTTATGACAATGATTTCATGGCTGAGTGATATTCCATTGTACATAAGGACCACAACTTCTTTATCCATTTTTCTCTTTCCTGGGATATTTAAGGTGTCATGAAGTGGAGGTTCTTGTCAACAGAGCAGC
Organism: Eschrichtius robustus; assembly: GCF_028021215.1. NCBI lineage: Eukaryota > Metazoa > Chordata > Mammalia > Artiodactyla > Eschrichtiidae > Eschrichtius > Eschrichtius robustus. The sequence continues at coordinate 817,834 of NW_027175197.1, forward strand.
CCTAAACTTTGGGGTGCCTGTGTCTTGCTGATTTTTAGTTTTCCCAATTTATACCCCCATGAGTGGACGTGCCCTATGCTCCCTAAGCTGTGTTTTTTCGATGTTTCAGGACACACCGTACACTTCTCCAGAGTGGCTGTTGGCAATTTACATCCCGCCCATCAGCGTAGCAAGGCTGCCATTTCTCCATGGCCTGTCCTGCATTTGTGGTTTTGACACTTTTATCAGCATGGCCCTTTTGATGGATGGGAAGCGAGACTTCTTTGTAGCGCTGATTTGACTTTCCAGGTTGCTTGGTTGGCCAAAAAGGGCGTATGCGTTTTTTCCTGAATATATTCAGGAAAAAACGCATACGCCCTTTTTGGCCAAGGGCATCATTGTCCACGTTTTGCCGCTTTTCATGTGCTTTAAAGGCGATTCGAATCTACCTCCTGAAACCTGTTTCCTGCAATTCTGCCTTGCTTTCAAATCCTCTTCGTTGCCTTCCCTCAGTATATTTGTGGACGAGAGTTATCATTTATAACTCTGCAGGGTTGTGAATTGCAGTGTCCATGTGCTCCATTTTTCAACTGGCTTTTTTGGGAGCTGGCCGCAGAAGCGCGGGATTGCCTCAGGACCTATTCTGGTTCCGGGTGGCAGGCTGAGCCTGTGGTTATTTCTTCTTCCTGATGAGAAAATAGAGTGACCTGTGCCTGTCCCAACACCTAGATCTAGTCTCTCATTGGCTGCCCCTCTTCCCGTTCATCCTCAGGACAAATTGCAACCTGTACGGAACAGGAGGTTAAAGGTGCTGATTCTCCAAGTAGGGAGATTGCTAGTGAAGTAGCTGGAATGGCGAACCCGAGCACAAGGAGATGAGAAATGAGGTGCGTTTTAGAAACCTTTCAAAATCACACGGTGTACCATCTTCTGGGTTCCTCATGCAAGTTTTCGATGTAGGAAGATGCCCTTGAAACTGGAGATTTGGGACCCATGGGATGGGTACCACGCAGTATTACCTTAAAGGGTCTGCGTTGGCTCACCCAACCTCACCAAACCTCTCAGCCCCAAGAATGTCCACCCTTATGTCTCATCCAGCTGTGGGTCTAGATATGGTCAATCCAGGTTGCGTCACAGCCCCTGAATGAATTTTGTAAGAATTTCTGTCTCTTTCACTGTCTTTGTTTCATGGGTTTTTAAAACTAATTTATTTTTATAATGGGGTTTAGCTGCTTTTCTCGGCTGTGTTTATGCGGCTTTACACACACTTGACACACTTCCAGAGAGATATCAATACATAGGTTTTAAGATTCTTACTAGTCACATATATTCTTGTGCGGTGAATAGGGGGTGTTGAGTCCAGTTCACTGAGCAAGGAGTAGGTCTTGTCTATTACGTATTGCGTGTATGGAACGGTATCTGAGCTAATTTGAAACCCTTGTTTTATGCATCACCCCACCTCACCTTTCCCGTTAAGCAACCATAGTTTTTTTTCTAAATTTGTGACTTTGTTCTGTTTTGTAATTCAGTTCAAATGTAGCGGTTTTTACATTCCCTGTATAAGTTATAGCTTTTGATAAGTGTCTTTTTCTGTGTGACTTATTTCACTTAGAATCGTCGTACCTAAATCCACCCATCTTGCTTCTACTAGCCTTATGACATTGATTTCATGGCTGAGTGATATTCCATTGTACATAAGGACCACAACTTCTTTATCCATTTTTCTCTTTCCTGGGATATTTAAGGTGTCATGAAGTGGAGGTTCTTGTCAACAGAGCAGCCCTAAACTTTGGGGTGCCTGTGTCTTGCTGATTTTTAGTTTTCCCAATTTATACGCCCATGAGTGGACGTGCCCTATGCTCCCTAAGCTGTGTTTTTTCGATGTTTCAGGCCTCAACGTACACTTCTGCAGAGTGGCTGTTGGCAATTTACATCCCGCCCATCAGCGTAGCAAGGCTCCAATTTCTCCATGGCCTGTCCTGCATTTGTGGTTTTGACACTTTTATCAGAATGGCCCTTTTGACGGATGGGAAGCGAGACTTCTTTGTAGCGCTGATTTGCCTTTCCAGGTTGCTTGGTTGGCCAAAAAGGGCGTATGCGTTTTTTCCTGAATATATTCAGGAAAAAACGCATACGCCCTTTTTGGCCAAGGGCATCATTGTCCACGTTTTGCCGCTTTTCATGTGCTTTAAAGGCGATTCGAATCTACCTCCTGAAATCTGTTTCCTGCAGTTCTGCCTTGCTTTCAAATCCTCTTCGTTGCCTTCCCTCAATATATTTTTGGACGAGAATTATCATTTATAAGTCTGCAGGTTTGTGAATTGCAGTGTCCCTGAGCTCCATTTTTCAACTCGCTTTTTTGGGATCTCTCCGCAAAAGCGCGGGATTGCCTCAGGCCCTATTCTGGTTCCGGGTGGCAGGCTGAGACTGTGGTTATTTCTTCTTCCTGATGGGAAAATAGAGTGACCTGTGCCTGTCCCAACACCTAGATCTAGTCTCTCATTGGTTGCCCCTCTTCCCGTTCATCCTCAGAACAAATTGCAACCTGTACGGAACAGGAGGTTAAAGGTGCTGATTCTCCAAGTAGGGAGATTGCTAGTAAAGTAGCTGAAATGGCGAACCCGAGCACAAGGAGATGAGAAATGAGGTGCGTTTTAGAAACCTTTCAAAATCACACGGTGTACCATCTTCTGGGTTTCTCATGCATGTTTTCGATGTAGGAAGATGACCTTGAACCTGGAGATTTGGGACCCATGGGATGGGTACCAGGCAGTATTACTTTAAAGGGTCTGCGTTGGCTCACCCAACCTCACCAAACCTCTCAGCCCCAAGAATGTCCACCCTTATGTCTCATCCAGCTGTGGGTCTAGATATGGTCAATCCAGGTTGCGTCACAGACCCCGAATGAATTTTGTAAGAATTTCTGTCTCTTTCACTGTCTTTGTTTCATGGGTTTTTAAAACTAATTTATTTTTATAATGGGGTTTAGCTGCTTTTCACGGCTGTGTTTATGCAGCTTTACACCCACTTGACACACTTCCAGAGCGATATAAATACATAGGTTGTAAGTTTCTTACTAGTCAGATATATACTTGTGCGGTGAAAAGGGGGTCTTGAGTCCACTTCACTGAGCAAGGAGTAGGTCTTTTCTATTACATATTGGGTGTATGGAACGGTATCTGAGCTAATATGAAACCCTTGTTTTATGCATCACACCACCTCACCTTTCACTTTAAGCAGCCATAGTGTGTTTTCTAAACGTCTGACTCTGTTCTCTTTTGTAATTCAGTTCAAGTGTAGAAGTTTTTACATTCCCTCTATAAGTGATAGCTTATGATAAGTGTCTTTTTCTGTGTGACTAATTTCACTTAGAGTCGTCGTACCTAAATCCACTCATCATGCTGCTACTAGCCTTATGACAATGATTTCATGGCTGAGTGATATTCCATTGTACATAAGGACCACAACTTCTTTATCCATTTTTCTCTTTCCTGGGATATTTAAGGTGTCATGAAGTGGAGGTTCTTGTCAACAGAGCAGCCCTAAACTTTGGGGTGCCTGTGTCTTGCTGATTTTTAGTTTTCAAAATTTATGTGCCCATGAGTGGATGTGCCCTATGCTCCCTAAGCTGTGTTTTTTCGATGTTTCAGGACAAACCCTACACTTCTCCAGAGTGGCTGTTGGCAATTTACATCCCGCCCATCAGCGTAGCAAGGCTCCAATTTCTCCATGGCCTGTCCTGCATTTGTGGTTTTGACACTTTTATCAGCATGGCTCTTTTGACGGATGGGAAGCGAGACTTCTTTGTAGCGCTGATTTGACTTTCCAGGTTGCTTGGTTGGCCAAAAAGGGCGTATGCGTTTTTTCCTGAATATATTCAGGAAAAAACGCATACGCCCTTTTTGGCCAAGGGCATCATTGTCCACGTTTTGCCGCTTTTCATGTGCTTGAAAGGCGATTCGAATCTACCTCCTGAAACCTGTTTCATGCAACTCTGCCTTGCTTTCAAATCCTCTTCGTTGCCTTCCCTCAATATATTTGTGGACGAGAGTTATCATTTATAACTCTGTAGGTTTGTGAATTGCAGTGCCCATGTGCTCCATTTTTCAACTGGCTTTTTTCGGAGCTGGCCGCAGAAGCGCGGGATTGCCTCAGGCACTAATCTGGTTCCCGGCGGCAGGCTGAGCCTGTGCTTAATTCTTCTTCCTGATGGGAAAATAGAGTGACCTGTGCCTGTCCCAACAGCTAGATCTAGTCTCTCATTGGTTGCCCCTCTTCCTGTTCATCCTCAGGACAAATTGCAACCTGTACAGAACAGGAGGTTAAAGGTGTTGATTCTCCAAGTAGGGAGATTGCTAGTAAAGTAGCTGGAATGGCGAACCCGAGCACAAGGAGATGAGAAATGAGGTGCGTTTTAGAAACCTTTCCCGATCACATGGTGTACCATCTTCTGGGTTTCTCATGCATGTTTTCAATGCAGGAAGATGCCCTTAAAACTGGAGATTTGTGACCCATGGGATGGGTACCACGCAGTATTACCTTAAAGGGTCTTTGTTTGCTCACCCAACCTCACCAAACCTGTCAGCCCCAAGAGTGTCCACCCTTAGGTCTCATCCAACTGTGGGTCTAGATATTTTCAATCCAGGTTGCATCACAGCCCCTGAATGAATTTTGTAAGAATTTCTCTGTCTTTCACTGTCTTTGTTTCATGGGTTTTTAAAACTAATTTATTTTTATAATGGGGTTTAGCTGCTTTTCACAGCTGTGTTTATGCGGCTTTACACCCACTTGACTCACTTCCAGAGAGATATCAATACATAAGTTTTAAGATTCTCACTAGTCAGATATATTCTTGTGCGGTGAATAGGGGGTGTTGAGTCCAGTTCACTGAGCAAGGAGTAGGTCTTGTCTATTACATATTGGGTGTATGGAACGGTATCTGAGCGAATTTGAAACCCTTGTTTTATGCATCACCCCACCTCACCTTTCCCGTTAAGCAGCCATAGTGTGTTTTCTAAACGTGTGACTCTGTTCTGTTTTGTAATTCAATTCAAGTGTAGCGGTTTTTACATTCCCTCTATAAGTGATAGCTTTTGATAAGTGTCTTTTTCTGTGTGACTTATTTCCCTTAGAATCGTCGTACCTAAGTACACGCATCTTGCATCTACTGGCCTTATGACATTGATTTCATGGCAGAGTGATATTCCATTTTACATAAGAACCACAATTTCTTTATCCATTTTTCTCTTTCCTGGGATATTTAAGGTGTCATGAAGTGGAGGTTCTTGTCAACAGAGTAGCCCTAAACTTTGGGGTGCCTGTGTCTTGCTGATTTTAGTTTTCCCAATTTATACGCCCATGAGTGGAAGTGTCCTATGCTACCTAAGCTGTGTTTTTTCGATGTTTCAGGACACACCGTACACTTCTCCAGAGTGGCTGTTGGCAATTTACATCCTGCCCATCAGCGTAGCAAGGCTCCCATTTCTCCATGGCCTGTCCTGCATTTGTGGTTTTGACACATTTTTCAACATTGCCCTTTTGACCGATGGGAAGCGAGACTTCTTTGTAGTGCTGATTTGCCTTTCCAGGTTGCTTGGTTGGCCAAAAAGGGCGTATGCGTTTTTTCCTGAATATATTCAGTAAAAATCGCATACGCCCTTTTTGGCAAAGGGCATCATTGTCAACGTTTTGCCCCTTTTCTTGAGCTTTAAAGGCGATTCGAATCTACCTCCTGAAATCTGTTTCCTGCAATACTGCCTTGCTTTCAAATCCTCTTCGTTGCTTTCCCTCAATATATTTGTGTACGAGAGTTATCATTTATAACTCCACAGGTTTGTGAATTGCAGTGCCCCTGAGCTCCATTTTTCACCTCGCTTTTTTGGTAGCTGGCCGCAAAAGCACGGGATTGCCTCAGGCCCTATTCTGGTTCCGGGCGGCAGGCTGAGCCTGTGGTTAATTCTTCTTCCTAATGGGAAAATAGAGTGACCTGTGCCTGTCCCAACACCTAGATCTAGTCTCTCATTGGTTGCTCCTCTTCCCGTTCATCCTCAGGACAAATTGCAACCTGTACAGAACAGGAGGTTAAAGGTGCTGATTCTCCAAAAAGGGAGATTGCTAGTAAAGTAGCTGGAATGGCGAACCCGAGCACAAGGACGTGAGAAATGAGGTGCGTTTTAGAAACCTTTCAAAATCACACAGTGTACCATCTTCTGAGTTTCTCATGCATGCTTTCGATGTAGGAAGATGCCCTTGAACCTGGAGATTTGGGACCCATGGGATGGGTACCACGCAGTATTACTTTAAAGGGTCTGCGTATCCTCACCCAACCTCACCCAACCTTTCAGCCCCAAGAGTGTACACCCTTAGGTCTCATCCACCTGTTGGTCTAGAATTGGTAAATCCAGGTTGCATCACGGCCCCTGAACGAACTGTGTAAGAACTTCTCTCTCTTTCACTGTCTTTGTTTTACGGGTTTTTACAAGTAATTTATTTTTATAATGGGGTTTAGCTGCTTTTCACGGCTGTGTTTATGCGGCTTTACACCCACTTGACACACTTCCAGAGAAATATCAATACATAGGTTTTAAGATTCTTACTAGTAAGATATATACTTGTGTGTTGAATAGGGGATGTTGAGTCCAGTTCACTGAGCAAGGAGTAGGTCTTGTCTATTACATATTGGGTGTATGGAACGGTATCTGTGCTAATTTGAAACCCTTGTTTTATGCATCACCCCACCTCACCTTTCCCGTTAAGCAGCCATAGCGTGTTTTCTAAACGTGTGACTCTGTTCTCTTTTGTAATTCAGTTCAAGTGTAGCGGTTTTTACATTCCCTCTATAAGTGATAGCTTACGATAAGTGTCTTTTTCTGTGTGACTTATTTCACTTAGAGTCGTCGTACCTAAATCCACTCATCATGCTGCTACTAGCCTTATGACATTGATTTCATGTCTGAGTGATATTCCATTGTACATAAGGACCACAACTTCTTTATCCATTTTTCTCTTTCCTGGGATATTTAAGGTGTCATGAAGTGGAGGTTCTTGTCAACAGAGCAGCCCTAAACTTTGGGGTGCCTGTGTCTTGGGATTTTTAGTTTTCCCAATTTATACGCCCATGAGTGGAAGTGCCCTATGCTCCCTAAGCTGTGTTTTTTCGATGTTTCAGTACACACCGTACACTTCTCCAGAGTGGCTGTTGGCAATTTACATACCGCCCATCAGCTTGGCAAGGCTCCCATTTCTCCTTGGCCTGTCCTGCATTTGTGGTTTTGACACTTTTTTCAGCATGGCCCTTTTGACGGATCGAAAGCGAGACTTCTTTGTAGCGCTGATTTGCCTTTCCAGGTTGCTTGGTTGGCCAAAAAGGGCGTATGCGTTTTTTCCTGAATATATTCAGGAAAAAACGCATACGCCCTTTTTGGCCAAGGGCATCATTGTCGACGTTTTGCCGCTTTTCATGTGCTTTAAAGGCGATTCGAATCTACCTCCTGAAACCTGTTTCCTGCAATTCTGCATTGCTTTCAAATCCTCTTCGTTGCCTTCCCTCAATATATTTGTGGACGAGAGTTATCATTTATAACTCTGCAGGTTTGTGAATTGCAGTGCCCATGTGCTCCATTTTTCAACTGGCTTTTTTGGGAGCTGGCCGCAGAAGTTCGGGTTTGCCTCAGGCCCTATTCTCGTTCCGGGCGGCAGGCTGAGCCTGTGGTTATTTCTTCTCCCTGATGGGAAAATAGAGTGACCTGTGCCTGTCCCAACACCTAGATCTAGTCTCTCATTGGTTGCCCCTCTTCCCGTTCATCCTCAGGACAAATTGCAACCTGTATGGAACAGGAGCTTAAAGGTGCTGTTTCTCCATGTAGGGAGATTACTAGTTAAGAAGCTGGAATGGCGAACCCGAGCACTTGGAGATGAGAAATGAGGTGCGTTTCAGAAACCTTTCCCGATCAGACAGTGTACCATCTTCTGAGTTTCTCATGCATGTTTTTGATGTAGGAAGATGCCCTTGAACCTGGAGATTTGGGACCCATGGGATGGGGACCACGCAGTATTACTTTAAAGGGTCTGCGTTTGCTCACCCAACCTCACCAAAACTCTCAGCCCCAAGAGTGTCCACCCTTATGTCTCATCCAGCTGTGGGTCTAGATATGGTCAATCCAGGTTGCATCACAGCCCCTGAACGAATTTTGTAAGAATTACTCTCTCTTACACTGTCTTTGTTTTACGGGTTTTTAAAAGTAATTTATTTTTAAAATGGGTTTTAGCTGCTTTTCACGGCTGTGTTTATGCCGCTTTACACTCACTTGACTCTCTTCCAGAGAGAGATCAATACATAGGTTTTCAGATTCTTACTCCTCAGATATATTCTTGTGCGCTGAATAGGGGGTGTTGAGTCTAGTTCACTGAGCAAGGAGTAGGTCTTGTCTACTACATATTGGGTTTATGGAACGGTATCTGAGCTAATTTGAAACCCTTGTTTTATGCATCACCCCACCTCACCTTTCCCGTTAAGCAGCCATAGTGTGTTTTTAAAATGGGTGACTCTGTTCTGTTTTGTAATTCAGTTTAAGGCTAACGGTTTTTACATTCCCTCTATAAGTGATATCTTATGATAAGTGTCTTTTTCTGTGTGACTTATTTCACTTAGAATCGTCGTACCTAAATCCACTCATCATGCTGCTACTAGCCTTATGATATTGATTTCATGGCTGAGTGATATTCCATTGTACATAAGTACCACAACTTCTTTACCATTTTTCTCATCCCTGGGATATTTAAGATGTACACAAGTGGAGGTTCTTGTAACCAGAGCAGCCCTAAACTTTGGGGTGCCTGTGTCTTGTTGATTTTAATTTTTCCAATTTATACGCCCATGAATGGATGTGCCCCTTTCTCTCTAGCTGTGTTTTTTAGATGTTTTAGGAAACACCGTACCGTTCTCCAGAGTCGCCATTGGCAATTTACATCCCGACCATCAGTGTAACAATGCTCCCTTTCCTCCCTGGCCTCTCCTGTATTTTTTTTACACTTTTTTAGGAAGGCCCTTTTGACCGATGGGAAGTGAGACTTCTTTGTAGTGCTGCATTGCATTTCCGGCTTGCTTGGTTGGCCAAAAAGGGCCTATGCGTTTTTTCCTGAATTTATTCAGAAAAAAAACACATATGCTCTTTTTGGCCATGTGCATCGTTGTCGACTTTTGGCCGCTTTTCATGTGCTTTAGGGGCTATTCGAATCTAACTCCTGAAATCTGTTTCCTGCAATTCTGCCTTGCTTTCCAATCCTGTTCGTTGCCTTCCCTCAATATAGTTTTGGACGATAGTTATAATTTATAACTTTGCAGGTTTGTGAATTGCAGTGCCCCTGAGCTCCATTTTTCAACTCGCTTTTTTGGGAGCTGTCCGCAGAACCGCTGCTTTGCTTCTGGCCCTACTCTGGTTCCCGGTGGCAGGCTAAGCCTTTGCTTAATTCTTCTTCCTGATTGGAAATTAGAGTGACATGTGCCTGTCCGAACATCTAGGGCTTGGCTCTCCTTGTTTCTCCTCCTTCCCCTTCTTCCTTTCGAAAAATTCCAAATTTTGTGCAACTGGATGTTGAAGGTGCTGACATCCTCAGGTGGGGAGATTTTAAGGAAAAAGGCTGGAGGTGTGACCCCAACAACCAGGAAATTAGGAGTTTTGGTGCCTTTTCCAAAATCTCCCTGATCCAACCGTGTTCCATCTTCTGGGTGTCACAGGCATGTTTTAGCTGTAGGAAAGGTCCCGTGTATGTAAGGAGAACACCAGGGATTTTTCCAAATCAGTGTCTCCCCGAACTCCAATCTGGGGAATTTTTAAGCTACTGGTACATGTGTGTTCATTAAGGGACTTGGGCCGTAGGCAGAGTCCGAACTTTAGATGATTGAAGTCTTCAGGTTCAGAAACGCTCACCATCGGCCTCCTTTAGTTTCCATTTTATCTGTAGTTGATAGATGATGTCGATATAGATATCTATTGTTTTTCAGATTATTTCCCCTTAGGGGTCATTACAAAATATTGAGTATAGTTCCCTGTGTTATACAGTAGTTCCTTGTTGATGATATATTTTATACATAGCAGTGTGTATATGTTAATCTGAAACTGTTAATTTATCCCTCCTCCCACCTTTCCCCTTTGGTAATAAAAAATATAAGATTTTATACTTCTCAGAAATCTAGGAGCTGAAAGAGAGGTATCATTTTCAATGGAAAATCAGTGAAAACAAGGTTGAAACTTCAAACAAGATTATTAGATGTACATCCTTGGAAAGAAATCACTGCATTTCTCTACTGTTGACCTGACAAATAAGACAAACCCCTCCACTGAACTTGCTTATAATAAAGTGATGGAAATATCAAATGGAAGTGTTAGAAACATCTTATTTTACACGAGCCTTATACACTGCTCTATGTTAATTACAGTTTGGCTCGCACATCTGTTCTTTGAAGTTACAATGTTCTCAAATTCTGTTACTGATCCTGCAGAGTGGGCCCCAACAAGGGTCTCCCTGCCTAGTGTCATTGGAGCCAACAGATCGAGACTGACTTTGGTTCAGAAGCAAAGGAAAACTTTATATTTTGATCAGAGAATGGAGAGGTGAGAGTGTGTGCTTCCCTGCGGGTTGTGGGCCGGGCTGCTGTGTAGAGATCCTGGCACCGTCAGCGGGAGGGAGGGGGCGGAGCTCTCGAGGGCCGGGTTGGCTGGAGCTCAGGCTCTATGTCGCAGAGTCTGCACGGGGCCCCACGAGCTGAGGTGTCGGCCCAGCCATTTTGCACTAGGAAATCGGGTCTGAAGTGTCGGGTGTGGGACCTCTGCATGTGGAAACCTAGGAGCAAGTGAAATTAGACAAAGCACAAAGGAAAAAATGGTTAGACTTTATTTTATTGCCCAGATTCTATTTTCATCTCCCAGGAATTTTTCATGGGCTTTGCCAGTGACAAAGCCCTCCTCTGCCTTTTGTCCCATTCCTCATTCTTGGGGTGCTGAGGGTGCAGACACCTCTTCTGTAAATGCTTCGTGCTGAGTTGGGTGTCCTCATACCCGGGGCGAGGGGGAGGACTTCTCCCAAGCAGCCTCCAGGTGAGGTTGATTGTCCCCAGGCCTCCTCCCTCACTGCTCGTCTGCCTGAGCACCAGCATTGGAAGTTTTATAGATTCTAATGACCTTTAAGGGTCCAGGAAAGAGATGTGCAGAGACGCTGGGGGGGGGGTGGGCCGTTTTACCCTGCTCCACATTGGTTCGGCCCCCTTAGGCTGACAGTTCCTGCTAGCCTAGATGCTCTGACCAGTACTCTGCGCTTTCTTCAGTTAGGCCACTGAATTAACGTACAAACAACACCAGGTGTCAGAGCCCTGCTTGCTCAACTCCCAGACAGTCCAGGGCCGGTGGTGATCCAGGACCTTGACGGCCACTCAGTCAACGGCCTTTTGAAGTAGCCAGGAGTACAGCCGGTCTCATTGGCCGCCGTCACCGCGGTGTCTGTAGGCTTTTCTATGGTGGCAGCGTCATTTACGGTTCCCCTGCCAAGTTTATTAGCTCCGCTCTGGGTGCAGTAAGTCCTGTAAGCAATAGTCTGCTCTTTTGGGACACACTCTTGTTGTTTTCTGAGAGAAGCTCCAGGTCAAGTGATGGTCAAACGAGTCGTCATGGGGGCCCATTGCTCCAGGTTTTCTCTCTGGAGGTTGGTGTTGGAGGGCCTCCTCACTCGAGGTCATTGTGCCCACGGAGCAATCCCTGCAACTTCAGGGCATGGTGGGTGGTTAGGATCACCAAGTGGCGTCCTTTTCCCTTAGGAGGGAGCTGGCCTTGCGGGCTGCTGATTTCCAGGTTTTTAGATACCCCCAGTATCCTGGTCGGATGGGGTGGCTGGCCAATGCCTGGAGGGCATTCTTGCATTGTTCCATTTCAAGTGGTCCCAGTTTTTGCACTAATACTCCAAGGGCGATTCGCCTTGGACCAGGAATGTAAAGGTCAAAGGGTTTAGCTAACTTAGGGAGGTCCAGGGCAAGGATCTGAACTGACTGCTCTTTCCATTCTTGAAAGGCCGCTTCTGGATTCTATTCAAAAGGATCATCATCTTTTCCTTTCAGTGTTTCATATAGAGGCCCAGCTATTAGACTGTAGTTAGGGATCCAGATGCAGCAAACCCCGGTCTCCCCAGGAACCCCTAAGCTGTCTTCTAGTTTCAGGAAGGGTGAGGCTGCAAATGGCTTCTTCCCTTTCCTGGGGTGGGCTTCTCCGACATTCTGAGCGAATGAAGCCCAGGAAGGTCACCTTAGTTTGTGATATTTGAGCCTTTTTCTTGGACACCTTCTATCTTTTATTGGCTAGGTAGTTCAGAGGCCTCCTTAGTCGGGCTGGTGATCAGAATGTCATCTGCATATTGAAGGAGGGTTCCCTTCTCCAGAGGTAGATTTTTTAGGTCTTTAGCTAACGTTTCCCCAAAGATGGTGTGGGAATTTTTGAACCCCTGGGGCAGGAGGGCCCAGCAGTATTGTTTTTGTTGTATGTTGAGTCCTGACACTCACAGCCAAAATTTCTTGTGACTCTGGGACGAATGGAATACAGAAGAAGGCATCATTGAAGTCTAATACAGAATACCATGTCCTGGTGGATGGTAGAATGACCAGCAGGGTGTAGGAATTAGGAACTACTAGATGTATATCCTCTGTGGCTTCACTGACTGTCCTGGCGTCCTCTACCAGGTCCCCAGCAGCTCACGGGGCTCTTGTGGTCAGGTCCCTCCCAGGATATGGAGCTCACCTGGGCAGGTACACAGCAGCCCACGGGGCTGTGGTGGTTAGGCCCCTCCCAGGATATGGAGCTCACCTGGGCAGGTACCCAGCAGCCCATGGGGCCATCATGGTCAGGCCCCTCCCAGGATATGGAGCTCACCTGGGCAGGTACGCAGCAGCCCACGGGGCTCTCGTGGGCATGCCCCTCCCTGGATATGGAGCTCCCGTGGACAGGTACCCCGACAGGGCTGGGCACACAGGAACTGTGCATATAGCCCTCATTGCAGAGCACCCCCAGCACACCTGTCACTCAGAGCTGACACAGAGCACCTCAGAGCAGAGCTTGAACTAATAAACAGCAGCTCCAACAGGTCTGTGACCCTAGGCTTCACTCTGTGCGGCCTCCCTCTGCCTGGTCTTCTAGGGGCTTCCACAGCAGCCGGGGCACCAGGCCTCTGTCTCCACCCACCACCCCTCCTCTCCCTGACTCCTGGGTTCCTCTCATTAGCAGAGGGTCTTCTTGAAGTTGTCTCCCACTCCTGGACCAGATAAAATGATTAGAAAACAAGCCAGGGCTGCCGCCCCTTATCTATCCTGACTCTCGGGACCCTACACCTGTTCCTTGGATCTGGCCGGTGCAGCAAGGCCCATTTTCTGCAAATCTGAGCCCCTGAGGGGCGAGGATTGGCTGACCTGGGCAGCCTGACCCGGCCGGCCAGCCCTTCCCAGGTGTGCCTGGGTTGAGGTCAATATAAACACCCCTCCAGGCAGCAAAAGCCTCTGCAGCTGTGCCTGACGCCATATTCTCTGCCCCGTCAGCAGTCTCGGGGTTGGGCTGGTGGGAGGCAGTAGGGCCCACGGCTCTATGAGTGGCCCGTTGTGACTGGGGCTCTACTGGACTTTCTGCAGGAGTTGCCGGGCTGCCACCTGCTAAAGAAGAGGATGTGTCACCCATACTTGCTGCTGGAATTTCTCCCCGGGCAGAGGTAAGGAAGGAAAAAAGCAGTGGGGGCCGGGACAGGAGGGGTACCTCAGGCAGGGAAATGGAAAGTTTCCAGACGAGCGCCCGGGGCCAGGACCATCCTGGCTGGCCTGCAGGCACCAAGTCGGCCTGCGTGCTGTTGCTGGTGTGACTCCAAGCCCCTTCCTCTAGTTTTTAGTCTTTGCACACATTCAGGTGTTTTACCTGGGAACGGTGGGAAAAGTTCAGCAGCAGCTGGCCTGGGGCTCAGCTCACGTTTAGTCAGAGACGCCTCCTCACGGTCCCCCAGCTTTGCAATGAGGACGCTCCTTGTGTGGGGGCTGCTGGCTGCATGGGAGATGATTCCCCACCTGTGACCAACTTAAGAATTGTTTACCACTGGAGCAAGTGCGCTGATAGGGTTTTCCTCTGTATGACCAGTGGGTTCAGTTTTTTTTTTTTCTTTTTTGGTTCAAGGTAAGTTTTATTCCTCTTTTTGTATTTATGGATATAAGCATGGAAATCATTCATTCATATAAATACGTCTATGGGAAGGACAGAACTTTTTTTTCTGTTTTATTTTCTTAAGTATTATTTATTTTTTAATTTTTGAATTTATTTTATTCATTTTTTTATACAGCAGGCTCTTATTGGTTATCTATTTTATACATATAAGTGTATATATGTCAATCCCAGGGTTGCAATTCATCCCACCACCACCACCCTGCCACTTTCCCCCCTTGGTGTCCATACATTTGTTCTCTACATCTGTGTCTCTATTTCTGCCTTGCAAACCAGTTCATCTTTACCATTTTTCTAGGTTCTACATGTATGCGTTAATATACGATATTTGTTTTTCTCTTTCTGACTTACTTCACTCTGTATGACAGTCTCTAGATCTATCCACGTCTCTACAAATGACCCAATTTCATTCCTTTTTATGGCTGAGTAATATTCCATTTTATATATGTAGCACATCTTTTCCGTTCGTCTGTCTATGGGCATTTAGGTTGCTTCCATGACCTGGCTATTGTAAATAGTGCTGCAATGAATATTGTGGTGAATATGTCTTTTTGAATTATGGTTTTCTCTGGGTATATGGCCAGTAGTGGGATTGCTGGGTCATATGGTAATTCTATTTTTAGTTTTTTAAGGAACCTCCATACTGTTCTCCATAGTGACTGTATCAATTTACATTCCCACAAATAGTGTAAGAGGGTTCCCTTTTCTCCACACCCTCTCCAGCATTTGTTGTTTGTAGATTTTCTGATGATGCCCATTCTAACTCGTGTGAGGTGATACCTCATTGTAGTTTTGGTTTATATTTCTCTAATAATTAGTGATGTTGAGTAGCTTTTCATGTGTTTCTTGGTCATCTGTATGTCTTCTTGGGACAAATGTCTATTTACGTCATCTGCCCATTTTTGGATTGGTTTGTTTGTTTTTTTACTGTTGAGCTGCATGAGCTGTTTATATACATTGGAGATTAATCCTTTGTCCATTGATTCGTTTGCAAATATTTTCTCCCATTCTGAGGGTTGTCTTTTCGTCTTGTTTGTAGTTTCCTTTGCTTTGCAAAAGCTTTTAGGTTTCATTTGCTCCCATTTGTTTTTTTTTTTTTTTTTTTTTTATTCCATTACTCTAGGAGGTGGATCAAAAAATATCTTGCTGTGATTTATGTCAAAGAGTATTCTTCCTATGTTTTCCTCTAAGAGTTTTATAGTGTCCGGTCTTACATTTCGGTCTCTAATCCATTTGGAGTTTATTTTTTGTGTATGGTGTTAGGGAGTATTCTAATTTCATTCTTTTACATGTAGCTGTCCATTTTTCCCAGCACCACTTATTGAAGAGACTGTCTTTTCTCCATTTTATACCCTTGCCTCCTTTGTCATAGATTAGTGGGCCATAGGTGTGTAGGTTTATCTCTGGGCTTTCTTTCTTTTTTTTTTTTTTTCTTTTACATCTTTATTGGAGTATAATTGCTTTACAATTGTGTGTTAGTTTCTGCTGTATAAAAAAGTGAATCAGCTATGCGTATACATATAACACCATATCCCCTCCCTCTTGCACCTCCCTCTCACTCCCTTATCCCACCCTTTTAGGTGGTCACAAAGCACAGAGCTGATCTCCCTGTGCTATGTGGCTGCTTCCCAGTAGCTATCAATTTTACATTTGGTAGTGTATATATGTCCATACCACTCTCTCACTTTGTCCCAGCTTACCCTTCCCTCTCCCCATGTCCTCAAGTCCTTTCTCTACGTCTGTGTCCTTAATCCTTTCCTGCCCCTAGGTTCTTCATAAACTTTTTTTTTTTAGATTCCATATATATGTGTTAGCATACGGTATTTGTTTTTCTCTTTCTGACTTACTTCACTCTGTAGGACAGACTCTAGATCCATCCACCTCACTAAAAATAACTCAATTTCGTTTCTTTTTATGGCTGAATAATGTTCCATCGTATATATGTGCCACATCTTCTTTTTCCATTTATCTGTTGATGGACACTTAGGTTGCTTCCATGTCCTGGCTATTGTAAATAGAGCTACAGTGAACATTGTGGTACATGACTCTTTTTGAATTATGGTTTTCTCAGGGTAAATGTCCAGGAGTGGGTTTGCTGGGTTGTATGGTAGTTCTATTTTTAGTTTTTAAGGAAGCCCCATACCGTTCTCCCTAGTGGCTATATCAATTTACATTCCCACCTACAGTGCAAGAGGGTTCCCTTTTCTCCAATAAATGCCTCTCCAGCATTTACTGTTGGTAGATTTTTTGATGATGGCCATTCTGACTGGTGTGAGGTGATACCTCACTGTAGTTTTGATTTGCATTTCTCTAATGATTAGTGATGCTCAGCATCCTTTCATGTGTTTGTTGGCAACCTGTATATCTTCTTTGGAGAAATTTCTATTTAGGGCTTCTGCCCATTTTTGGATTGGGTTGTTTGGTTTTGTGATATTGAGCTACATGAGCTGCTTTTTGTAGATTAATCCTTTGCCATTTGCTTCATTTGAAAATATTTTCTCCCATTCTGATGGTTGTCTTTTCATCTTGCTTAAGTTTTCCTTTGCTGTGCAAAAGAATTTATGTTTCATTCGGTCCCATTTTTTAATTTTTGTTTTTATTTCCATTTCTCTAGGAGGTGGGTCAAAAAGGATCTTGCTGTGATTTATGTCATAGACTGTTCTGCTTATGTTTTCTTCTAAGAGTTTTATAGTGGCTGGTCTTATATTTAGGTCTCTAATCCATTTTGAGTTACTTTTGTGTATGGTGTTAGGGAGTGTACTAATTTCATTCTTTTACATGTAGCTGTCCAGTTTTCCCAGCACCACTTACTGAAGACACTGTCTTTTCTCCATTGTATACCCTTGCCTCCTTTGTCATAGATTAGTTAACCATAGGTACGTGGGTTTATCTCTGTGCTTTCTATCCTTTTCTATTGACCTATATTTCTGTGTTTGTGTCAGTACCATATTATCTTGATTACTGTAGCTTTGTAATATAGTCTGAAGTCTGGAAGTCTGATTCCTCCAGCTCTTTTTTTTCCCCCTCAAGACTGCTTTGGCTATCCAGGGTCTTTTGTGTCTCCCTACAAATTTTAAGATTTTTTTTCTTGTTCTGTAGAAAATGCCAAAGGTATTTTGATCGGGATTGCATTGAATCTGTAGATTGCTTTGGGTAGTATAGTCATTTTCACAATATTGATTCTTCTAATCCAAGGACATGGTATATGTCTCCATCTGTTTATATCATCTTTGATTTCTTTCATCAGTGTCTTATAGTTTTCTGAGTACAGGTCTTTCACTTCCTTAGGTAGGTTTATTCCTAGGTATTTTATTCTTTTTGTTGCAGTGGTAATGGGATTGTTTCCTTAATTTCTCTTTCTGATCTTTCATTGTTAGTGTATAGGAATGCAAGCAATTTCTGTGCATTAATTTTGTATCCTGCAACTTTACCAAATTCATTGATTAGCTCCAGTGGTTTTCTGGTGGCATCTTTAAGATTCTCTATCTATGATATCATGTCATCTGCAAACAGTGACAATTTTACTTCTTCTTTTCCGTTTTGTATTCCTTTTATTTCTTTTTCTTCTCTGACTGCCATGGCTAGGACTTCCAAAACTATGTTGAATAGCAGTGGTGAGAGTGGACATCCTCGTCTTGTTCCTGATCTTAGAGGAAACGCTTTCAGTTTTTCACCATTGAGAATGCTGTTTGCTGTGGGTTTGTCATATATGGCCTTTATTATGTTGAGGTAGTTTCCGTCTATGCCCACACTCTGCAGAGTTTTTATCGTAAATGAGTGTTGAATTTTCTCAAAATCTTTTCCTTCATCTATTGAGATGACCATATGGTTTTATTCTACAATTTGTTAATATGGTGTATCACATTGATTTGTGTATATTGAAGAATCCTTGCATCCCTGGGATAAACCCCACTTGATCATGGTGTATGATCCTTTTAATGTGTTGTTCGATTCTGTTTGCTAGTATTTTGTTGAGGATTTTTGCATCTATATTCATCAGGGATATTGGTCTATAATTTTCTTTCCTTGTAGTATCTCTGTCTGATTTTGGTATCAGGGTGATGGTGGTCTCATAGAATGAGTTTGGGAGTGTTCCTTCCCCTGCAATTGTTTTGAAGAATTTGAGAAGGTTGGGTGTTAGCTCTTCTCTAAATGTTTGATAGAATTCACCTGTAATGCCATCTGGTTCTGGACTTTTGTTTGTTTTAAGATTTTTAATCACAGTTTCAATTTCATTGCTTGTGATAGGTTTGTTCATATTTTCTATTTCTTCCTGGTTCAGTCTTAGAAGGTTATACCTTTCTAAGAATTTGTCCATTTCTTCCAGATTGTCCACTTTATTGGCACAGAGTTGCTTGTAGTAGTCTCTTAGGATGCTTTGTATTCCTGTGGTGTCTGTTGTAACTTCTCCTTTTTCACTTCTAATTTTGTTGATTTGCGTCCTCTCCCTCTTTTTCTTGAGTGTGGCTAAAGGTTGATCATTTTTGCTTATCTTCTCGAAGAACCAGCTTTTAGTTTTGATGATCTTTGCTTCCGTTTTCTTTGTTTCTATTTCATTTATTTCTGCTCTGATCTTTAGGATTTCTTTCCTTCTACTAACTTTGGGTTTTGTTCTTCTTTCTCTAGTTCCTCTAGGTGTAAGGTTAGATTGTTTATTTGAGATTTTTCTTGTTTCTTGAGGTAGGCTTGTATTGCTATAAACTTCCCTCTTAGAACTCCTTTTGCTGCATCCCATAGGTTTTGGATCATCGTGTTTTTGTTGTCATTTGTCTCTAGGTAGTTTTTGATTTCCCCTTTGATTTCTTCAGTGATCTCTTGGTTATTTAGTAACGTATTGTTTAGCCTCCATGTGTTTGTGTTTTTTACAGTTTTTTCCGTGTAATTGATTTCTAATCTCATATCATTGTGGTCGGAACAGCTGCTTGATATGATTTCAGTTTTCTTAAATTTACTGAGGCTTTATCTGTGACCCAAGATGTGATCTATCCTGGAGAATGTTCCGTGTGCAGTTGAGAGGAACGTGTAATCTGCTGTTTTTGGATGGAATGTCCTATAAATATCAATGAACTCTATCTGGTCTATTTTGTCATTTAAAGCTTGTGTTTCCTTATTAATTTTCTGTCTGGCTGATCTCCACTGGTGTAAGTGAGCTGTTAAAGTCCCCCGCTATTATTGTGTTACTGTCGATTTCCTCTTTTATAGCTGTTAGCAGTTGCCTTATACATTGAGGTGCTCCTATGTTGGGTACATATATATTTATAATTGTTATATCTTCTTCTTGGATTGATCCCTTGACCATTATGTAGTGTCTTTCCTTGTCTCTTGTAACATTCTTTATTTTAAAGTCTATTTTATCTGATATGAGTATTGCTACTCCAGCTTTCTTTTGATTTTCATTAGCATAGAATATATTTTTCCATCGCCTCACTTTCAGTCTGTATGTGTCCCTAGGTCTGAAATGGGTCTCTTGTAGACAGCATATATATGGGTCTTGTTTTTGTATCCATTCAGCCAGTCTATGTCTTTTGGTTGGAACATTTAGTGCATTCACGTTTAAGGTAATTATCGATATGTATGTTCCTACTACTATTTTCTTAATTGTTATGGGTTTGTCTTGGTGGGTCCTTTTCTTCTCTTGTGTTTCCCACTTAGAGAAGTTCTTTTAGCATTTGGTGTAGAGCTGGTTGCATGGTGCTGAATTCTCTTAGCTTTTGCTTGTCTGTAAGGCTTTTGATTTCTCCATCAAATCTGAATGAGCTCTTTGCAGGGTGCAGTACCCTTGGTTGTAGGTTCTTCCCTTTCATCACTTTAAATTTATCATGCCACTTCCTTCTGGCTTGTAGATTTTCTGCTGAGAAATCAGCTGTTATCCTTATGGGATTTCCCTTGTATGTTATTTGTCATTTTTCCCTTGCTGCTTTCAATAATTTTTCTTTGTCGTTAATTTTTGTCAATTTGATTACTATGTGTCTTGTCATTTTTCTCCTTTGGTTTCTCCTGCCTGGGACACTCTGTGCTTCTGGACTTGGGTGGCTATTTCTTTTCCCATGCTAGGGAAGTTTTTGACCATAATCTCTTCAAATATATTCTCGGGTCCTTTCTCTCTCTCTTCTCCTTCTGGGACCCCTATAATGCGAATGTTGTTGCGTTTAATGTTGTCCCAGAGGACTCTTGGGGTGTCTTCATTTATTTTCATTCTTTTTCTTTATTCTGTTCCATGGCAGTGATTTCCACCTTTCTGTCTTCCAGGCCACTTATCCGTTCTTCTGCCACAGTTATTCTGCTACTGATTCCTTCTAGTGTATTTTTCATTTCAGTTATTACATTGTTCACCTCTGTTTGTTTGTTCTTTAATTCTTCTAGGTGTTTGTTCCTTAATTCTTCTAGGTCTTTGTTAAGCATTTCTTGTGTCTTCTCGATCTTTGCCTCCTTTCTTTTTCTAAGGTCTTGGCTCAACTTCACTATCATTATTCTGAATTCTTTTTCTGGAAGGTTCCCTATCTCCACCTCATTCCGTTTTTTTTCTGGGGTTTTATCTTGTTCCTTGATCTGGTATAAAGTCCTCTGCCTTTTCATTTTGTCTATCTTTCTGTGAATGTGGTTTTCCTTCCACAGGCTGCAGAATTGTAGTTCTTCTTGCTTCTGCTGTCTGCTCTCTGGTGGATGAGTCTATCTTAGAGGCTTGTGCAAGCTTCCTGATGGGAGGGACTGGTGGTGGGTAGAGCTGGGTGTTGCTTTGGTGGGCAGAGCTTTAATCCGCTTGTCTATGGATTAAATAAAACTTTAATAAAAAGTTGAATCTGCTTGTCTGCTGATGCATGGGGCTGGGTTCCCTCCCTGTTGGTTGTTTGGCCTGAGGCGACCCAGCACTGGAGCCTACCTTGCTCTTGGTGGGGCTAATGGCGGACTCTGGGAGGGCTCACACCAAGGAGTATTTCCCAGAACTTCTGCTGCCAGTGTTGTTGTCCTCACGGTGAGCCACAGCCACAGCCACCAGCTGCCTCTGCAGGAGACCCTCTAAAAGTAGCAGGTAGTTCTGGTCATTCTCCTACGGGGTCACTGCTCCTTCCCCTGGGTCCTGATGTGCACACTACTTTGTGTGTGCCCTCCAAGAGTGGAGTATCTGAGTGGAGTTGAGACTCTGAGACTCTGTGTGGAGTCGCACAGACTCTGGGTCCTGTGAAGCTTCGATGTTTTGTGATTCTAGAAATCCTATAGGAGACAGTCCACAGCAGGTGAAGCTAATGTTGTCAGTAGAGGTGTTGAAGCCAAAGATCTGCAGTTCCGGCTAGAGGTGCCGATGTACATACAGGACAAAATCATCTCGTGTGAGTGTAGTTCAGGCATGTTTAAGATGAATGCAGTCATGTTAATGCCTACCATATTCTATCTTGAGCCTCTCCTCAGGGACCTCCTCCTCAGTTCCTGAGGCTCCTGTAAGTCATGTACAGGGGACTGGAGAGTGGGCTCTGTCCAGTCTGAGCCCTGAGTTACCCTGTGTGTATCTTAGGATACTTTGTATTTCTGTGGTGTCTGTTGTAACATCATCTCTTTCATTTCAGATTTATTTGGGCCCTCTCTTTTTTAACAAAACATACTACTGTTGTCTTTTATTCTTTACAGAAGTTTAATCAGTGTTTGATCTACTATCCTTACCCTATGTATACTTTTTGCAGTGAGATTTTTACTTTTCTTTGTTTCCTTGTTACTATCAATAATTAGTGAGACTTCTTTTAAGCTACCTTCAACATTGCTTATAAAGCTGCTTTATTAGTGATGACAGAGCCTTAATGGAAGTCATGTTCTGGTTGTAAATTAGAATGCAATGTGCCAGCACAAAGCCCCTTAAGTTTATGTCTCATTACTTCTTGTTCTTTTTTTAATTTAATTTTTATTTTTTGTCAGAGCAAATTTGATTAAAATGTTTTGTTTCTTCTAGGTGTGCAAGATGTGGTTCTTTTAAACATATACATATATCTATTCTTCTTTGGATCATTTTCCCATGTAGGTTATGACACCATGTTGAGTAGTCTTGTCTTGGTATTACGTAGGTCTTTGGTGATTACATATTTCACATGTGTTTCTATATCTATCTTAACCCCAATATCCTAATGTATCCAATCCTCACACCTTTCCATTTGGTGAACCCTAAGTTTGTTTAATGAATCTGTGATTGCATTTCTCTGTGGAAATATCTTCATTGGTATCAATTTTTAGCTAAGACCTATAAGTGATATTATAGGATATGTGTCTTTTGCTTTCTGACTTAGTACAATTTGCCTGATTAACTCAAGAATCATACACAGTGCTGCAAATGGCATTGTTTTGTTTTTTTCCCTGGCTAATATTCCATCTGTACGTGTACCAGTTATTCTTTGGCCACGCACCTCTTGATGGACTTTTTGGTTGCCTCCATGTCTTGGTTATTGTAATACTGCTGCAATGCACATTTGCTTGCCTGTGTCTTTCCAGTTCTATCTCCTTATGTTATAGGCCAAGGAGTGGGCTTGCTGTATCATATGGTAGCTCAGTGTGTACGTTTTAAAGGCACCACCATTCAGTTCTCATTAGTGGCTCTTTCCAGGTTATGTCCCACTTAAAATTGAGGGTATGCATTTCTCCAAAACACCTTCAATATTTATTGTTTGTAGTTTGCTTGCTGCTGGTTATTCTAACAGGTGCGAGCTGATACCTCTGTGTGGCTGAATTTGCATGTGTCCCATAATCTGTTGAAATTGATCTTTAAAGCATGCTCTTTTTATTTATCAAACTGTGATTACAGCTTAGTTATTCAAATTGTTTTCTTAAAGTAAGTGTCACATTTTGAAAAGTTTTGGCCACTACTTCCCTCAAGACATTTTGACGGCAGGTTTCATTTACAGCCCTGAAGTACTTGTTCATATGAAGTGACCATTAACACAGATTTTAAAGCTGCATTTGCAGGTAACGGCCAGAGGGCGGCAGCCTTTTTACGTTCCCCAATCTGGTAACTAGGGAAAGAGTCCTTCAGCTGCAAGAGTGTCCAGCTTTATTTCTCATCCAGCTGTGGGTCTAGATATGATCAAACAAGGTTGCATCACAGCCCAGGAACGAATTATGTAAAATTTCCTCTCTCTATCACTGTCTTATTTTTTTGGGTTTTTTAAAGTTATTTAATTTAAAATGGGGATTCGCTACTTTTCACTGCTGTGTTTATGCCGCTTTACACCCACTTGACTCACTTCCAGACAGATATCAATACATAGGTTTTAAGATTCTTACTAGTCACATATATTCTTGTGCGGTGAATAGGGGGTGTTGAGTCCAGTTCACTGAGCAAGGAGTAGGTCTTGTCTATTACATATTGGGTGTATGGAACGGTATCTGAGCGAATTTGAAACCCTTGTTTTATGCATCACCCCACCTCACCTTTCCCGTTAAGCAGCCATAGTGTGTTTTCTAAACGTGTGACTCTGTTCTGTTTTGTAACTCAGTTCAAGTGTAGCGGTTTTTACATTCCCTCTATAAGTGATAGCTTATGATAAGTGTCTTTTTCTGTGTGACTTATTTCACTTAGAATTGTCATACCTAAATCCACTCATCTTGCTTCTACTAGCCTTATGACATTGATTTCATATCTGAGTGATATTCCATTGTACATAAGGACCACAACTTCTTTATCCATTTTTCTCTTTCCTGGGATATTTAAGGTGTCATGAAGTGGAGGTTCTTGTCAACAAAGCAGCCCTAAACTTTGGGGTGCCTGTGTCTTGCTGATTTTTAGTTTTCCCAATTTATACGCCCATGAGTGGGCGTGCCCTATGCTCCCTAAGCTGTGTTTTTTCGATGTTTCAGGAAACACCGTACACTTCTTCAGAGTGGCTGTTGGCAATTTACATCCCGCCCATCAGCGTAGCAAGGCTGCCATTTCTCCATGGCCTGTCCTGCATTTCTGGTTTTGACACTTTATGCAGCATGGCCCTTTTGACCGATGGGAAGCGAGACTTCATTGTAGCGCTGATTTGCCTTTCCAGGTTGCTTGGTGGGCAAAAAAGGGTGTATGCGTTTTTTCCTGAATATATTCAGGAAAAAACACATACGCCCTTTTTGGCCAAGGGCATCATTGTCGAAGATTTGCCACTTTTCATGTGCTTTAAAGGTGATTCGAATCTACCTCCTGAAACCTGTTTCCTGCAATTCTGCCTTGTTTTCAAATACTCTTCGTTGCCTTCCCTCAATGTATTTGTGGATGAGAGTTATCATTTATAACTCTGCGGGTTTGTGAACTGCAGTGTGCCTGAGTTCCATTTTTCAACTCGATTTTTGGGAGCTGGCCGCAAAAGCGCGGTATTGCCTCAGGCCCTATTCTGCTTCTGGGGGGCAGGCTGAGCCTGTGGTTAATTCTTCTTCCTGATGGGAAAATAGAGTGACCTCTGCCTTTCCCAACACCAAGATCTAGTCTCTCATTGGTTGCCCCTCTTGCCGTTCATCCTCAGGACAAATTGCAACCTGTACGGAACAGGAGGTTAAAGGTGCTGATTCTCAAAGTAGGGAGATTGCTAGTAAAGTAGCTGGAATGGCGAACCCGAACACAAGGAGATGAGAAATGAGGTGCGTTTTAGAAACCATTCAAAATCACACGGTGTACCATCTTCTGGGTTTCTCATGCATGTTTTCGATGTAGGAAAATGCCCTTGAATCTGGAGATTTGGGACCCATGGAATGGGTACCACGCAGTATTACTTTAAAGGGTCTGTGTTTGCTCACCCAACCTCACCCAACCTCTCAACCCCAAGAGTGTCCACCCTTATGTCTCATCCAGCTGTGGGTCTAGATATGGTCAATCCAGGTTGCATCACAGCCCCTGAACGAATTTTGTAAGAATTTCTCTCTCTTTCACTGTCTTTGTTTTACGGGTTTTTAAAAGTAATTTATTTTTATAATGGGGTTTAGCTGCTTTTCACGGCTGTGTTTATGCGGCTTTACACCCACTTGACTCACTTCCAGACAGATATCAATACATAGGTTTTAAGATTCTTACTACTCACATATATTCTTGTGCGGTGAATAGGGGGTGTTGAGTCCAGTTCACTGAGCAAGGAGTAGGTCTTGTCTATTACATATTGGGTGTATGGAACGGTATCTGAGCGAATTTGAAACCCTTGTTTTATGCATCACCCCACCTCACCTTTCCCGTTAAGCAGCCATAGTGTGTTTTCTAAACGTGTGACTCTGTTCTGTTTTGTAATTCAGTTCAAGTGTAGCGGTTTTTACATTCCCTCTATAAGTGATAGCTTATGATAAGTGTCTTTTTCTGCGTGTCTTATTTCACTTAGAATCGTCGTACCTAACTCCACTCATCTTGCTTCTACTAGCCTTATGACATTGATTTAATGTCTGAGTGATATTCCATTGTACATAAGGACCACAACTTCTTTATACATTTTTCTCTTTCCTAGGATATTTAAGGTGTCATGAAGTGGAGGTTCTTGTCAACAGAGCAGCCCTAAACTTTGGGTTGCCTGTGTCTTGCTGATTTTTAGTTTTCCCAATTTATACGCCCATGAGTGGACGTGCCATATGCTCCCTAAGCTGTGTTTTTTCGATGTTTCAGGACACACCATACACTTCTCCAGAGTGGCTGTTGGCAATTTACATCCCGCCCATCAGCATAGCAAGGCTGCCATTTCTCCATGGCCTGTCCTGCATTTCTGGTTTTGACACTTTTTGCAGCATGGCCCTTTTGACCGATGGGAAGCGAGACTTCTTTGTAGCGCTGATTTGCCTTTCCAGGTTGCTTGGTTGGCCAAAAAGTGCGTATGCGTTTTTTCCTGAATATATTCAGGAAAAAACGAATACGCCCTGTTTGGCCAAGGGCATCATTGTCGACGTTTTGAGACTTTTCATGTGCTTTAAAGGCGATTCGAATCTACCTCCTGAAACCTGTTTCCTGCATTTCTGCCTTGCTTTCAAATCCTCTTCGTTGCCTTCCCTCAATATATTTGTGGACGAGAGTTTTCATTTATAACTCTGCGGGTTTGTGAATGGCAGTGTCCCTGGGCTCCATTTTTCAACTCGCTTTTTTGGGAGCTGGCCGCAAGAGCGCGGGATTGCCTCAGGCCCTATTCTGCTTCCGGGCGGCAGGATGAGCCTGTGGTTAATTCTTCTTCCTGATGGGAAAATAGAGTGACCTGTGCCTGTCCCAACACCTAGATCTAGTCTCTCATTGGTTGCCCCTCTTCCCGTTCATCCTCAGGACAAATTGCAACCTGTAGGGAACACGAGGTTAAAGGTGCTGATTCTCCAAGTAGGGAGATTGCTAGTAAAGTACCTGGAATGGCGAAACCGAGCACAAGGAGATGAGAATTGAGGTGCGTTTTAGAAACCTTTCAAAATCACACGGTGTACCATCTTCTGGGTTTCTCATGTATGTTTTCAATGTAGGAAGATGCCCTTGAACCTGGAGATTTGGGACCCATGGGATGCGTACCACGCAGTATTACTTTAAAGGTTCTGCGTTTGCTCACCCAACCTCACCTAACCTATCAGCCCCAAGAGTGTCCACCATTATGTCTCATCCAGCTGTGTGTCTAGATATGGTCAATCCAGGTTGCATCACAGCCCCTGACCGAATTTTGGAAGAAATTCTCTCTCTTTCACTGTCTTTGTTTTACGGGTTTTTAAAAGTAATTTATTTTTATAATGGTGTTTAGCTGCTTTTCACGGCTGTGTTTATGCGGCTTTACACCCACTTGACTCACTTCCAGAGAGATATCAATACATAGGTTTTAAGATTCTTACTAGTCACATATATTCTTGTGCGGTGAATAGGGGGTGTTGAGTCCAGTTCACTGAGCAAGGAGTAGGTCTTATCTATTACATATTGGGTGTATGGAACGGTATCTGAACGAATTTGAAACCCTTGTTTTATGCATCACCCCACCTCACCTTTCCCGTTAAGCAGCCATAGTGTGTTTTCTAAACGTGTGACTCTGTTCTGTTTTGTAATTCAGTTCAAGTGTAGCGGTTTTTACATTCCCTCTATAAGTGATACCTTATGATAAGTGTCTTTTTCTGTGTGACTTATTTCACTTAGAATCGTCGTACCTAAATCCACTCATCTTGCATCTACTAGCCTTATGACATTGATTTCATGTCTGAGTGATATTCCATTGTACATAAGGACCACAACTTCTTTATCCATTTTTCTCTTTCCTGGTGATATTTAAGGTGTCATGAAGTGGAGGTTCTTGTCAACAGAGCAGCCCTAAACTTTGGGGTGCCTGTGTCTTGCTGATTTTTAATTTTCCCAATTTATACGCCCATGAGTGAACGTGCCCTATGCTCCCTAAGCTGTGTTTTTTCGATGTTTCAGGACACACCGTACACTTCTCCAGAGTGGCTGCTGGCAATTAACTTCCCGCCCATCAGCGTAGCAAGGCTGACATTTCTCCATGGCCTGTCCTGCATTTCTGGTTTTTAAACATTTTGCAGCATGGCCCTTTTGGCCGATGGGAAGCGAGACTTCTTTGTAGCGCTGATTTGCCTTTCCAGGTTGCTTGGTTGGCCAAAAAGGGCGTATGCGTTTTTTCCTGAATATATTCAGGAAAAAACGCATACGCCCTTTTTGGCCAAGGGCATCATTGTCGAAGTTTTGCCACTTTTCATGTGCTTTAAAGGCGATTCGAATCTACCTCCTGAAACATGTTTCCTGCAATTCTGCCTTGCTTTCAAATCCTCTTCGTTGCCTTCCCTCAATATATTTGTGGACGAGAGTTATCATTTATAACTCTGCGGGTTTGTGAATGGCAGTGTCCCTGGGCTCCATTTTTCAACTCGCTTTTTTGGGAGCTGGCCGCAAGAGCGCGGGATTGCCTCAGGCCCTATTCTGCTTCCGGGCGGCAGGATGAGCCTGTGGTTAATTCTTCTTCCTGATGGGAAAATAGAGTGACCTGTGCCTGTCCCAACACCTAGATCTAGTCTCTCATTGGTTGCCCCTCTTCCCGTTCATCCTCAGGACAAATTGCAACCTGTAGGGAACACGAGGTTAAAGGTGCTGATTCTCCAAGTAGGGAGATTGCTAATAAAGTAGCTGGAATTGCGAACCCGAGCACAAGGAGATGAGAAATGAGGTGCGTTTTAGAAACCTTTCAAAATCACATGGTGTACCTTCTTCTGGGTTTCTCATGCATGTTTTCGATGTAGGAACATGCCCTTGAACCTGGAGATTAGGGACCCATGGGATGGGTACCACGCAGTATTTCTTTAAAGGGTCTGTGTTTGCACACCCAACCTCACCCAACCTCTCAGACCCAAGAGTGTCCACCCTTATGTCTCATCCAGGTGTGGGTCTAGATATGGTCAATCCAGGTTGCATCACAGCCCCTGAACGAATTATGTAAGAATTTCTCTCTCTTTCACTGTCTTTGTTTTACGGGTTTTTAAAAGTAATTTATTTTTATAATGGGGTTTAGCTGCCTTTCACGGCTGTGTTAATGCGCCTTTACACCCACTTGACTCACTTCCAGAGAGATATCAATACATAGGTTTTACGATTCTTAGTAGTCAGATATATTCTTCTGCGGTGAATAGGGGGTGTTGTGTCCAGTTCACTAAGCAAGGTGTAGGTGTTGTCTATCACATATTGGGTGTATGGAACGGTATCTGAGCGAATTTGAAACCCTTGTTTTATGCATCACCCCACCTCACCTTTCCCGTTAAGCAGCCATAGTGTGTTTTCTAAACGTGTGACTCTGTTCTGTTTTGTAATTCAGTTCAAGTGTAGCGGTTTTTACATTCCCTCTATAAGTGATAGCTTATGATAAGTGTCTTTTTCTGTGTGACTTATTTCACTTAGAATCGTCGTACCTAAATCCACTCATCTTGCATCTACTAGCCTTATGACATTGATTTCATGTCTGAGTGATATTACATTGTACATAAGGACCACAACTTCTTTATCCATTTTTCTCTTTCCTGGTGATATTTAAGGTGTCATGAAGTGGAGGTTCTTGTCAACAGAGCAGCCCTAAACTTTGGGGTGCCTGTGTCTTGCTGATTTTTAATTTTCCCAATTTATACGCCCATGAGTGGACGTGCCCTATGCTCCCTAAGCTGTGTTTTTTCGATGTTTCAGGACACACCGTACAATTCTCCAGAGTGGCTGCTGGCAATTAACTTCCCGCCCATCAGCGTAGCAAGGCTGACATTTCTCCATGGCCTGTCCTGCATTTCTGGTTTTGAAACATTTTGCAGCATGGCCCTTTTGACCGATGGGAAGCGAGACTTCTTTGTAGCGCTGATTTGCCTTTCCAGGTTGCTTGGTTGGCCAAAAAGGGCGTATGCGTTTTTTCCTGAATATATTCAGGAAAAAACGCATACGCCCTTTTTGGCCAAGGGCATCATTGTCGACGTTTTGCCGCTTTTCATGTGCTTTAAAGGCGATTCGAATCTACCTCCTGAAATCTGTTTCCTGCAATTCTGCCTTGCTTTCAAATCCTCTTCGTTGCCTTCCCTCAATATATCTGTGGATGAGAGTTATCATTTATAACTCTGCGAGTTTGTGAATTGCAGTGTCCCTGAGCTCCATTTTTCAACTCGCTTTTTTGGGAGCTGGCCGCAAAAGCGCGGGATTGCCTCAGGCCCTATTATGGTTCCTGGCGGCAGGCTGAGCCTGTGGTTAATTCTTCTTCCTGATGGGAAAATACAGTGACCTGGGCCTGTCCCAACACCTAGATCTAGTCTCTCATTGGTTGCCCCTCTTCCCGTTCATCCTCAGGACAAATTGCAACCTGTAGGGAACAGGAGCTTAAAGGTGCTGATTCTCCAAGTAGGGAGATTGCTAGTAAAGTAGCTGGAATGGTGAACCCTAGCACAAGGAGATGAGAAATGGGGTGCGTTTTAGAAACCTTTCAAAATCACACGGTGTACCATCTTCTGGGTTTCTCATGCATGTTTTCGATGTAGGAAGATGCCTTTGAACCTGGAGAATTGGGACCCATGGGATGGGTACCACGCAGTATTACTTTAAAGGTTCTGAGTTTGCTCACCCAACCTCACCCAACCTCTCAGCCCCAAGAGTGTCCACCCTTATGTCTCATCCCGGTGTGGGTCTAGATATGGTCAATCCAGGTTGCATCACAGCCCCTGAACGAATTTTGTAAGAATTTCTCTCTCTTTCACTGTCTTTGTTTTACGGGTTTTTAAAAGTAATTTATTTTTATAATGGGGTTTAGCTGCTTTTCACGGATGTGTTTATGCGGCTTTACACCCACTTGGCTCACTTCCAGAGAGATATCAATACATAGGTTTTACGATTCTTACTAGTCAGATATATTCTTGTGCGGTGAATAGGGGGTGTTGAGTCCATTTCACTGAGCAAGGAGTAGGTCTTGTCTATTACATATTGGGTGTATGAAACAGTATCTGAGCGAATTTGAAACCCTTGTTTTATGCATCACCCCACCTCACCTTTCCCGTTAAGCAGCCATAGTGTGTTTTCTAAACGTGTGACTCTGTTCTGTTTTATAATTCAGTTCAAGTGTAGCGGTTTTTACATTCCCTCTATAAGTGATAGCTTATGATAAGTGTCTTTTTCTGTGTGACTTATTTCACTTAGAATCGTCATACCTAAATCCACTCATCTTGCTTCTACTAGCCTTATGACATTGATTTCATGTCTGAGTGATATTCCATTGTACATAAGAACCACAACTTCTTTATCCATTTTTCTCTTTCCTGGGATATTTAAGGTGTCATGAAGTGGAGGTTCTTGTCAACAGAGCAGCCCTAAACTTTGGGGTGCCTGTGTCTTGCTGATTTTTGTTTTCCCAATTTATACGCCCATGAGTGGACGTGCCCTATGCTCCCTAAGCTGTGTTTTTTCGATGTTTCAGGACACACCGTACACTTCTCCAGAGTGGCTGTTGGCAATTTACATCCCGCCCATCAGCGTAGCAAGGCTGCCATTTCTCCATGGCCTGTCCTGCATTTCTGGTTTTGACACTTTTTGCAGCATGACCCTTTTGACCGATGGGAAGTGAAACTTCTTTGAAGCGCTGATTTGCCTTTCCAGGTTGCTTGGTTGGCCAAAAAGGGCGTATGCGTTTTTTCCTGAATATATTCAGGAAAAAACGCATACGCCCTTTTTGGCCAAGGGCATCATTGTCGAAGTTTTGCCGCTTTTCATGTGCTTTAAATGCGATTCGAATCTACCTCCTGAAATCTGCTTCCTGCAATTCTGCCTTGCTTTCAAATCCTCTTCGTTGCCTTCCCTCAATATATCTGTGGATGAGAGTTATCATTTATAACTCTGCGGGTTTGTGAATTGCAGTGTCCCTTACTCCATTTTTCAACTCGCTTTGTTGGGAGCTGGCCGCAAAAGCGCGGGATTGCCTCAGGCCCTATTCTGGTTCCTGGCGGCAGGCTGAGCCTGTGGTTAATTCTTCTTCCTGATAGGAAAATAGAGTGACCTGGGCCTGTCCCAACACCTAGATCTAGTCTCTCATTGGTTGCCCCTCTTCCCGTTCATCCTCAGGACAAATTGAAACCTGTAGGGAACAGGAGCTTAAAGGTGCTGATTCTCCAATTAGAGAGATTGCTAGTAAAGTAGCTGGAAAGGCGAACCCGAGTACAAGGAGATGAGAAATTGGGTGCGTTTTAGAAACCTTTCAAAATCACACGGTGTACCATCTTCTGGGTTTCTCATGCATGTTTTCGATGTAGGAAGATGCCCTTGAACCTGGAGATTTGGGACCCATGGGATGGGTACCACGCAGTACTACTTTAAAGGGTCTGAGTTTGCTCACCCAACCTCACCCAACCTCTCAGCCCCAAGAGTGTCCACCCTTATGTCTCATCCAGGTGTGAGTCTAGATATGGTCAATCCAGGTTGCATCACAGCTCCTGAACGAAATTTGTAAGAATTTCTCTCTCTTTCACTGTCTTTGTTTTACGGATTTTTAAAAGTAATTTATTTTTATAATGGGGTTTAGCTGCTTTTCACGGCTGTGTTTATGCAGCTTTACACCCACTTGACACACTTCCAGAGAGATATAAATACATAGGTTTTACGATTCTTACTAGTCACATATATTCTTGTGCGGTGAATAGGGGGTGTTGAGTCCAGTTCACTGAGCAAGGAGTAGGTCTTGTCTATTACATATTGGGTGTATGGAACAGTATCTGAGCGAATTTGAAACCCTTGTTTTATGCATCACCCCACCTCACCTTTCCCGTTAAGCAGCCATAGTGTGTTTTCTAAACGTGTGACTCTGTTCTGTTTTGTAATTCAGTTCAAGTGTAGCGGTTTTTACATTCCCTCTATAAGTGATAGCTTATGATAAGTGTCTTTTTCTGTGTGACTTATTTCACTTAGAATCGTCATACCTAAATCCACTCATCTTGCTTCTACTAGCCTTATGACATTGATTTCATGTCTGAGTGATATTCCTTTGTACATAAGGACCACAACTTCTTTATCCATTTTTCTCTTTCCTGGGATATTTAAGGTGTCATGAAGTGGAGGTTCTTGTCAACATAGCAGCCCTAAACATTGGGGTGCCTGTGTCTTGCTGATTTTTAGTTTTCCCAATTTATACGCCAATGAGTGGACGTGCCCTATGCTCCCTAAGCTGTGTTTTTTCGATGTTTCAGGACACACCGTACACTTCTCTAGAGTGGCTGTTGGCAATTTACATCCCGCCCATCAGCGTAGCAAGGCTGCCATTTCTCCATGGCCTGTCCTGCATTTCTTGTTTTGACACTTTTTGCAGCATGGCCCTTTTGACCGATGGGAAGCGAGACCTCTTTGTAGCGCTGATTTGCCTTTCCAGGTTGCTTGGTTGGCCAAAAAGGGCGTATGCGTTTTTTCCTGAATATATTCAGGAAAAAACGCATACGCCCTTTTTGGCCAAGGGCATCATTGTGGACATTTTGCCGCTTTTCATGTGCTTTAAAGGCGATTCGAATCTACCTCCTGAAATCTGTTTCCTGCAATTCTGCCTTGCTTTCAAATCCTCTTCGTTGCCTTCCCTCAATATATCTGTGGATGAGAGTTATCATTTATAACTCTGCGGGTTTGTGAATTGCAGTGTCCCTGAGCTCCATTTTTCAACTCGCTTTTTTGGGAGCTGGCCGCAAAAGGGCTGGATTGCCTCAGGCCCTATTCTGGTTCCTGGCGGCAGGCTGAGCCTGTGGTTAATTCTTCTTCCTGATGGGAAAATAGAGTGACCTGTGCCTGTCCCAACACCTAGATCTAGTCTCTCATTGGTTGCCCCTCTTCCCATTCATCCTCAGGACAAATTGCAACCTGTAGGGAACAGGAGCTTAAAGGTGCTGATTCTCCAAGTAGGGAGATTGCTAGTAAAGTAGCTGGAAACGCGAACCCGAGCACAAGGAGATGAGAAATTGGGTGCGTTTTAGAAACCTTTCAAAATCACACGGTGTACCATCTTCTGGGTTTCTCATGCATGTTTTCGATGTAGGAAGATGCCCTTGAACCTGGAGATTTGGGACCCATGGGATGGGTACCACACAGTATTACTTTAAAGGGTCTGCGTTTGCTCACCCAACCTCACCCAACCTCTAAGCCCCAAGAGTGTCCACCCTTATGTCTCATCCAGGTGTGGGTCTAGATATGGTCAATCCAGGTTGCATCACAGCCTCTGAACGAATTTTGTAAGAATTTCTCTCGCTTTCACTGTCTTTGTTTTACGGGTTTTTAAAAGTAATTTATTTTTATAATGGGGTTTAGCTGCTTTTCACGGCTGTGTTTATGCGGCTTTACACCCACTTGACTCACTTCCACACAGATATCAATACATAGGTTTTAAGATTCTTACTAGTCACATATATTCTTGTGCGGTGAATAGGGGGTGTTGAGTCCAGTTCACTGAGCAAGGTGTAGGTCTTGTCTATTACATATTGGGTGTATGGAACGGTATCTGAGCGAATTTGAAACCCTTGTTTTATGCATTACCCCACCTCACATTTCCAGTTAAGCAGCCATAGTGTGTTTTCTAAACGTGTGACTCTGTTCTGTTTTGTAATTCAGTTCAGGTGTAGCGGTTTTTACATTCCCTCTATAAGTGATAGCTTATGATAAGTGTCTTTTTCTGTGTGACTTATTTCACTTAGAATCGTCATACCTAAATCCACTCATCTTGCTTCTACTAGCCTTATGACATTGATTTCATGTCTGAGTGATATTCCTTTGTACATAAGGACCACAACTTCTTTATCCATTTTTCTCTTTCCTGGGATATTTAAGGTGTCATGAAGTGGAGGTTCTTGTCAACATAGCAGCCCTAAACATTGGGGTGCCTGTGTCTGCTGATTTTTAGTTTTCCCAATTTATACGCCCATGAGTGGACGTGCCCTATGCTCCCTAAGCTGTGTTTTTTCGATGTTTCAGGACACACCGTACACTTCTCCAGAGTGGCTTTTGGCAATTTACATCCCGCCCATCAGCGTAGCAAGGCTGCCATTTCTCCATGGCCTGTACTGCATTTCTGGTTTTGACACTTTTTGCAGCATGGCCCTTTTGACCGATGGGAAGCGAGACTTCTTTGTAGCACTGATTTGCCTTTCCAGGTTGCTTGGTTGGCCAAAAAGGGTGTATGCGTTTTTTCCTGAATATATTCAGGAAAAAACGCATACGCCCTTTTTGGCCAAGGGCATCATTGTCGACGTTTTGCTGCTTTTCATGTGCTTTAAAGACGATTCGAATCTACCTCCTGAAATCTGCTTCCTGCAATTCTGCATTGCTTTCAAATCCTCTTCGTTGCCTTCCCTCAATATATCTGTGGATGAGAGTTATCATTTATAACTCTGCGGGTTTGTGAATTGCAGTGTCCCTGAGCTCCATTTTTTAACTCGCTTTTTTGGGAGCTGGGCACAAAAGCGCGAGATTGCCTCAGGCCTTATTCTGGTTCCTGGTGGCAGGCTGATCCTGTGGTTAATTCTTCTTCCTGATGGGAAAAGAGAGTGACCTGTGCCTATACCAACACCTAGATCTAGTCTCTCATTGGTTGGCCCTCTTCCCGTTCATCCTCAGGACAAATTGCAACCTGTAGGGAACAGGAGCTTAAAGGTGCTGATTCTCCAAGTAGGGAGATTGCTAGTAAAGTAGCTGGAAAGGCGAACCCTAGCACAAGGAGATGAGAAATGGGGTGCGTTTTAGAAACCTTTCAAAATCACACGGTGTACCATCTTCTGGGTTTCTCATGCATGTTTTCGATGTAGGAAGATGCTCTTGAACCTGGAGATTTGGGACCCATGGGATGGGTACCACGCAGTATTACTTTAAAGGGTCTGAGTTTGCTCACCCAACCTCACCCAACCTCTCAGCCCCAAGAGTGTCCACCCTTATGTCTCATCCAGGTGTGGGTCTAGATATGGTCAATCCAGGTTGCATCACAGCCCCTGCACAAATTTTGTAAGAATTTCTCTCTCTTTCACTGTCTTTGTTTTACGGGTTTTTAAAAGTAATTTATTTTTATAATGGGGTTTAGCTGCTTTTCACGGCTGTGTTTATGCGGCTTTACACCCACTTGACTCACTTCCAGAGAGATATCAATACATAGGTTTTACGATTCTCACTAGTCAGATATATTCTTGTGTGGTGAATAGGGGGTGCTGAGTCCAGTTCACTGAGCAAGGAGTAGGTCTTGTCTATTACATATTGGGTGTATGGAACGGTATCTGAGCTAATTTGAAACCCTTGTTTTATGCATCACCCCACGTCACCTTTCCCGTTAAGCAGCCATAGTGTGTTTTCTAAATGTGTGACTCTGTTGTGATTTGTAATTCAGTTCAATTGTAGCGGTTTTTACATTCCCTTTATAAGTGATAGCTTTTGATAAGTGTATTTTTCTGTGTGACTTATTTCACTTAGAGTCGTCGTACCTAAATCCACTCATCATGCTGCTACTAGCCTTATGACATTGATTTCATGGCTGAGTGATATTCCATTGTACATAAGGATCACAATTTCTTTATCCATTTTTCTCCTTCCTGGGATATTTAAGGTTTCGTGAAGTGGAGGTTCTTGTCAACAGAGCAGCCCTAAACTTTGGGGTGCCTGTGTCTTGCTGATTTTAGTTTTCCCAATTTATACGCCCATGAGTGGAAGTGTCCTATGCTACCTAAGCTGTGTTTTTTCGATGTTTCAGGACACACCGTACACTTCTCCAGAGTGGCTGTTGGCAATTTACATCCTGCCCATCAGCGTAGCAAGGCTCCCATTTCTCCATGGCCTGTCCTGCATTTCTGGTTTTGACACATTTTTCAACATTGCCCTTTTGACCGATGGGAAGCGAGACTTCTTTGTAGTGCTGATTTGCCTTTCCTGGTTGCTTGGTTGGCCAAAAAGGGCGTATGCGTTTTTTCCTGAATATATTCAGTAAAAATCGCATACGCCCTTTTTGGCAAAGGGCATCATTGTCGACGTTTTGCCCCTTTTCTTGAGCTTTAAAGGCGATTCGAATCTACCTCCTGAAATCTGTTTCCTGCAATTCTGCCTTGCTTTCAAATCCTCTTCGTTGCTTTCCCTCAATATATTTGTGGGCGAGAGTTATCATTTATAACTCCGCAGGTTTGTGAATTGCAGTGCCCCTGAGCTCCATTTTTCACCTCGCTTTTTTGGTAGCTGGCCGCAAAAGCGCGGGATTGCCTCAGGCCCTATTCTGGTTCCGGGCGGCAGGCTGAGCCTGTGGTTAATTCTTCTTCCTAATGGGAAAATAGAGTGACCTGTGCCTGTCCCAACACCTAGATCTAGTCTCTCATTGGTTGCTCCTCTTCCCGTTCATCCTCAGGACAAATTGCAACCTGTACAGAACAGGAGGTTAAAGGTGCTGATTCTCCAAAAAGGGAGATTGCTAGTAAAGTAGCTGGAATGGCGAACCCGAGCACAAGGAGGTGAGAAATGAGGTGCGTTTTAGAAACCTTTCCCGATCACACGGTGTACCATCTTCTGGGTTTCTCATGCATGTTTTCGATGCAGGAAGATGCCCTTGAACCTGGAGATTTGGGACCCATGGGATGGGTACCACGCAGTATTACTTTAAAGGGTCTGCGTTTCCTCACCCAACCTCACCCAACCTTTCAGCCCCAAGAGTGTACACCCTTAGGTCTCATCCACCTGTTGGTCTAGATATGGTCAATCCAGGTTGCATACGGCCCCGGAACGAACTGTGTAAGAACTTCTCTCTCTTTCACTGTCTTTGTTTTACGGGTTTTTACAAGTAATTTATTTTTATAATGGTGTTTAGCTGCTTTTCACGGCTGTGTTTATGCGGCTTTACACCCACTTGACACACTTCCAGAAAAATATCAATACATAGGTTTTAAGATTCTTACTAGTAAGATATATACTTGTGTGGTGAATAGGGGATATTGAGTCCAGTTCACTGAGCAAGGAGTAGGTCTTGTCTATTACATATTGGGTGTATGGAACGGTATCTGTGCTAATTTGAAACCCTTGTTTTATGCATCACCCCACCTCACCTTTCCCGTTAAGCAGCCATAGCGTGTTTTCTAAACGTGTGACTCTGTTCTCTTTTGTAATTCAGTTCAAGTGTAGCGGTTTTTACATTCCCTCTATAAGTGATAGCTTACGATAAGTGTCTTTTTCTGTGTGACTTATTTCACTTAGAGTCGTCGTACCTAAATCCACTCATCATGCTGCTACTAGCCTTATGACATTGATTTCATGTCTGAGTGATATTCCATTGTACATAAGGACCACAACTTCTTTATCCATTTTTCTCTTTCCTGGGATATTTAAGGTGTCATGAAGTGGAGGTTCTTGTCAACAGAGCAGCCCTAAACTTTGGGGTGCCTGTGTCTTTGGATTTTTAGTTTTCCCAATTTATACGCCCATGAGTGGAAGTGCCTTATGCTCCCTAAGCTGTGTTTTTTCGATGTTTCAGTACACACCGTACACTTCTCCAGAGTGGCTGTTGGCAATTTACATACCGCCCATCAGCGTGGCAAGGCTCCCATTTCTCCTTGGCCTGTCCTGCATTTGTGGTTTTGACACTTTTTTCAGCATGGCCCTTTTGACGGATCGAAAGCGAGACTTCTTTGTAGCGCTGATTTGCCTTTCCAGGTTGCTTGGTTGGCCAAAAAGGGCGTATGCGTTTTTTCCTGAATATATTCAGGAAAAAACGCATACGCCCTTTTTGGCCAAGGGCATCATTGTCCACGTTTTGCCGCTTTTCATGTGCTTTAAAGGCGATTCGAATCTACCTCCTTAAACCTGTTTCCTGCAATTCTGCATTGCTTTCAAATCCTCTTCGTTGCCTTCCCTCAATATATTTGTGGACGAGAGTTATCATTTATAACTCTGCAGGTTTGTGAATTGCAGTGCCCATGTGCTCCATTTTTCAACTGGCTTTTTTGGGAGCTGGCCGCAGAAGTTCGGGATTGCCTCAGGCCCTATTCTGGTTCCGGGCGGCAGGCTGAGCCTGTGGTTATTTCTTCTTCCTGATGGGAAAATAGAGTGACCTGTGCCTGTCCCAACACCTAGATCTAGTCTCTCATTGGTTGCCCCTCTTCCCGTTCATCCTCAGGACAAATTGCAACCTGTATGGAACAGGAGCTTAAAGGTGCTGTTTCTCCATGTAGGGAGATTACTAGTTAAGAAGCTGGAATGGCGAACCCGAGCACTTGGAGATGAGAAATGAGGTGCGTTTCAGAAACCTTTCCCGATCAGACAGTGTACCATCTTCTGAGTTTCTCATGCATGTTTTTGATGTAGGAAGATGCCCTTGAACCTGGAGATTTGGGACCCATGGGATGGGGACCACGCAGTATTACTTTAAAGGGTCTGCGTTTGCTCACCCAACCTCACCAAAACTCTCAGCCCCAAGAGTGTCCACCCTTATGTCTCATCCAGCTGTGGGTCTAGATATGGTCAATCCAGGTTGCATCACAGCCCCTGAACGAATTTTGTAAGAATTACTCTCTCTTACACTGTCTTTGTTTTACGGGTTTTTAAAAGTAATTTATTTTTAAAATGGGTTTTAGCTGCTTTTCACGGCTGTGTTTATGCCGCTTTACACTCACTTGACTCTCTTCCAGAGAGAGATCAATACATAGGTTTTCAGATTCTTACTACTCAGATATATTCTTGTGCGCTGAATAGGGGGTGTTGAGTCTAGTTCACTGAGCAAGGAGTAGGTCTTGTCTACTACATATTGGGTTTATGGAACGGTATCTGAGCTAATTTGAAACCCTTGTTTTATGCATCACCCCACCTCACCTTTCCCGTTAAGCAGCCATAGTGTGTTTTTAAAATGGGTGACTCTGTTCTGTTTTGTAATTCAGTTTAAGGCTAACGGTTTTTACATTCCCTCTATAAGTGATATCTTATGATAAGTGTCTTTTTCTGTGTGACTTATTTCACTTAGAATCGTCGTACCTAAATCCACTCATCATGCTGCTACTAGCCTTATGATATTGATTTCATGGCTGAGTGATATTCCATTGTACATAAGTACCACAACTTCTTTACCATTTTTCTCATCCCTGGGATATTTAAGATGTACACAAGTGGAGGTTCTTGTAACCAGAGCAGCCCTAAACTTTGGGGTGCCTGTGTCTTGTTGATTTTAATTTTTCCAATTTATACGCCCATGAATGGATGTGCCCCTTTCTCTCTAGCTGTGTTTTTTAGATGTTTTAGGAAACACCGTACCGTTCTCCAGAGTCGCCATTGGCAATTTACATCCCGACCATCAGTGTAACAATGCTCCCTTTCCTCCCTGGCCTCTCCTGTATTTTTTTTACACTTTTTTAGGAAGGCCCTTTTGACCGATGGGAAGTGAGACTTCTTTGTAGTGTTGCATTGCATTTCCGGCTTGCTTGGTTGGCCAAAAAGGGCCTATGCGTTTTTTCCTGAATTTATTCAGAAAAAAAACACATATGCTCTTTTTGGCCATGTGCATCGTTGTCGACTTTTGGC
Organism: Eschrichtius robustus; assembly: GCF_028021215.1. Lineage (NCBI taxonomy): Eukaryota > Metazoa > Chordata > Mammalia > Artiodactyla > Eschrichtiidae > Eschrichtius > Eschrichtius robustus. Next base: position 857,992 of record NW_027175197.1, read on the forward strand.
CGCTTTTCATGTGCTTTAGGGGCTATTCGAATCTAACTCCTGAAATCTGTTTCCTGCAATTCTGCCTTGCTTTCCAATCCTGTTCGTTGCCTTCCCTCAATATAGTTTTGGACGATAGTTATAATTTATAACTTTGCAGGTTTGTGAATTGCAGTGCCCCTGAGCTCCATTTTTCAACTCGCTTTTTTGGGAGCTGTCCGCAGAACCGCTGCTTTGCTTCTGGCCCTACTCTGGTTCCCGGTGGCAGGCTAAGCCTTTGCTTAATTCTTCTTCCTGATTGGAAATTAGAGTGACATGTGCCTGTCCGAACATCTAGGGCTTGGCTCTCCTTGTTTCTCCTCCTTCCCCTTCTTCCTTTCGAAAAATTCCAAATTTTGTGCAACTGGATGTTGAAGGTGCTGACATCCTCAGGTGGGGAGATTTTAAGGAAAAAGGCTGGAGGTGTGACCCCAACAACCAGGAAATTAGGAGTTTTGGTGCCTTTTCCAAAATCTCCCTGATCCAACCGTGTTCCATCTTCTGGGTGTCACAGGCATGTTTTAGCTGTAGGAAAGGTCCCGTGTATGTAAGGAGAACACCAGGGATTTTTCCAAATCAGTGTCTCCCCGAACTCCAATCTGGGGAATTTTTAAGCTACTGGTACATGTGTGTTCATTAAGGGACTTGGGCCGTAGGCAGAGTCCGAACTTTAGATGATTGAAGTCTTCAGGTTCAGAAACGCTCACCATCGGCCTCCTTTAGTTTCCATTTTATCTGTAGTTGATAGATGATGTTGATATAGATATCTATTGTTTTTCAGATTATTTCCCCTTAGGGGTCATTACAAAATATTGAGTATAGTTCCCTGTGTTATACAGTAGTTCCTTGTTGATGATATATTTTATACATAGCAGTGTGTATATGTTAATCTGAAACTGTTAATTTATCCCTCCTCCCACCTTTCCCCTTTGGTAATAAAAAATATAAGATTTTATACTTCTCAGAAATCTAGGAGCTGAAAGAGAGGTATCATTTTCAATGGAAAATCAGTGAAAACAAGGTTGAAACTTCAACCAAGATTATTAGATGTACATCCTTGGAAAGAAATCACTGCATTTCTCTACTGTTGACCTGACAAATAAGACAAACCCCTCCACTGAACTTGCTTATAATAAAGTGATGGAAATATCAAATGGAAGTGTTAGAAACATCTTATTTTACACGAGCCTTATACACTGCTCTATGTTAATTACAGTTTGGCTCGCACATCTGTTCTTTGAAGTTACAATGTTCTCAAATTCTGTTACTGATCCTGCAGAGTGGGCCCCAACAAGGGTCTCCCTGCCTAGTGTCATTGGAGCCAACAGATCGAGACTGACTTTGGTTCAGAAGCAAAGGAAAACTTTATATTTTGATCAGAGAATGGAGAGGTGAGAGTGTGTGCTTCCCTGCGGGTTGTGGGCCGGGCTGCTGTGTAGAGATCCTGGCACCGTCAGCGGGAGGGAGGGGGCGGAGCTCTCGAGGGCCGGGTTGGCTGGAGCTCAGGCTCTATGTCGCAGAGTCTGCACGGGGCCCCACGAGCTGAGGTGTCGGCCCAGCCATTTTGCACTAGGAAATCGGGTCTGAAGTGTCGGGTGTGGGACCTCTGCATGTGGAAACCTAGGAGCAAGTGAAATTAGACAAAGCACAAAGGAAAAAATGGTTAGACTTTATTTTATTGCCCAGATTCTATTTTCATCTCCCAGGAATTTTTCATGGGCTTTGCCAGTGACAAAGCCCTCCTCTGCCTTTTGTCCCATTCCTCATTCTTGGGGTGCTGAGGGTGCAGACACCTCTTCTGTAAATGCTTCGTGCTGAGTTGGGTGTCCTCATACCCGGGGCGAGGGGGAGGACTTCTCCCAAGCAGCCTCCAGGTGAGGTTGATTGTCCCCAGGCCTCCTCCCTCACTGCTCGTCTGCCTGAGCACCAGCATTGGAAGTTTTATAGATTCTAATGACCTTTAAGGGTCCAGGAAAGAGATGTGCAGAGACGCTGGGGGGGGGGGGGTGGGCCGTTTTACCCTGCTCCACATTGGTTCGGCCCCCTTAGGCTGACAGTTCCTGCTAGCCTAGATGCTCTGACCAGTACTCTGCGCTTTCTTCAGTTAGGCCACTGAATTAACGTACAAACAACACCAGGTGTCAGAGCCCTGCTTGCTCAACTCCCAGACAGTCCAGGGCCGGTGGTGATCCAGGACCTTGACGGCCACTCAGTCAACGGCCTTTTGAAGTAGCCAGGAGTACAGCCGGTCTCATTGGCCGCCGTCACCGCGGTGTCTGTAGGCTTTTCTATGGTGGCAGCGTCATTTACGGTTCCCCTGCCAAGTTTATTAGCTCCGCTCTGGGTGCAGTAAGTCCTGTAAGCAATAGTCTGCTCTTTTGGGACACACTCTTGTTGTTTTCTGAGAGAAGCTCCAGGTCAAGTGATGGTCAAACGAGTCGTCATGGGGGCCCATTGCTCCAGGTTTTCTCTCTGGAGGTTGGTGTTGGAGGGCCTCCTCACTCGAGGTCATTGTGCCCACGGAGCAATCCCTGCAACTTCAGGGCATGGTGGGTGGTTAGGATCACCAAGTGGCGTCCTTTTCCCTTAGGAGGGAGCTGGCCTTGCGGGCTGCTGATTTCCAGGTTTTTAGATACCCCCAGTATCCTGGTCGGATGGGGTGGCTGGCCAATGCCTGGAGGGCATTCTTGCATTGTTCCATTTCAAGTGGTCCCAGTTTTTGCACTAATACTCCAAGGGCGATTCGCCTTGGACCAGGAATGTAAAGGTCAAAGGGTTTAGCTAACTTAGGGAGGTCCAGGGCAAGGATCTGAACTGACTGCTCTTTCCATTCTTGAAAGGCCGCTTCTGGATTCTATTCAAAAGGATCATCATCTTTTCCTTTCAGTGTTTCATATAGAGGCCCAGCTATTAGACTGTAGTTAGGGATCCAGATGCAGCAAACCCCGGTCTCCCCAGGAACCCCTAAGCTGTCTTCTAGTTTCAGGAAGGGTGAGGCTGCAAATGGCTTCTTCCCTTTCCTGGGGTGGGCTTCTCCGACATTCTGAGCGAATGAAGCCCAGGAAGGTCACCTTAGTTTGTGATATTTGAGCCTTTTTCTTGGACACCTTCTATCTTTTATTGGCTAGGTAGTTCAGAGGCCTCCTTAGTCGGGCTGGTGATCAGAATGTCATCTGCATATTGAAGGAGGGTTCCCTTCTCCAGAGGTAGATTTTTTAGGTCTTTAGCTAACGTTTCCCCAAAGATGGTGTGGGAATTTTTGAACCCCTGGGGCAGGACGGCCCAGCAGTATTGTTTTTGTTGTATGTTGAGTCCTGACACTCACAGCCAAAATTTCTTGTGACTCTGGGACGAATGGAATACAGAAGAAGGCATCATTGAAGTCTAATACAGAATACCATGTCCTGGTGGATGGTAGAATGACCAGCAGGGTGTAGGAATTAGGAACTACTAGATGTATATCCTCTGTGGCTTCACTGACTGTCCTGGCGTCCTCTACCAGGTCCCCAGCAGCTCACGGGGCTCTTGTGGTCAGGTCCCTCCCAGGATATGGAGCTCACCTGGGCAGGTACCCAGCAGCCCACGGGGCTGTGGTGGTTAGGCCCCTCCCAGGATATGGAGCTCACCTGGGCAGGTACCCAGCAGCCCATGGGGCCATCATGGTCAGGCCCCTCCCAGGATATGGAGCTCACCTGGGCAGGTACGCAGCAGCCCACGGGGCTCTCGTGGGCATGCCCCTCCCTGGATATGGAGCTCCCGTGGACAGGTACCCCGACAGGGCTGGGCACACAGGAACTGTGCATATAGCCCTCATTGCAGAGCACCCCCAGCACACCTGTCACTCAGAGCTGACACAGAGCACCTCAGAGCAGAGCTTGAACTAATAAACAGCAGCTCCAACAGGTCTGTGACCCTAGGCTTCACTCTGTGCGGCCTCCCTCTGCCTGGTCTTCTAGGGGCTTCCACAGCAGCCGGGGCACCAGGCCTCTGTCTCCACCCACCACCCCTCCTCTCCCTGACTCCTGGGTTCCTCTCATTAGCAGAGGGTCTTCTTGAAGTTGTCTCCCACTCCTGGACCAGATAAAATGATTAGAAAACAAGCCAGGGCTGCCGCCCCTTATCTATCCTGACTCTCGGGACCCTACACCTGTTCCTTGGATCTGGCCGGTGCAGCAAGGCCCATTTTCTGCAAATCTGAGCCCCTGAGGGGCGAGGATTGGCTGACCTGGGCAGCCTGACCCGGCCGGCCAGCCCTTCCCAGGTGTGCCTGGGTTGAGGTCAATATAAACACCCCTCCAGGCAGCAAAAGCCTCTGCAGCTGTGCCTGACGCCATATTCTCTGCCCCGTCAGCAGTCTCGGGGTTGGGCTGGTGGGAGGCAGTAGGGCCCACGGCTCTATGAGTGGCCCGTTGTGACTGGGGCTCTACTGGACTTTCTGCAGGAGTTGCCGGGCTGCCACCTGCTAAAGAAGAGGATGTGTCACCCATACTTGCTGCTGGAATTTCTCCCCGGGCAGAGGTAAGGAAGGAAAAAAGCAGTGGGGGCCGGGACAGGAGGGGTACCTCAGGCAGGGAAATGGAAAGTTTCCAGACGAGCGCCCGGGGCCAGGACCATCCTGGCTGGCCTGCAGGCACCAAGTCGGCCTGCGTGCTGTTGCTGGTGTGACTCCAAGCCCCTTCCTCTAGTTTTTAGTCTTTGCACACATTCAGGTGTTTTACCTGGGAACGGTGGGAAAAGTTCAGCAGCAGCTGGCCTGGGGCTCAGCTCACGTTTAGTCAGAGACGCCTCCTCACGGTCCCCCAGCTTTGCAATGAGGACGCTCCTTGTGTGGGGGCTGCTGGCTGCATGGGAGATGATTCCCCACCTGTGACCAACTTAAGAATTGTTTACCACTGGAGCAAGTGCGCTGATAGGGTTTTCCTCTGTATGACCAGTGGGTTCAGTTTTTTTTTTTTCTTTTTTGGTTCAAGGTAAGTTTTATTCCTCTTTTTGTATTTATGGATATAAGCATGGAAATCATTCATTCATATAAATACGTCTATGGGAAGGACAGAACTTTTTTTTCTGTTTTATTTTCTTAAGTATTATTTATTTTTTAATTTTTGAATTTATTTTATTCATTTTTTTATACAGCAGGCTCTTATTGGTTATCTATTTTATACATATAAGTGTATATATGTCAATCCCAGGGTTGCAATTCATCCCACCACCACCACCCTGCCACTTTCCCCCCTTGGTGTCCATACATTTGTTCTCTACATCTGTGTCTCTATTTCTGCCTTGCAAACCAGTTCATCTTTACCATTTTTCTAGGTTCTACATGTATGCGTTAATATACGATATTTGTTTTTCTCTTTCTGACTTACTTCACTCTGTATGACAGTCTCTAGATCTATCCACGTCTCTACAAATGACCCAATTTCATTCCTTTTTATGGCTGAGTAATATTCCATTTTATATATGTAGCACATCTTTTCCGTTCGTCTGTCTATGGGCATTTAGGTTGCTTCCATGACCTGGCTATTGTAAATAGTGCTGCAATGAATATTGTGGTGAATATGTCTTTTTGAATTATGGTTTTCTCTGGGTATATGGCCAGTAGTGGGATTGCTGGGTCATATGGTAATTCTATTTTTAGTTTTTTAAGGAACCTCCATACTGTTCTCCATAGTGACTGTATCAATTTACATTCCCACAAATAGTGTAAGAGGGTTCCCTTTTCTCCACACCCTCTCCAGCATTTGTTGTTTGTAGATTTTCTGATGATGCCCATTCTAACTCGTGTGAGGTGATACCTCATTGTAGTTTTGGTTTATATTTCTCTAATAATTAGTGATGTTGAGTAGCTTTTCATGTGTTTCTTGGTCATCTGTATGTCTTCTTGGGACAAATGTCTATTTACGTCATCTGCCCATTTTTGGATTGGTTTGTTTGTTTTTTTACTGTTGAGCTGCATGAGCTGTTTATATACATTGGAGATTAATCCTTTGTCCATTGATTCGTTTGCAAATATTTTCTCCCATTCTGAGGGTTGTCTTTTCGTCTTGTTTGTAGTTTCCTTTGCTTTGCAAAAGCTTTTAGGTTTCATTTGCTCCCATTTGTTTTTTTTTTTTTTTTTTTTTTATTCCATTACTCTAGGAGGTGGATCAAAAAATATCTTGCTGTGATTTATGTCAAAGAGTATTCTTCCTATGTTTTCCTCTAAGAGTTTTATAGTGTCCGGTCTTACATTTCGGTCTCTAATCCATTTGGAGTTTATTTTTTGTGTATGGTGTTAGGGAGTATTCTAATTTCATTCTTTTACATGTAGCTGTCCATTTTTCCCAGCACCACTTATTGAAGAGACTGTCTTTTCTCCATTTTATACCCTTGCCTCCTTTGTCATAGATTAGTGGGCCATAGGTGTGTAGGTTTATCTCTGGGCTTTCTTTCTTTTTTTTTTTTTTTCTTTTACATCTTTATTGGAGTATAATTGCTTTACAATTGTGTGTTAGTTTCTGCTGTATAAAAAAGTGAATCAGCTATGCGTATACATATAACACCATATCCCCTCCCTCTTGCACCTCCCTCTCACTCCCTTATCCCACCCTTTTAGGTGGTCACAAAGCACAGAGCTGATCTCCCTGTGCTATGTGGCTGCTTCCCAGTAGCTATCAATTTTACATTTGGTAGTGTATATATGTCCATACCACTCTCTCACTTTGTCCCAGCTTACCCTTCCCTCTCCCCATGTCCTCAAGTCCTTTCTCTACGTCTGTGTCCTTAATCCTTTCCTGCCCCTAGGTTCTTCATAAACTTTTTTTTTTTAGATTCCATATATATGTGTTAGCATACGGTATTTGTTTTTCTCTTTCTGACTTACTTCACTCTGTAGGACAGACTCTAGATCCATCCACCTCACTAAAAATAACTCAATTTCGTTTCTTTTTATGGCTGAATAATGTTCCATCGTATATATGTGCCACATCTTCTTTTTCCATTTATCTGTTGATGGACACTTAGGTTGCTTCCATGTCCTGGCTATTGTAAATAGAGCTACAGTGAACATTGTGGTACATGACTCTTTTTGAATTATGGTTTTCTCAGGGTAAATGTCCAGGAGTGGGTTTGCTGGGTTGTATGGTAGTTCTATTTTTAGTTTTTAAGGAAGCCCCATACCGTTCTCCCTAGTGGCTATATCAATTTACATTCCCACCTACAGTGCAAGAGGGTTCCCTTTTCTCCAATAAATGCCTCTCCAGCATTTACTGTTGGTAGATTTTTTGATGATGGCCATTCTGACTGGTGTGAGGTGATACCTCACTGTAGTTTTGATTTGCATTTCTCTAATGATTAGTGATGCTCAGCATCCTTTCATGTGTTTGTTGGCAACCTGTATATCTTCTTTGGAGAAATTTCTATTTAGGGCTTCTGCCCATTTTTGGATTGGGTTGTTTGGTTTTGTGATATTGAGCTACATGAGCTGCTTTTTGTAGATTAATCCTTTGCCATTTGCTTCATTTGAAAATATTTTCTCCCATTCTGATGGTTGTCTTTTCATCTTGCTTAAGTTTTCCTTTGCTGTGCAAAAGAATTTATGTTTCATTCGGTCCCATTTTTTAATTTTTGTTTTTATTTCCATTTCTCTAGGAGGTGGGTCAAAAAGGATCTTGCTGTGATTTATGTCATAGACTGTTCTGCTTATGTTTTCTTCTAAGAGTTTTATAGTGGCTGGTCTTATATTTAGGTCTCTAATCCATTTTGAGTTACTTTTGTGTATGGTGTTAGGGAGTGTACTAATTTCATTCTTTTACATGTAGCTGTCCAGTTTTCCCAGCACCACTTACTGAAGACACTGTCTTTTCTCCATTGTATACCCTTGCCTCCTTTGTCATAGATTAGTTAACCATAGGTACGTGGGTTTATCTCTGTGCTTTCTATCCTTTTCTATTGACCTATATTTCTGTGTTTGTGTCAGTACCATATTATCTTGATTACTGTAGCTTTGTAATATAGTCTGAAGTCTGGAAGTCTGATTCCTCCAGCTCTTTTTTTTCCCCCTCAAGACTGCTTTGGCTATCCAGGGTCTTTTGTGTCTCCCTACAAATTTTAAGATTTTTTTTCTTGTTCTGTAGAAAATGCCAAAGGTATTTTGATCGGGATTGCATTGAATCTGTAGATTGCTTTGGGTAGTATAGTCATTTTCACAATATTGATTCTTCTAATCCAAGGACATGGTATATGTCTCCATCTGTTTATATCATCTTTGATTTCTTTCATCAGTGTCTTATAGTTTTCTGAGTACAGGTCTTTCACTTCCTTAGGTAGGTTTATTCCTAGGTATTTTATTCTTTTTGTTGCAGTGGTAATGGGATTGTTTCCTTAATTTCTCTTTCTGATCTTTCATTGTTAGTGTATAGGAATGCAAGCAATTTCTGTGCATTAATTTTGTATCCTGCAACTTTACCAAATTCATTGATTAGCTCCAGTGGTTTTCTGGTGGCATCTTTAAGATTCTCTATCTATGATATCATGTCATCTGCAAACAGTGACAATTTTACTTCTTCTTTTCCGTTTTGTATTCCTTTTATTTCTTTTTCTTCTCTGACTGCCATGGCTAGGACTTCCAAAACTATGTTGAATAGCAGTGGTGAGAGTGGACATCCTCGTCTTGTTCCTGATCTTAGAGGAAACGCTTTCAGTTTTTCACCATTGAGAATGCTGTTTGCTGTGGGTTTGTCATATATGGCCTTTATTATGTTGAGGTAGTTTCCGTCTATGCCCACACTCTGCAGAGTTTTTATCGTAAATGAGTGTTGAATTTTCTCAAAATCTTTTCCTTCATCTATTGAGATGACCATATGGTTTTATTCTACAATTTGTTAATATGGTGTATCACATTGATTTGTGTATATTGAAGAATCCTTGCATCCCTGGGATAAACCCCACTTGATCATGGTGTATGATCCTTTTAATGTGTTGTTCGATTCTGTTTGCTAGTATTTTGTTGAGGATTTTTGCATCTATATTCATCAGGGATATTGGTCTATAATTTTCTTTCCTTGTAGTATCTCTGTCTGATTTTGGTATCAGGGTGATGGTGGTCTCATAGAATGAGTTTGGGAGTGTTCCTTCCCCTGCAATTGTTTTGAAGAATTTGAGAAGGTTGGGTGTTAGCTCTTCTCTAAATGTTTGATAGAATTCACCTGTAATGCCATCTGGTTCTGGACTTTTGTTTGTTTTAAGATTTTTAATCACAGTTTCAATTTCATTGCTTGTGATAGGTTTGTTCATATTTTCTATTTCTTCCTGGTTCAGTCTTAGAAGGTTATACCTTTCTAAGAATTTGTCCATTTCTTCCAGATTGTCCACTTTATTGGCACAGAGTTGCTTGTAGTAGTCTCTTAGGATGCTTTGTATTCCTGTGGTGTCTGTTGTAACTTCTCCTTTTTCACTTCTAATTTTGTTGATTTGCGTCCTCTCCCTCTTTTTCTTGAGTGTGGCTAAAGGTTGATCATTTTTGCTTATCTTCTCGAAGAACCAGCTTTTAGTTTTGATGATCTTTGCTTCCGTTTTCTTTGTTTCTATTTCATTTATTTCTGCTCTGATCTTTAGGATTTCTTTCCTTCTACTAACTTTGGGTTTTGTTCTTCTTTCTCTAGTTCCTCTAGGTGTAAGGTTAGATTGTTTATTTGAGATTTTTCTTGTTTCTTGAGGTAGGCTTGTATTGCTATAAACTTCCCTCTTAGAACTCCTTTTGCTGCATCCCATAGGTTTTGGATCATCGTGTTTTTGTTGTCATTTGTCTCTAGGTAGTTTTTGATTTCCCCTTTGATTTCTTCAGTGATCTCTTGGTTATTTAGTAACGTATTGTTTAGCCTCCATGTGTTTGTGTTTTTTACAGTTTTTTCCGTGTAATTGATTTCTAATCTCATATCATTGTGGTCGGAACAGCTGCTTGATATGATTTCAGTTTTCTTAAATTTACTGAGGCTTTATCTGTGACCCAAGATGTGATCTATCCTGGAGAATGTTCCGTGTGCAGTTGAGAGGAACGTGTAATCTGCTGTTTTTGGATGGAATGTCCTATAAATATCAATGAACTCTATCTGGTCTATTTTGTCATTTAAAGCTTGTGTTTCCTTATTAATTTTCTGTCTGGCTGATCTCCACTGGTGTAAGTGAGCTGTTAAAGTCCCCCGCTATTATTGTGTTACTGTCGATTTCCTCTTTTATAGCTGTTAGCAGTTGCCTTATACATTGAGGTGCTCCTATGTTGGGTACATATATATTTATAATTGTTATATCTTCTTCTTGGATTGATCCCTTGACCATTATGTAGTGTCTTTCCTTGTCTCTTGTAACATTCTTTATTTTAAAGTCTATTTTATCTGATATGAGTATTGCTACTCCAGCTTTCTTTTGATTTTCATTAGCATAGAATATATTTTTCCATCGCCTCACTTTCAGTCTGTATGTGTCCCTAGGTCTGAAATGGGTCTCTTGTAGACAGCATATATATGGGTCTTGTTTTTGTATCCATTCAGCCAGTCTATGTCTTTTGGTTGGAACATTTAGTGCATTCACGTTTAAGGTAATTATCGATATGTATGTTCCTACTACTATTTTCTTAATTGTTATGGGTTTGTCTTGGTGGGTCCTTTTCTTCTCTTGTGTTTCCCACTTAGAGAAGTTCTTTTAGCATTTGGTGTAGAGCTGGTTGCATGGTGCTGAATTCTCTTAGCTTTTGCTTGTCTGTAAGGCTTTTGATTTCTCCATCAAATCTGAATGAGCTCTTTGCAGGGTGCAGTACCCTTGGTTGTAGGTTCTTCCCTTTCATCACTTTAAATTTATCATGCCACTTCCTTCTGGCTTGTAGATTTTCTGCTGAGAAATCAGCTGTTATCCTTATGGGATTTCCCTTGTATGTTATTTGTCATTTTTCCCTTGCTGCTTTCAATAATTTTTCTTTGTCGTTAATTTTTGTCAATTTGATTACTATGTGTCTTGTCATTTTTCTCCTTTGGTTTCTCCTGCCTGGGACACTCTGTGCTTCTGGACTTGGGTGGCTATTTCTTTTCCCATGCTAGGGAAGTTTTTGACCATAATCTCTTCAAATATATTCTCGGGTCCTTTCTCTCTCTCTTCTCCTTCTGGGACCCCTATAATGCGAATGTTGTTGCGTTTAATGTTGTCCCAGAGGACTCTTGGGGTGTCTTCATTTATTTTCATTCTTTTTCTTTATTCTGTTCCATGGCAGTGATTTCCACCTTTCTGTCTTCCAGGCCACTTATCCGTTCTTCTGCCACAGTTATTCTGCTACTGATTCCTTCTAGTGTATTTTTCATTTCAGTTATTACATTGTTCACCTCTGTTTGTTTGTTCTTTAATTCTTCTAGGTGTTTGTTCCTTAATTCTTCTAGGTCTTTGTTAAGCATTTCTTGTGTCTTCTCGATCTTTGCCTCCTTTCTTTTTCTAAGGTCTTGGCTCAACTTCACTATCATTATTCTGAATTCTTTTTCTGGAAGGTTCCCTATCTCCACCTCATTCCGTTTTTTTTCTGGGGTTTTATCTTGTTCCTTGATCTGGTATAAAGTCCTCTGCCTTTTCATTTTGTCTATCTTTCTGTGAATGTGGTTTTCCTTCCACAGGCTGCAGAATTGTAGTTCTTCTTGCTTCTGCTGTCTGCTCTCTGGTGGATGAGTCTATCTTAGAGGCTTGTGCAAGCTTCCTGATGGGAGGGACTGGTGGTGGGTAGAGCTGGGTGTTGCTTTGGTGGGCAGAGCTTTAATCCGCTTGTCTACGGATTAAATAAAACTTTAATAAAAAGTTGAATCTGCTTGTCTGCTGATGCATGGGGCTGGGTTCCCTCCCTGTTGGTTGTTTGGCCTGAGGCGACCCAGCACTGGAGCCTACCTTGCTCTTGGTGGGGCTAATGGCGGACTCTGGGAGGGCTCACACCAAGGAGTATTTCCCAGAACTTCTGCTGCCAGTGTTGTTGTCCTCACGGTGAGCCACAGCCACAGCCACCAGCTGCCTCTGCAGGAGACCCTCTAAAAGTAGCAGGTAGTTCTGGTCATTCTCCTACGGGGTCACTGCTCCTTCCCCTGGGTCCTGATGTGCACACTACTTTGTGTGTGCCCTCCAAGAGTGGAGTATCTGAGTGGAGTTGAGACTCTGAGACTCTGTGTGGAGTCGCACAGACTCTGGGTCCTGTGAAGCTTCGATGTTTTGTGATTCTAGAAATCCTATAGGAGACAGTCCACAGCAGGTGAAGCTAATGTTGTCAGTAGAGGTGTTGAAGCCAAAGATCTGCAGTTCCGGCTAGAGGTGCCGATGTACATACAGGACAAAATCATCTCGTGTGAATGTAGTTCAGGCATGTTTAAGATGAATGCAGTCATGTTAATGCCTACCATATTCTATCTTGAGCCTCTCCTCAGGGACCTCCTCCTCAGTTCCTGAGGCTCCTGTAAGTCATGTACAGGGGACTGGAGAGTGGGCTCTGTCCAGTCTGAGCCCTGAGTTACCCTGTGTGTATCTTAGGATACTTTGTATTTCTGTGGTGTCTGTTGTAACATCATCTCTTTCATTTCAGATTTATTTGGGCCCTCTCTTTTTTAACAAAACATACTACTGTTGTCTTTTATTCTTTACAGAAGTTTAATCAGTGTTTGATCTACTATCCTTACCCTATGTATACTTTTTGCAGTGAGATTTTTACTTTTCTTTGTTTCCTTGTTACTATCAATAATTAGTGAGACTTCTTTTAAGCTACCTTCAACATTGCTTATAAAGCTGCTTTATTAGTGATGACAGAGCCTTAATGGAAGTCATGTTCTGGTTGTAAATTAGAATGCAATGTGCCAGCACAAAGCCCCTTAAGTTTATGTCTCATTACTTCTTGTTCTTTTTTTAATTTAATTTTTATTTTTTGTCAGAGCAAATTTGATTAAAATGTTTTGTTTCTTCTAGGTGTGCAAGATGTGGTTCTTTTAAACATATACATATATCTATTCTTCTTTGGATCATTTTCCCATGTAGGTTATGACACCATGTTGAGTAGTCTTGTCTTGGTATTACGTAGGTCTTTGGTGATTACATATTTCACATGTGTTTCTATATCTATCTTAACCCCAATATCCTAATGTATCCAATCCTCACACCTTTCCATTTGGTGAACCCTAAGTTTGTTTAATGAATCTGTGATTGCATTTCTCTGTGGAAATATCTTCATTGGTATCAATTTTTAGCTAAGACCTATAAGTGATATTATAGGATATGTGTCTTTTGCTTTCTGACTTAGTACAATTTGCCTGATTAACTCAAGAATCATACACAGTGCTGCAAATGGCATTGTTTTGTTTTTTTCCCTGGCTAATATTCCATCTGTACGTGTACCAGTTATTCTTTGGCCACGCACCTCTTGATGGACTTTTTGGTTGCCTCCATGTCTTGGTTATTGTAATACTGCTGCAATGCACATTTGCTTGCCTGTGTCTTTCCAGTTCTATCTCCTTATGTTATAGGCCAAGGAGTGGGCTTGCTGTATCATATGGTAGCTCAGTGTGTACGTTTTAAAGGCACCACCATTCAGTTCTCATTAGTGGCTCTTTCCAGGTTATGTCCCACTTAAAATTGAGGGTATGCATTTCTCCAAAACACCTTCAATATTTATTGTTTGTAGTTTGCTTGCTGCTGGTTATTCTAACAGGTGCGAGCTGATACCTCTGTGTGGCTGAATTTGCATGTGTCCCATAATCTGTTGAAATTGATCTTTAAAGCATGCTCTTTTTATTTATCAAACTGTGATTACAGCTTAGTTATTCAAATTGTTTTCTTAAAGTAAGTGTCACATTTTGAAAAGTTTTGGCCACTACTTCCCTCAAGACATTTTGACGGCAGGTTTCATTTACAGCCCTGAAGTACTTGTTCATATGAAGTGACCATTAACACAGATTTTAAAGCTGCATTTGCAGGTAACGGCCAGAGGGCGGCAGCCTTTTTACGTTCCCCAATCTGGTAACTAGGGAAAGAGTCCTTCAGCTGCAAGAGTGTCCAGCTTTATTTCTCATCCAGCTGTGGGTCTAGATATGATCAAACAAGGTTGCATCACAGCCCAGGAACGAATTATGTAAAATTTCCTCTCTCTATCACTGTCTTATTTTTTTGGGTTTTTTAAAGTTATTTAATTTAAAATGGGGATTCGCTACTTTTCACTGCTGTGTTTATGCCGCTTTACACCCACTTGACTCACTTCCAGACAGATATCAATACATAGGTTTTAAGATTCTTACTAGTCACATATATTCTTGTGCGGTGAATAGGGGGTGTTGAGTCCAGTTCACTGAGCAAGGAGTAGGTCTTGTCTATTACATATTGGGTGTATGGAACGGTATCTGAGCGAATTTGAAACCCTTGTTTTATGCATCACCCCACCTCACCTTTCCCGTTAAGCAGCCATAGTGTGTTTTCTAAACGTGTGACTCTGTTCTGTTTTGTAACTCAGTTCAAGTGTAGCGGTTTTTACATTCCCTCTATAAGTGATAGCTTATGATAAGTGTCTTTTTCTGTGTGACTTATTTCACTTAGAATTGTCATACCTAAATCCACTCATCTTGCTTCTACTAGCCTTATGACATTGATTTCATGTCTGAGTGATATTCCATTGTACATAAGGACCACAACTTCTTTATCCATTTTTCTCTTTCCTGGGATATTTAAGGTGTCATGAAGTGGAGGTTCTTGTCAACAGAGCAGCCCTAAACTTTGGGGTGCCTGTGTCTTGCTGATTTTTAGTTTTCCCAATTTATACGCCCATGAGTGGGCGTGCCCTATGCTCCCTAAGCTGTGTTTTTTCGATGTTTCAGGACACACCGTACACTTCTTCAGAGTGGCTGTTGGCAATTTACATCCCGCCCATCAGCGTAGCAAGGCTGCCATTTCTCCATGGCCTGTCCTGCATTTCTGGTTTTGACAATTTATGCAGCATGGCCCTTTTGACCGATGGGAAGCGAGACTTCATTGTAGCGCTGATTTGCCTTTCCAGGTTGCTTGGTTGGCAAAAAAGGGTGTATGCGTTTTTTCCTGAATATATTCAGGAAAAAACACATACGCCCTTTTTGGCCAAGGGCATCATTGTCGAAGATTTGCCACTTTTCATGTGCTTTAAAGGTGATTCGAATCTACCCCCTGAAACCTGTTTCCTGCAATTCTGCCTTGCTTTCAAATACTCTTCGTTGCCTTCCCTCAATATATTTGTGGATGAGAGTTATCATTTATAACTCTGCGGGTTTGTGAACTGCAGTGTGCCTGAGTTCCATTTTTCAACTCGCTTTTTTGGGAGCTGGCCGCAAAAGCGCGGTATTGCCTCAGGCCCTATTCTGCTTCTGGGGGGCAGGCTGAGCCTGTGGTTAATTCTTCTTCCTGATGGGAAAATAGAGTGACCTCTGCCGGTCCCAACACCAAGATCTAGTCTCTCATTGGTTGCCCCTCTTGCCGTTCATCCTCAGGACAAATTGCAACCTGTAGGGAACAGGAGGTTAAAGGTGCTGATTCTCAAAGTAGGGAGATTGCTAGTAAAGTAGCTGGAATGGCGAACCCGAACTCAAGGAAATGAGAAATGAGGTGCGTTTTAGAAACCATTCAAAATCACACGGTGTACCATCTTCTGGGTTTCTCATGCATGTTTTCGATGTAGGAAAATGCCCTTGAATCTGGAGATTTGGGACCAATGGGATGGGTACCAGGCAGTATTACTTTAAAGGGTCTGTGTTTGCTCTCCCAACCTCACCCTACCTCTCAACCCCAAGAGTGTCCACCCTTATGTCTCATCCAGCTGTGGGTCTAGATATGGTCAATCCAGGTTGCATCACAGCCCCTGAACGAATTTTGTAAGAATTTCTCTCTCTTTCACTGTCTTTGTTTTACGGGTTTTTAAAAGTAATTTATTTTTATAATGGGGTTTAGCTGCTTTTCACGGCTGTGTTTATGCGGCTTTACACCCACTTGACTCACTTCCAGACAGATATCAATACATAGGTTTTAAGATTCTTACTACTCACATATATTCTTGTGCGGTGAATAGGGGGTGTTGAGTCCAGTTCACTGAGCAAGGAGTAGGTCTTGTCTATTACATATTGGGTGTATGGAACGGTATCTGAGCGAATTTGAAACCCTTGTTTTATGCATCACCCCACCTCACCTTTCCCGTTAAGCAGCCATAGTGTGTTTTCTAAACGTGTGACTCTGTTCTGTTTTGTAATTCAGTTCAAGTGTAGCGGTTTTTACATTCCCTCTATAAGTGATAGCTTATGATAAGTGTCTTTTTCTGCGTGTCTTATTTCACTTAGAATCGTCGTACCTAACTCCACTCATCTTGCTTCTACTAGCCTTATGACATTGATTTCATGTCTGAGTGATATTCCATTGTACATAAGGACCACAACTTCTTTATACATTTTTCTCTTTCCTAGGATATTTAAGGTGTCATGAAGTGGAGGTTCTTGTCAACAGAGCAGCCCTAAACTTTGGGTTGCCTGTGTCTAGCTGATTTTTAGTTTTCCCAATTTATACGCCCATGAGTGGACGTGCCCTATGCTGCCTAAGCTGTGTTTTTTCGATGTTTCAGGACACACCATACACTTCTCCAGAGTGGCTGTTGGCAATTTACATCCCGCCCATCAGAATAGCAAGGCTGCCATTTCTCCATGGCCTGTCCTGCATTTCTGGTTTTGACATTTTTTGCAGCATGGCCCTTTTGACCGATGGGAAGCGAGACTTCTTTGTAGCGCTGATTTGCATTTCCAGGTTGCTTGGTTGGCCAAAAAGTGCGTATGCGTTTTTTCCTGAATATATTCAGGAAAAAATGAATACGCCCTTTTTGGCCAAGGGCATCATTGTCGACGTTTTGAGACTTTTCATGTGCTTTAAAGGTGATTCGAATCTACCTCCTGAAACCTGTTTCCTGCATTTCTGCCTTGCTTTCAAATCCTCTTCGTTTCCTTCCCTCAATATATTTGTGGACGAGAGTTATCATTTATAACTCTGCGGGTTTGTGAATGGCAGTGTCCCTGGGCTCCATTTTTCAACTCGCTTTTTTGGGAGCTGGCCGCAAGAGCGCGGGATTGCCTCAGGCCCTATTCTGCTTCTGGGCGGCAGGCTGAGCCTGTGGTTAATTCTTCTTCCTGATGGGAAAATAGAGTGACCTGTGCCTGTCCCAACACCTAGATCTAGTCTCTCATTGGTTGCCCCTCTTCCCGTTCATCCTCAGGACAAATTGCAACCTGTAGGGAACAGGAGGTTAAAGGTGCTGATTCTCCAAGTAGGGAGATTGCTAGTAAAGTACCTGGAATGGCGAACCCGAGCACAAGGAGATGAGAAATGAGGTGCGTTTTAGAAACCTTTCAAAATCACACGGTGTACCATCTTCTGGGTTTCTCATGTATGTTTTCAATGTAGGAAGATGCCCTTGAACCTGGAGATTTGGGACCCATGGGATGCGTACCACGCAGTAATACTTTAAAGGTTCTGCGTTTGCTCACCCAACCTCACCTAACCTATCAGCCCCAAGAGTGTCCACCATTATGTCTCATCCAGCTGTGTGTCTAGATATGGTCAATCCAGGTTGCATCACAGCCCCTGACCGAATTTTGGAAGAAATTCTCTCTCTTTCACTGTCTTTGTTTTACGGGTTTTTAAAAGTAAATTATTTTTATAATGGTGTTTAGCTGCTTTTCACGGCTGTGTTTATGCGGCTTTACACCCACTTGACTCACTTCCAGAGAGATATCAATACATAGGTTTTAAGATTCTTACTAGTCACATATATTCTTGTGCGGTGAATAGGGGGTGTTGAGTCCAGTTCACTGAGCAAGGAGTAGGTCTTGTCTATTACATATTGGGTGTATGGAACGGTATCTGAACGAATTTGAAACCCTTGTTTTATGCATCACCCCACCTCACCTTTCCCGTTAAGCAGCCATAGTGTGTTTTCTAAACGTGTGACTCTGTTCTGTTTTGTAATTCAGTTCAAGTGTATCGGTTTTTACATTCCCTCTATAAGTGAGAGCTTATGATAAGTGTCTTTTTCTGTGTGACTTATTTCACTTAGAATCGTCGTACCTAAATCCACTCATCTTGCATCTACTAGCCTTATGACATTGATTTCATGTCTGAGTGATATTCCATTGTACATAAGGACCACAACTTCTTTATCCGTTTTTCTCTTTCCTGGTGATATTTAAGGTGTCATGAAGTGGAGGTTCTTGTCAACAGAGCAGCCCTAAACTTTGGGGTGCCTGTGTCTTGCTGATTTTTAATTTTCCCAATTTATACGCCCATGAGTGGACGTGCCCTATGCTCCCTAAGCTGTGTTTTTTCGATGTTTCAGGACACACCGTACACTTCTCCAGAGTGGCTGCTGGCAATTAACTTCCCGCCCATCAGCGTAGCAAGGCTGACATTTCTCCATGGCCTGTCCTGCATTTCTGGTTTTGAAACATTTTGCAGCATGGCCCTTTTGACCGATGGGAAGCGAGACTTCTTTGTAGCGCTGATTTGCCTTTCCAGGTTGCTTGGTTGGCCAAAAAGGGCGTATGCGTTTTTTCCTGAATATATTCAGGAAAAAACGCATACGCCCTTTTTGGCCAAGGGCATCATTGTCGAAGTTTTGCCACTTTTCATGTGCTTTAAAGGCGATTCGAATCTACCTCCTGAAACCTGTTTCCTGCAATTCTGCCTTGCTTTCAAATCCTCTTCGTTGCCTTCCCTCAATATATTTGTGGACGAGAGTTATCATTTATAACTCTGCGGGTTTGTGAATGGCAGTGTCCCTGGGCTCCATTTTTCAACTCGCTTTTTTGGGAGCTGGCCGCAAGAGCGCGGGATTGCCTCAGGCCCTATTCAGCTTCCGGGCGGCAGGATGAGCCTGTGGTTAATTCTTCTTCCTGATGGGAAAATAGAGGGACCTGTGCCTGTCCCAACACCTAGATCTAGTCTCTCATTGGTTGCCCCTCTTCCCGTTCATCCTCAGGACAAATTGCAACCTGTAGGGAACACGAGGTTAAAGGTGCTGATTCTCCAAGTAGGGAGATTGCTAATAAAGTAGCTGGAATTGCGAACCCGAGCACAAGGAGATGAGAAATGAGGTGCGTTTTAGAAACCTTTCAAAATCACATGGTGTAACTTCTTCTGGGTTTCTCATGCATGTTTTCGATGTAGGAACATGCCCTTGAACCTGGAGATTTGGGACCCATGGGATGGGTACCACGCAGTATTACTTTAAAGGGTCTGTGTTTGCACACCAAACCTCACCCAACCTCTCAGACCCAAGAGTGTCCACCCTTATGTCTCATCCAGGTGTGGGTCTAGATATGGTCAATCCAGGTTGCATCACAGCCCCTGAACGAATTATGTAAGAATTTCTCTCTCTTTCACTGTCTTTGTTTTACGGGTTTTTAAAACTAATTTATTTTTATAATGGGGTTTAGCTGCCTTTCACGGCTGTGTTAATGCGCCTTTACACCCACTTGACACACTTCCAGAGAGATATCAATACATAGGTTTTACGATTCTTAGTAGTCAGATATATTCTTCTGCGGTGAATAGGGGGTGTTGTGTCCAGTTCACTAAGCAAGGAGTAGGTCTTGTCTATCACATATTGGGTGTATGGAACGGTATCTGAGCGAATTTGAAACCCTTGTTTTATGCATCACCCCACCTCACCTTTCCCGTTAAGCAGCCATAGTGTGTTTTCTAAACGTGTGACTCTGTTCTGCTTTGTAATTCAGTTCAAGTGTAGCGGTTTTTACATTCCCTCTATAAGTGATAGCTTATGATAAGTGTCTTTTTCTGTGTGACTTATTTCACTTAGAATCGTCGTTCCTAAATCCACTCATCTTGCTTCTAATAGCCTTATGCCATTTATTTCATGTCTGAGTGATATTCCATTGTACATAAGGACCACAACTTCTTTATCCGTTTTTCTCTTTCCTGGGATATTTAAGGTGTCATGAAGTGGAGGTTCTTGTCAACAGAGCAGCCCTAATCATTGGGGTGCCTGTGTCTTGCTGATTTTTAGTTTTCCCAATTTATACGCCCATGAGTGGACGTGCCCTATGCTCCCTAAGCTGTGTTTTTTCGATGTTTCAGGACACACCGTACACTTCTCCAGTGTGGCTGTTGGCAATTTACATCCCGCCCATCAGCGTAGCAAGGCTGCCATTTCTCCATGGCCTGTCCTGCATTTCTGGTTTTGAAAATTTTTGCAGCATGGCCCTTTTGACCGATGGGAAGCGAGACTTCTTTGTAGCGCTGATTTGCCTATCCAGGTTGCTTGGTTGGCCAAAAAGGGCGTATGCGTTTTTTCCTGAATATATTCAGAAAAAAACGCATACGCTCTTTTTGGCCAAGGTCATCATTGTCGACGTTTTGCCACCTTTCATGTGCTTTAAAGGCGATTCGAATCTACCTCCTGAAATCTGTTTCCTGCAATTCTGCCTTGCTTTCAAATCCTCTTCGTTGCCTTCCCTCAATATATTTGTGGACGAGAGTTATCATTTATAACTCAGCAGGTTTGTGAATTGCAGTGCCCCTGAGCTCCATTTTCCAACTGTCTTTTTTGGGTGCTGGCCGCAAACGCACGGGATTGCCTAAGGCCCTATTCTGGTTCCTGGTGGTAGGCTGAGCCTGTGGTTAATTCTTCTTCCTGATGGGAAAATAGAGTGACCTGTGCCTGTCCCAACACCTAGATCTAGTCTCTCATTGGTTGCCCCTCTTCCCTTTCATCCTCAGGACAAATTGCAACCTGTGCGAAACAGGAGGTTAAAGGTGCTGACTCTCCAAGTAGGGAGATTTCTAGTAAAGTAGCTGGAATGGCGAACCCGAACACAAGAAGATGAGAAATGAGGTGCGTTTTAGAAACCTTTGAAAATCACACGGTGTACCATCTTCTGGGTTTCTCATGCATGTTTTCGATGTAGGAATATGCCCTTGAACCTGGAGATTTGGGACCCATTGGATGGGTACCACGCAGTATTACTTTAAAGGGTCTGCGTTTGCTCACCCAACCTCACCAAACCTGTCAGCCCCAAGAGTGTCCACCCTTATGTCTCATCCAGCTGTGGGTCTAGATATGGTCAATCCAGGTTGCATCACAGCCCCTGAACGAATTATGTAAGAATTTCTCTCTCTTTCACTGTCTTTGTTTTACGGGTTTTTAAAAGTAATTTATTTTTATAATGGGGTTTAGCTGCCTTTCACGGCTGTGTTAATGCGCCTTTACACCCACTTGACTCACTTCCAGAGAGATATCAATACATAGGTTTTACGATTCTTACTAGTCAGATATATTCTTCTGCGGTGAATAGGGGGTGTTGAGTCCAGTTCACTGAGCAAGGAGTAGGTCTTGTCTATTACATATTGGGTGTATGGAACGGTATCTGAGCGAATTTGAAACCCTTGTTTTATGCATCACCCCACCTCACCTTTCCCGTTAAGCAGCCATAGTGTGTTTTCTAAACGTGTGACTCTGTTCTGTTTTGTAATTCAGTTCAAGTGTAGCGGTTTTTACATTCCCTCTATAAGTGATAGCTTATGATAAGTGTCTTTTTCTGTGTGACTTATTTCACTTAGAATCGTCGTTCCTAAATCCACTCATCTTGCTTCTACTAGCCTTATGACATGTATTTCATGTCTGAGTGATATTCCATTGTACATAAGGACCACAACTTCTTTATCCATTTTTCTCTTTCCTGGGATATTTAAGGTGTCATGAAGTGGAGGTTCTTGTCAACAGAGCAGCCCTAAACTTTGGGGTGCCTGTGTCTTGCTGATTTTTAGTTTTCCCAATTTATACGCCCATGAGTGGACGTGCCCTATGCTCCCTAAGCTGTGTTTTTTCGATGTTTCAGGACACACCGTACACTTCTCCAGAGTGGCTGTTGGCAATTTACATCCCGCCCATCAGCGTAGCAAGGCTGCCATTTCTCCATGGCCTGTCCTGCATTTCTGGTTTTGACACTTTTTGCAGCATGACCCTTTTGACCGATGGGAAGCGAAACTTCTTTGAAGCGCTGATTTGCCTTTCCAGGTTGCTTGGTTGGCCAAAAAGGGCGTATGCGTTTTTTCCTGAATATATTCAGGAAAAAACGCATACGCCCTTTTTGGCCAAGGGCATCATTGTCGACGTTTTGCCGCTTTTCATGTGCTTTAAAGGCGATTCGAATCTACCTCCTGAAATCTGTTTCCTGCAATTCTGCCTTGCTTTCAAATCCTCTTCGTTGCCTTCCCTCAATATATCTGTGGATGAGAGTTATCATTTATAACTCTGCGGGTTTGTGAATTGCAGTGTCCCTGAGCTCCATTTTTCAACTCGCTTTTTTGGGAGCTGGCCGCAAAAGCGCTGGATTGCCTCAGGCCCTATTATGGTTCCTGGCGGCAGGCTGAGCCTGTGGTTAATTCTTCTTCCTGATGGGAAAATACACTGACCTGGGCCTGTCCCAACACCTAGATCTAGTCTCTCATTGGTTGCCCCTCTTCCCGTTCATCCTCAGGACAAATTGCAACCTGTAGGGAACAGGAGCTTAAAGGTGCTGATTCTCCAAGTAGGGAGATTGCTAGTAAAGTAGCTGGAAAGGCGAACCCTAGCACAAGGAGATGAGAAATAGGGTGCATTTTAGAAACCATTCAAAATCACACGGTGTACCATCTTCTGGGTTTCTCATGCATGTTTTCGATGTAGGAAGATGCCTTTGAACCTGGAGATTTGGGACCCATGGATGGGTACCACGCAGTATTACTTTAAAGGGTCTGAGTTTGCTCACCCAACCTCACCCAACCTCTCAGCCCCAAGAGTGTCCACCCTTATGTCTCATCCCGGTGTGGGTCTAGATATGGTCAATCCAGGTTGCATCACAGCCCCTGAACGAATTTTGTAAGAATTTCTCTCTCTTTCACTGTCTTTGTTTTACGGGTTTTTAAAAGTAATTTATTTTTATAATGGGGTTTAGCTGCTTTTCACGGATGTGTTTATGCGGCTTTACACCCACTTGACTCACTTCCAGACAGATATCAATACATAGGTTTTACGATTCTTACTAGTCACATATATTCTTGTGCGGTGAATAGGGGGTGTTGAGTCAAGTTCACTGAGCAAGGAGTAGGTCTTGTCTATTACATATTGGGTGTATGAAACAGTATCTGAGCGAATTTGAAACCCTTGTTTTATGCATCACCCCACCTCACCTTTCCCGTTAAGCAGCCATAGTGTGTTTTCTAAACGTGTGACTCTGTTCTGTTTTATAATTCAGTTCAAGTGTAGCGGTTTTTACATTCCCTCTATAAGTGATAGCTTATGATAAGTGTCTTTTTCTGTGTGACTTATTTCACTTAGAATCGTCGTACCTAACTCCACTCATCTTGCTTCTACTAGCCTTATGACATTGATTTCATGTCTGAGTGATATTCCATTGTACATAAGAACCACAACTTCTTTATCCATTTTTCTCTTTCCTGGGATATTTAAGGTGTCATGAAGTGGAGGTTCTTGTCAACAGAGCAGCCCTAAACTTTGGGGTGCCTGTGTCTTGCTGATTTTTAGTTTTCCCAATTTATACGCCCATGAGTGGACGTGCCCTATGCTCCCTAAGCTGTGTTTTTTCGATGTTTCAGGACACACCGTACACTTCTCCAGAGTGGCTGTTGGCAATTTACATCCCGCCCATCAGCGTAGCAAGGCTGCCATTTCTCCATGGCCTGTCCTGCATTTCTGGTTTTGACACTTTTTGCAGCATGACCCTTTTGACCGATGGGAAGTGAAACTTCTTTGAAGCGCTGATTTGCATTTCCAGGTTGCTTGGTTGGCCAAAAAGGGCGTATGCGTTTTTTCCTGAATATATTCAGGAAAAAACGCATACGCCCTTTTTGGCCAAGGGCATCATTGTCGAAGTTTTGCCGCTTTTCATGTGCTTTAAATGCGATTCGAATCTACCTCCTGAAATCTGCTTCCTGCAATTCTGCCTTGCTTTCAAATCCTCTTCGTTGCCTTCCCTCAATATATCTGTGGATGAGAGTTATCATTTATAACTCTGCGGGTTTGTGAATTGCAGTGTCCCTGAGCTCCATTTTTCAACTCGCTTTTTTGGTAGCTGGCCGCAAAAGTGCGGGATTGCCTCAGGCCCTATTCTGGTTCCCGGCGGCAGGCTGAGCCTGTGTTTAATTCTTCTTCCTGATGGGAAATTAGAGTGACCTGGGCCTGTCCCAACAACTAGATCTAGTCTCTCATTGTTTGCCCCTCTTCCCGTTCATCTTCAGGACAAATTGCAACCTGTAGGGAACAGGAGCTTAAAGGTGCTGATTCTCCAAGTAGGGAGATTGTTAGTACAGTAGCTGGAAAGGCGAACCCTAGCACAAGGAGATGAGAAATGGGGTGCGTTTTAGAAACCTTTCAAAATCACACAGTGTACCATCTTCTGGGTTTCTCATGCATGTTTTCGATGTAGGAAGATGCCCTTGAACCTGGAGATTTGGGAACCATGGGATGGGTACCACGCAGTACTACTTTAAAGGGTCTGAGTTTGCTCACCCAACCTCACCCAACCTCTCAGCCCCAAGAGTGTCCACCCTTATGTCTCATCCAGGTGTGGGTCTAGATATGGTCAATCCAGGTTGCATCACAGCTCCTGAACGAAATTTGTAAGAATTTCTCTCTCTTTCACTGTCTTTGTTTTACGGATTTTTAAAAGTAATTTATTTTTATAATGGGGTTTAGCTGCTTTTCACGGCTGTGTTTATGCGGTTTTACACCCACTTGACTCACTTCCAGACAGATATCAATACATAGGGTTTACGATTCTTACTAGTCACATATATTCTTGTGCGGTGAATAGGGGGTGTTGAGTCCAGTTCACTGAGCAAGGAGTAGGTCTTGTCTATTACATATTGGGTGTATGGAACAGTATCTGAGCGAATTTGAAACCCTTGTTTTATGCATCACCCCACCTCACCTTTCCCGTTAAGCAGCCATAGTGTGTTTTCTAAACGTGTGACTCTGTTCTGTTTTGTAATTCAGTTCAAGTGTAGCGGTTTTTACATTCCCTCTATAAGTGATAGCTTATGATAAGTGTCTTTTTCTGTGTGACTTATTTCACTTAGAATCGTCATACCTAAATCCACTCATCTTGCTTCTACTAGCCTTATGACATTGATTTCATGTCTGAGTGATATTCCTTTGTACATAAGGACCACAACTTCTTTATCCATTTTTCTCTTTCCTGGGATATTTAAGGTGTCATGAAGTGGAGGTTCTTGTCAACATAGCAGCCCTAAACTTTGGGGTGCCTGTGTCTTGCTGATTTTTAGTTTTCCCAATTTATACGCCAATGAGTGGACGTGCCCTATGCTCCCTAAGCTGTGTTTTTTCGATGTTTCAGGACACACCGTACACTTCTCCAGAGTGGCTGTTGGCAATTTACATCCCTCCCATCAGCGTAGCAAGGCTGCCATTTCTACATGGCCTGTCCTGCATTTCTGGTTTTGACACTTTTTGCAGCATGGCCCTTTTGACCAATGGGAAGCGAGACTTCTTTGTAGCGCTGATTTGCCTTTCCAGTTTGCTTGGTTGGCCAAAAAGGGCGTATGCGTTTTTTCCTGAATATATTCAGGAAAAAACGCTTACGCCCTTTTTGGCCAAGGGCATCATTGTCGACGTTTTGCCGCTTTTCATCTGCTTTAAAGGCGATTCGAATCTACCTCCTGAAACCTGTTTCCTGCAATTCTGCCTTGCTTTCAAATCCTCTTCGTTGCCTTCCCTCAATATATTTGTGGACGAGAGTTATCATTTATAACTCAGCAGGTTTGTGAATTGCAGTGCCCCTGAGCTCCATTTTCCAACTGTCTTTTTTGGGAGCTGGCCGCAAACGCACGGGATTGCCTAAGGCCCTATTCTGGTTCCTGGTGGTAGGCTGAGCCTGTGGTTAATTCTTCTTCCTGATGGGAAAATAGAGTGACCTGTGCCTGTCCCAACACCTAGATCTAGTCTCTCATTGGTTGCCCCTCTTCCCTTTCATCCTCAGGACAAATTGCAACCTGTGCGAAACAGGAGGTTAAAGGTGCTGACTCTCCAAGTAGGGAGATTTCTAGTAAAGTAGCTGGAATGGCGAACCCGAACACAAGAAGATGAGAAATGAGTTGCGTTTTAGAAACCTTTGAAAATCACACGGTGTACCATCTTCTGGGTTTCTCATGCATGTTTTCGATGTAGGAATATGCCCTTGAACCTGGAGATTTGGGACCCATTGGATGGGTACCACGCAGTATTACTTTAAAGGGTCTGCGTTTGCTCACCCAACCTCACCAAACCTGTCATCCCCAAGAGTGTCCACCCTTATGTCTCATCCAGCTGTGGGTCTAGATATGGTCAATCCAGGTTGCATCACAGCCCCTGAACGAATTATGTAAGAATTTCTCTCTCTTTCACTGTCTTTGTTTTACGGGTTTTTAAAAGTAATTTATTTTTATAATGGGGTTTAGCTGCCTTTCACGGCTGTGTTAATGCGCCTTTACACCCACTTGACTCACTTCCAGAGAGATATCAATACATAGGTTTTACGATTCTTACTAGTCAGATATATTCTTCTGCGGTGAATAGGGGGTGTTGAGTCCAGTTCACTGAGCAAGGAGTAGGTCTTGTCTATTACATATTGGGTGTATGGAACGGTATCTGAGCGAATTTGAAACCCTTGTTTTATGCATCACCCCACCTCACCTTTCCCGTTAAGCAGCCATAGTGTGTTTTCTAAACGTGTGACTCTGTTCTGTTTTGTAATTCAGTTCAAGTGTAGCGGTTTTTACATTCCCTCTATAAGTGATAGCTTATGATAAGTGTCTTTTTCTGTGTGACTTATTTCACTTAGAATCGTCGTTCCTAAATCCACTCATCTTGCTTCTACTAGCCTTATGACATGTATTTCATGTCTGAGTGATATTCCATTGTACATAAGGACCACAACTTCTTTATCCATTTTTCTCTTTCCTAGGATATTTAAGGTGTCATGAAGTGGAGGTTCTTGTCAACAGAGCAGCCCTAAACTTTGGGGTGCCTGTGTCTTGCTGATTTTTAGTTTTCCCAATTTATACGCCCATGAGTGGACGTGCCCTATGCTCCCTAAGCTGTGTTTTTTCGATGTTTCAGGACACACCGTACACTTCTCCAGAGTGGCTGTTGGCAATTTACATCCCGCCCATCAGTGTAGCAAGGCTGCCATTTCTCCATGGCCTGTCCTGCGTTTCTGGTTTTGACACTTTTTGCAGCATGACCCTTTTGACCGATGGGAAGCGAAACTTCTTTGAAGCGCTGATTTGCCTTTCCAGGTTGCTTGGTTGGCCAAAAAGGGCGTATGCGTTTTTTCCTGAATATATTCAGGAAAAAACGCATACGCCCTTTTTGGCCAAGGGCATCATTGTCGACGTTTTGCCGCTTTTCATGTGCTTTAAAGGCGATTCGAATCTACCTCCTGAAATCTGTTTCCTGCAATTCTGCCTTGCTTTCAAATCCTCTTCGTTGCCTTCCCTCAATATATCTGTGGATGAGAGTTATCATTTATAACTCTGCGGTTTTGTGAATTGCAGTGTCCCTGAGCTCCATTTTTCAACTCGCTTTTTTGGGAGCTGGCCGCAAAAGCGCGGGATTGCCTCAGGCCCTATTATGGTTCCTGGCGGCAGGCTGAGCCTGTGGTTAATTCTTCTTCCTGATGGGAAAATACACTGACCTGGGCCTGTCCCAACACCTAGATCTAGTCTCTCATTGGTTGCCCCTCTTCCCGTTCATCCTCAGGACAAATTGCAACCTGTAGGGAACAGGAGCTTAAAGGTGCTGATTCTCCAAGTAGGGAGATTGCTAGTAAAGTAGCTGGAAAGGCGAACCCTAGCACAAGGAGATGAGAAATAGGGTGCATTTTAGAAACCATTCAAAATCACACGGTGTACCATCTTCTGGGTTTCTCATGCATGTTTTCGATGTAGGAAGATGCCTTTGAACCTGGAGATTTGGGACCCATGGATGGGTACCACGCAGTATTACTTTAAAGGGTCTGAGTTTGCTCACCCAACCTCACCCAACCTCTCAGCCCCAAGAGTGTCCACCCTTATGTCTCATCCCGGTGTGGGTCTAGATATGGTCAATCCAGGTTGCATCACAGCCCCTGAACGAATTTTGTAAGAATTTCTCTCTCTTTCACTGTCTTTGTTTTACGGGTTTTTAAAAGTAATTTATTTTTATAATGGGGTTTAGCTGCTTTTCACGGATGTGTTTATGCGGCTTTACACCCACTTGGCTCACTTCCAGAGAGATATCAATACATAGGTTTTACGATTCTTACTAGTCAGATATATTCTTGTGCGGTGAATAGGGGGTGTTGAGTCCAGTTCACTGAGCAAGGAGTAGGTCTTGTCTATTACATATTGGGTGTATGAAACAGTATCTGAGCGAATTTGAAACCCTTGTTTTATGCATCACCCCACCTCACCTTTCCCGTTAAGCAGCCATAGTGTGTTTTCTAAACGTGTGACTCTGTTCTGTTTTATAATTCAGTTCAAGTGTAGCGGTTTTTACATTCCCTCTATAAGTGATAGCTTATGATAAGTGTCTTTTTCTGTGTGACTTATTTCACTTAGAATCGTCATACCTAAATCCACTCATCTTGCTTCTACTAGCCTTATGACATTGATTTCATGTCTGAGTGATATTCCATTGTACATAAGAACCACAACTTCTTTATCCATTTTTCTCTTTCCTGGGATATTTAAGGTGTCATGAAGTGGAGGTTCTTGTCAACAGAGCAGCCCTAAACTTTGGGGTGCCTGTGTCTTGCTGATTTTTAGTTTTCCCAATTTATACGCCCATGAGTGGACGTGCCCTATGCTCCCTAAGCTGTGTTTTTTCGATGTTTCAGGACACACCGTACACTTCTCCAGAGTGGCTGTTGGCAATTTACATCCCGCCCATCAGCGTAGCAAGGCTGCCATTTCTCCATGGCCTGTCCTGCATTTCTGGTTTTGACACTTTTTGCAGCATGACCCTTTTGACCGATGGGAAGCGAAACTTCTTTGAAGCGCTGATTTGCCTTTCCAGGTTGCTTGGTTGGCCTAAAAGGGCGTATGCGTTTTTTCCTGAATATATTCAGGAAAAAACGCATACGCCCTTTTTGGCCAAGGGCATCATTGTCGAAGTTTTGCCGCTTTTCATGTGCTTTAAATGCGATTCGAATCTACCTCCTGAAATCTGCTTCCTGCAATTCTGCCTTGCTTTCAAATCCTCTTCGTTGCCTTCCCTCAATATATCTGTGGATGAGAGTTATCATTTATAACTCTGCGGGTTTGTGAATTGCAGTGTCCCTGAGCTCCATTTTTCAACTCGCTTTTTTGGTAGCTGGCCGCAAAAGTGCGGGATTGCCTCAGGCCCTATTCTGGTTCCCGGCGGCAGGCTGAGCCTGTGTTTAATTCTTCTTCCTGATGGGAAAATAGAGTGGCCTGGGCCTGTCCCAACACCTAGATCTAGTCTCTCATTGTTTGCCCCACTTCCCGTTCATCTTCAGGACAAATTGCAACCTGTAGGGAACAGGAGCTTAAAGGTGCTGATTCTCCAAGTAGGGAGATTGTTAGTACAGTAGCTGGAAAGGCGAACCCTAGCACAAGGAGATGAGAAATGGGGTGCGTTTTAGAAACCTTTCAAAATCACACAGTGTACCATCTTCTGGGTTTCTCATGCATGTTTTCGATGTAGGAAGATGCCCTTGAACCTGGAGATTTGGGAACCATGGGATGGGTACCACGCAGTACTACTTTAAAGGGTCTGAGTTTGCTCACCCAACCTCACCCAACCTCTCAGCCCCAAGAGTGTCCACCCTTATGTCTCATCCAGGTGTGGGTCTAGATATGGTCAATCCAGGTTGCATCACAGCTCCTGAACGAAATTTGTAAGAATTTCTCTCTCTTTCACTGTCTTTGTTTTACGGATTTTTAAAAGTAATTTATTTTTATAATGGGGTTTAGCTGCTTTTCACGGCTGTGTTTATGCGGCTTTACACCCACTTGACTCACTTCCAGACAGATATCAATACATAGGGTTTACGATTCTTACTAGTCACATATATTCTTGTGCGGTGAATAGGGGGTGTTGAGTCCAGTTCACTGAGCAAGGAGTAGGTCTTGTCTATTACATATTGGGTGTATGGAACAGTATCTGAGCGAATTTGAAACCCTTGTTTTATGCATCACCCCACCTCACCTTTCCCGTTAAGCAGCCATAGTGTGTTTTCTAAACGTGTGACTCTGTTCTGTTTTGTAATTCAGTTCAAGTGTAGCGGTTTTTACATTCCCTCTATAAGTGATAGCTTATGATAAGTGTCTTTTTCTGTGTGACTTATTTCACTTAGAATCGTCATACCTAAATCCACTCATCTTGCTTCTACTAGCCTTATGACATTGATTTCATGTCTGAGTGATATTCCTTTGTACATAAGGACCACAACTTCTTTATCCATTTTTCTCTTTCCTGGGATATTTAAGGTGTCATGAAGTGGAGGTTCTTGTCAACATAGCAGCCCTAAACTTTGGGGTGCCTGTGTCTTGCTGATTTTTAGTTTTCCCAATTTATACGCCAATGAGTGGACGTGCCCTATGCTCCCTAAGCTGTGTTTTTTCGATGTTTCAGGACACACCGTACACTTCTCCAGAGTGGCTGTTGGCAATTTACATCCCTCCCATCAGCGTAGCAAGGCTGCCATTTCTACATGGCCTGTCCTGCATTTCTGGTTTTGACACTTTTTGCAGCATGGCCCTTTTGACCGATGGGAAGCGAGACTTCTTTGTAGCGCTGATTTGCCTTTCCTGTTTGCTTGGTTGGCCAAAAAGGGCGTATGCGTTTTTTCCTGAATATATTCAGGAAAAAACGCTTACGCCCTTTTTGGCCAAGGGCATCATTGTCGACGTTTTGCCGCTTTTCATCTGCTTTAAAGGCGATTCGAATCTACCTCCTGAAACCTGTTTCCTGCAATTCTGCCTTGCTTTCAAATCCTCTTCGTTGCCTTCCCTCAATTTATTTGTGGACGAGAGTTATCATTTATAACTCTGCGGGTTTGTGAATTGCAGTGTCCCTGAGCTCCATTTTTCAACTCGCTTTTTTGGGAGCTGGCCACAAAAGCGCGAGATTGCCTCAGGCCCTATTCTGGTTCCTGGCGGCAGGCTGAGCCTGTGGTTAATTCTTCTTCCTGATGGGAAAATAGAGTGACCTGTGCCTCTACCAACACCTAGATCTAGTCTCTCATTGGTTGCCCCTCTTCCCGTTCATCCTTAGGACAAATTGCAACCTGTAGGGAACACGAGCTTAAAGGTGCTGATTCTCCACGTAGGGAGATTGCTAGTAAAGTAGCTGGAAAGGCGAACCCTAGCACAAGGAGATGAGAAATGGGGTGCGTTTTAGAAACCTTTCAAAATCACACGGTGTACCATCTTCTGGGTTTCTCATGCATGTTTTCGATGTAGGAAGATGCCCTTGAACCTGGAGATTTGGGACCCATGGGATGGGTACCACGCAGTATTACTTTAAAGGGTCTGAGTTTGCTCACCCAACCTCACCCAACCTCTCAGCCCCAAGAGTGTCCACCCTTATGTCTCATCCAGGTGTTGGTCTAGATATGGTCAATCCAGGTTGCATCACAGCCCCTGAACGAATTTTGTAAGAATTTCTCTCTCTTTCACTGTCTTTGTTTTACGGGTTTTTAAAAGTAATTTATTTTTATAATGGTGTTTAGCTGTTTTTCACGGCTGTGTTTATGCGGCTTTACACCCACTTGGCTCACTTCCAGAGAGATATCAATACATAGGTTTTACGATTCTTACTAGTCAGATATATTCTTGTGTGGTGAATAGGGGGTGTTGAGTCCAGTTCACTGAGCAAGGAGTAGGTCTTGTCTATTACATATTGGGTGTATGGAACAGTATCTGAGCGAATTTGAAACCCTTGTTTTATGCATCACCCCACCTCACCTTTCCCGTTAAGCAGCCATAATGTGTTTTCTAAACGTGTGACTCTGTTCTGTTTTGTAATTCAGTTCAAGTGTAACGGTTTTTACATTCCCTCTATAAGTGATAGCTTATGATAAGTGTCTTTTTCTGTGTCACTTATTTCATTTAGAATCGTCATACCTAAATCCACTCATCTTGCTTCTGCTAGCCTTATGACATTGATTTCATGTCTGAGGGATATTCCTTTGTACATAAGGACCACAACTTCTTTATCCATTTTTCTCTTTCCTGGGATATTTAAGGTGTCATGAAGTGGAGGTTCTTGTCAACATAGCAGCCCTAAACATTGGGGTGCCTGTGTCTTGCTGATTTTTAGTTTTCCCAATTTATACGCCCATGAGTGGACGTGCCCTATGCTCCCTAAGCTGTGTTTTTTCGATGTTTCAGGACACACCGTACACTTCTCCAGAGTGGCTGTTGGCAATTTACATCCCGCCCATCAGCGTAGCAAGGCTGCCATTTCTCCATGGCCTGTCCTGCATTTCTGGTTTTGACACTTTTTGCAGCATGGCCCTTTTGACCGATGGGAAGCGAGACCTCTTTGTAGCGCTGATTTGCCTTTCCAGGTTGCTTGGTTGGCCAAAAAGGGCGTATGCGTTTTTTCCTGAATATATTCAGGAAAAAACGCATACGCCCTTTTTGGCCAAGGGCATCATTGTCGATGTTTTG
Organism: Eschrichtius robustus; assembly: GCF_028021215.1. Classification (NCBI taxonomy): domain Eukaryota; kingdom Metazoa; phylum Chordata; class Mammalia; order Artiodactyla; family Eschrichtiidae; genus Eschrichtius; species Eschrichtius robustus. Next base: position 890,740 of record NW_027175197.1, read on the forward strand.
CCACTTTTCATGTGCTTTAAAGGCGATTCGAATCTACCTCCTGAAATCTGTTTCCTGCAATTCTGCCTTGCTTTCAAATCCTCTTCGTTGCCTTCCCTCAATATATCTGTGGATGAGAGTTATCATTTATAACTCTGCGGGTTTGTGAATTGCAGTGTCCCTGAGCTCCATTTTTCAACTCGCTTTTTTGGGAGCTGGCCGCAAAAGCGCGGGATTGCCTCAGGCCCTATTCTGGTTCCTGGCGGCAGGCTGAGCCTGTGGTTAATTCTTCTTCCTGATGGGAAAATAGAGTGACCTGGGCCTGTCCCAACACCTAGATATAGTCTCTCATTGGTTGCCCCTCTTCCCGTTCATCCTCAGGACAAATTGAAACCTGTAGGGAACAGGAGCTTAAAGGTGCTGATTCTCCAAGTAGGGAGATTGCTAGTAAAGTAGCTGGAAAGGCGAACCCGAGCACAAGGAGATGGGAAATTGGGTGCGTTTTAGAAACCTTTCAAAATCACACGGTGTACCATCTTCTGGGTTTCTCATGCATGTTTTCGATGTAGGAAGATGCCCTTGAACCTGGAGATTTGGGAGCCATGGGATGGGTACCACACAGTATTACTTTAAAGGGTCTGCGTTTGCTCACCCAACCTCACCCAACCTCTAAGCCCCAAGAGTGTCCACCCTTATGTCTCATCCAGCTGTGGGTCTAGATATGGTCAATCCAGGTTGCATCACAGCCTCTGAACGAATTTTGTAAGAATTTCTCTCTCTTTCACTGTCTTTGTTTTACGGGTTTTTAAAAGTAATTTATTTTTATAATGGGGTTTAGCTGCTTTTCACGGCTGTGTTTATGCGGCTTTACACCCACTTGACTCACTTCCTGACAGATATCAATACATAGGTTTTAAGATTCTTACTAGTCACATATATTCTTGTGCGGTGAATAGGGGGTGTTGAGTCCAGTTCACTGAGCAAGGAGTAGGTCTTGTCTATTACATATTAGGTGTATGGAACAGTATCTGAGCGAATTTGAAACCCTTGTTTTATGCATCACCCCACCTCACCTTTCCCGTTAAGCAGCCATAGTGTGTTTTCTAAACGTGTGACTCTGTTCTGTTTTGTAATTCAGTTCAAGTGTAGCGGTTTTTACATTCCCTCTATAAGTGATAGCTTATGATAAGTGTCTTTTTCTGTGTCACTTATTTCACTTAGAATCGTCATACTTAAATCCACTCATCTTGCTTCTACTAGCCTTATGACATTGATTTCATGTCTGAGGGATATTCCTTTGTACATAAGGACCACAACTTCTTTATCCATTTTTCTCTTTCCTGGGATATTTAAGGTGTCATGAAGTGGAGGTTCTTGTCAACATAGCAGCCCTAAACATTGGGGTGCCTGTGTCTTGCTGATTTTTATTTTTCCCAATTTATACGCCCATGAGTGGACGTGCCCTATGCTCCCTAAGCTGTGTTTTTTCGATGTTTCAGGACACACCGTACACTTCTCCAGAGTGGCTGTTGGCAATTTACATCCCGCCCATCAGCGTAGCAAGGCTGCCATTTCTCCATGGCCTGTACTGCATTTCTGGTTTTGACACTTTTTGCAGCATGGCCCTTTTGACCGATGGGAAGCGAGACTTCTTTGTAGCGCTGATTTGCCTTTCCAGGTTGCTTGGTTGGCCAAAAAGGGCGTATGCGTTTTTTCCTGAATATATTCAGGAAAAAACGCATACGCCCTTTTTGGCCAAGGGCATCATTGTCGACGTTTTGCCGCTTTTCATGTGCTTTAAAGGCGATTCGAATCTACCTCCTGAAATCTGTTTCCTGCAATTCTGCCTTGCTTTCAAATCCTCTTCGTTGCCTTCCCTCAATATATCTGTGGATGAGAGTTATCATTTATAACTCTGCGGGTTTGTGAATTGCAGTTTCCCTGAGCTCCATTTTTCAACTCGCTTTTTTGGGAGCTGGCCGAAAAAGTGCGGGATTGCCTCAGGCCCTATTCTGGTTCCTGGCGGTAGGCTGAGCCTGTGGTTAATTCTTCTTCCTGATGGGAAAATAGAGTGACCTGGGCCTGTCCCAACACCTAGATCTAGTCTCTCATTGGTTGCCCCTCTTCCCGTTCATCCTCAGGACAAATTGCAACCTGTCGGGAACAGGAGCTTAAAGGTGCTGATCCTCCAAGTAGGGAGATTGCTAGTAAAGTAGCTGGAAAGGCGAACCCGAGCACAAGGAGATGAGAAATTGGGTGCGTTTTAGAAACCTTTCAAAATCGCACGGTGTACCATCTTCTGGGTTTCTCATGCATGTTTTCGATGTAGGAAGATGCCCTTGAACCTGGAGATTTAGGAACCATGGGATGGGTACCACACAGTATTACTTTAAAGGGTCTGCGTTTGCTCACCCAACCTCACCCAACCTCTCAGCCCCAAGAGTGTCCACCCTTATGTCTCATCCAGGTGTTGGTCTAGATATGGTCAATCCAGGTTGCATCACAGCCCCTGAACGAATTTTGTAAGAATTTCTCTCTCTTTCACTGTCTTTGTTTTACGGGTTTTTAAAAGTAATTTATTTTTATAATGGGGTTTAGCTGCTTTTCACGGCTGTGTTTATGCGGCTTTACACCCACTTGACTCACTTCCAGACAGATATCAATACATAGGTTTTAAGATTCTTACTAGTCACATATATTCTTGTGCGGTGAATAGGGGGTGTTGAGTCCAGTTCACTGAGCAAGGAGTAGGTCTTGTCTATTTCATATTGGGTGTATGGAACGGTATCTGAGCGAATTTGAAACCCTTGTTTTATGCATCACCCCACCTCACCTTTCCCGTTAAGCAGCCATAGTGTGTTTTCTAAACGTGTGACACTGTTCTGTTTTGTAAATCAGTTCAAGTGTAGCGGTTTTTACATTCCCTCTATAAATGATAGCTTATGATAAGTGTCTTTTTCTGTGTGACTTATTTCACTTAGAATCGTCGTACCTAAATCCACTCATCTTGCTTCTACTAGCCTTATGACATTGATTTCATGTCTGAGTGATATTCGATTGTACATAAGGACCACAACATCTTTATCCATTTTTCTCTTTCCTGGGATATTTAAGGTGTCATGAAGTGGAGGTTCTTGTCAACAGAGCAGCCCTAAACTTTGGGGTGCCTGTGTCTTGCTGATTTTTAGTTTTCCCAATTTATACGCCCATGAGTGGACGTGCCCTATGCTCCCAAAGCTGTGTTTTTTCGATGTTTCAGGACACACCGTACACTTCTCCAGAGTGGCTGTTGGCAATTTACATCCCGCCCATTAGCGTAGCAAGGCTGCCATTTCTCAATGGCCTGTCCTGCATTTCCGGTTTTGACACTTTTTGCAGAATGGCCCTTTTGACCGATGGGAAGCGAGACTTCTTTGTAGCGCTGATTTGCCTTTCCAGGTTGCTTGGTTGGCGAAAAAGGGCGTATGATTTTTTTCCCGAATATATTCAGGAAAAAACGTATACGCCGTTTTTGGCCAAGGGCATCACTGTCGACGTTTTGCCACTTTTCATGTGCTTTAAAGGCGATTCGAATCTACCTCCTGAGACCTGTTTCCTGCAATTCTGCCTTGCTTTCAAATACTCTTCGTTGCCTTCCCTCAATATATTTGTGGACGAGAGTTATCATTTATAACTCAGCAGGTTTGTGAATTGCAGTGCCCCTGAGCTCCATTTTTCAACTGTCTTTTTTGGGAGCTGGCCGCAAAAGCACGGGATTGCCTCAGGCACTATTCTGGTTCCGGGCGGCAGGCTGAGCCTGTGGTTAATTCTTCTTCCTGATGGGAAAATAGAGTGACCTGTGCCTCTACCAACACCTAGATCTAGTCTCTCATTGGCTGCCCCTCTTCCCGTTCATCCTCAGGACAAATTGCAACCTGTAGGGAACAGGAGCTTAAAGGTGCTGATTCTCCAAGTAGGGAGATTGCTAGTAAAGTAGCTGAAAAGGCGAACCCTAGCACAAGGAGATGAGAAATGGGGTGCGTTTTAGAAACCTTTCAAAATCACACGGTGTACCATCTTCTGGGTTTCTCATGCATGATTTCGATGTAGGAAGATGCCCTTGAACCTGGAGATTTGGGACCCATGGGATGGGTACCACACACTATTACTTTAAAGGGTCTGTGTTTGCTCACCCAACCTTACCCAACCTCTAAGCCCAAAGAGTGTCCACCCTTATGTCTCATCCAGGTGTGGGTCTAGATATGGTCCATCCAGGTTGCATCACAGCCCCTGAACGAATTTTGTAGGAATTTCTCTCTCTTTCACTGTCTTTGTTTTACGGGTTTTTAAAAGTAATTTATTTTTATAATGGGGTTTAGCTGCTTTTCACGGCTGTGTTTATGCGGCTTTACACCCACTTGGCTCACTTCCAGAGAGATATCAATACATAGGTTTTACGATTCTTACAAGTCAGATATATTCTTGTGCGGTGAATAGGGGGTGTTGAGTCCACTTCACTGAGCAAGGAGTAGGTCTTGTCTATTACATATTGTGTGTATGGAACGGTATCTGAGCGAATTTGAAACCCTTGTTTATGCATCACCCCACCTCACCTTTCCCGTTAAGCAGCTATAGTGTGTTTTCTAAACGTGTGACTCTGTTCTGTTTTGTAATTCAGTTCAAGTGTAGAGGTTTTTACATTCCCTCTATAAGTGATAGCTTATGATTAGTGTCTTTTTCTGTGTAACTTATTTCACTTAGAATCGTCATACCTAAATCCACTCATCTTGCTTCTACTAGCCTTATGACATTGATTTCATGTGTGAGGGATATTCCTTTGTACATAAGGACCACAACTTCTTTATCCACTTTTCTCTTTCCTGGGATATTTAAGGTGTCATGAAGTGGAGGTTCTTGTCAACATAGCAGCCCTAAACATTGGGGTGCCTGTGTCTTGCTGATTTTTAGTTTTCCCAATTTACACGCCCATGAGTGGACGTGCCCTATGCCCCCTAAGCTGTGTTTTTTCGATGTTTCAGGACACACCGTACACTTCTCCAGAGTGGCTGTTGGCAATTTACATCCCGCCCATCAGCGTAGCAAGGCTGCCATTTCTCCATGGCCTGTCCTGCATTTCTGGTTTTGACACTTTTTGCAGCATGGCCCATTTGACCGATGGGAAGCGAGACTTCTTTGTAGCGCTGATTTGCCTTTCCAGGTTGCTTGGTTGGCCAAAAAGGGCGTATGCGTTTTTTCCTGAATATATTCAGGAAAAAACGCATACGCCCTTTTTGGCCAAGGGCATCATTGTCGACGTTTTCCCACTTTTCATGTGCTTTAAAGGTGATTCGAATCTACCTCCTGAAACCTGTTTCCTGCAATTCTGCCTTGCTTTCAAATCCTCTTCGTTGCCTTCCCTCAATATATCTGTGGATGAGAGTTATCATTTATAACTCTGCGAGTTTGTGAATTGCAGTGTCCCTGAGCTCCATTTTTCAACTCGCTTTTTTGGGAGCTGGCCGCAAAAGCGCGGGATTGCCCCAGGCCCTATTCTGGTTCCTGGCGGCAGGCTGAGCCTGTGGTTAATTCTTCTTCCTGATGGGAAAATAGAGTGACCTAGGCCTGTCCCAACACCTTGATCTAGTCTCTCATTGGTTGCCCCTCTTCCCGTTCAACCTCAGGACAAATTGCAACCTGTAGGGAACAGGAGCTTAAAGGTGCTGATTCTCCAAGTAGGGAGATTGCTAGTAAAGTAGCTGGAAAGGCGAACCCTAGCACAAGGAGATGAGAAATGGGGTGCGTTTTAGAAACCTTTCAAAATCACACGGTGTACCATCTTCTGGGTTTCTCATGCATGTTTTCGATGTAGGAAGATGCCCTTGAACCTGGAGATTTGGGACCCATGGGATGGGTACCACGCAATATTACTTTAAAGGGTCTGAGTTTGCTCACCCAACCTCACCAAAACTCTCAGCCCCAAGAGTGTCCACCCTTATGTCTCATCCAGCTGTGGGTCTAGATATGGTCAATCCAGTTTGCATCACAGCCCCTGAACGAATTTTGTAGGAATTTCTCTCTCTTTCACTGTCTTTGTTTTACGGGTTTTTAAAAGTAATTTATTTTTATAATGGGGTTTAGCTGCTTTTCACGGCTGTGTTTATGCGGCTTTACACCCACTTGACTCACTTCCAGACAGATATCAATACATAGGTTTTAAGATTCTTACTAGTCACATATATTCTTGTGCGGTGAATAGGGGGTGTTGAGTCCACTTCACTGAGCAAGGAGTAGGTCTTGTCTATTACATATTGTGTGTATGGAACGGTATCTGAGCGAATTTGAAACCCTTGTTTTATGCATCACCCCACCTCACCTTTCCCGTTAAGCAGCTATAGTGTGTTTTCTAAACGTGTGACTCTGTTCTGTTTTGTAATTCAGTTCAAGTGTAGCGGTTTTTACATTCCCTCTATAAGTGATAGCTTATGATTAGTGTCTTTTTCTGTGTGACTTATTTCACTTAGAATCGTCATCCCTAAATCCACTCATCTTGCTTCTACTAGCCTTATGACATTGATTTCATGTCTGAGTGATATTCCATTGTACATAAGGACCACAACTTCTTTATCCATTTTTCTCTTTCCTGGGATATTTAAGGTGTCATGAAGTGGAGGTTCTTGTCAACAGAGCAGCCCTAAACTTTGGGGTGCCTGTGTCTTGCTGATTTTTAGTTTTCCCAATTTCTACGCCCATGAGTGAACGTGCCCTTTGCTCCATAAGCTGTGTTTTTTCGATGTTTCAGGACACACCGTACACTTCTCCAGAGTGGCTGTTGGCAATTTACATCCCGCCCATCAGCGTAGCAAGGCTGCCATTTCTCCATGGCTTGTCCTGCATTTCTGGTTTTGACACTTTTTGCAGCATGGCCCTTTTGACCGATGGGAAGCGAGACCTCTTTATAGCGCTGATTTGCCTTTCCAGGTTGCTTGGTTGGCCAAAAAGGGCGTATGCGTTTTTTCCTGAATATATTCAGGAAAAAACGCATACGCCCTTTTTGGCCAAGGGCATCATTGTCACGTTTTGCCGCTTTTCATGTGCTTTAAAGGTGATTCGAATCTACCTCCTGAAATCTGTTTCCTGCAATTCTGCCTTGCTTTCAAATCCTCTTCGTTGCCTTCCCTCAATATATCTGTGGATGAGAGTTATCATTTATAATTCTGCGGGTTTGTGAATTGCAGTGTCCCTGAGCTCCATTTTTCAACTCGCTTTTTTGGAAGCTGGCCGCAAAAGCGCGGGATTGCCTCAGGCCCTATTCTGGTTCCTGGCGGCAGGCTGAGCCTGTGGTTAATTCTTCTTCCTGATGGGAAAATAGAGTGACCTGGGCCTGTCCCAACACCTAGATCTAGTCTCTCATTGTTTGCCCCTCTTCCCGTTCAACCTCAGGACAAATTGCAACCTGTAGGGAACAGGAGCTTAAAGGTGCTGATTCTCCAAGTAGGGAGATTGCTAGTAAAGTAGCTGGAAAGGCGAACCCTAGCACAAGGAGATGATAAATGGGGTGCGTTTTAGAAACCTTTCAAAATCACACGGTGTACCATCTTCTGGGTTTCTCATGCATGTTTTCGATGTAGGAAGATGCCCTTGAACCTGGAGATTTGGGACCCATGGGATGGGTACCACGCAGTATTACTTTAAAGGGTCTGAGTTTGCTCACCCAACCTCACCCAACCTCTAAGCCCCAAGAGTGTCCACCCTTATGTCTCATCCAGGTGTGCGTCTAGATATGGTCAATCCAGGTTACATCACAGCCCCTGAACGAATTGTGTAAGAATTTCTCTCTCTTTCACTGTCTTTGTTTTACGGGTTTTTAAAAGTAATTTATTTTTATAATGGGGTTTAGCTGCTTTTCACGGCTGTGTTTATGCGGCTTTACACCCACTTGACTCACTTCCAGACAGATATCAATACATAGGTTTTAAGATTCTTACTAGTCACATATATTCTTGCGCGGTGAATAGGGGGTGTTGAGTCCAGTTCACTGAGCAAGGAGTAGGTCTTGTCTATTTCATATTGGGTGTATGGAACGGTATCTGAGCGAATTTGAAACCCTTGATTTATGCATCACCCCACCTCACCTTTCCCGTTAAGCAGCCATAGTGTGTTTTCTAAACGTGTGACTCTGTTCTGTTTTGTAATTCAGTTCAATTGTAGCGGTTTTTACATTCCCTCTATAAGTGATAGCTTATGATAAGTGTCTTTTTCTGTGTGACTTATTTCACTTAGAATCGTCGTACCTAAATCCACTCATCTTGCTTCTACTAGCCTTATGACATTGATTTCATGTCTGAGTGATATTCCATTGTACATAAGGACCACAACTTCTTTATCCATTTTTCTCTTTCCTGGGATATTTAAGGTGTCATGAAGTGGAGGTTCTTGTCAACAGAGCAGCCCTATACTTTGGGGTGCCTGTGTCTTGCTGATTTTTAGTTTTCCCAATTTATACGCCCATGAGTGGACGTGCCCTATGCTCCCTAAGCTGTGTTTTTTCGATGTTTCAGGACACACCGTACACTTCTCCAGAGTGGCTGTTGGCAATTTACATCCCGCCCATTAGCGTAGCAAGGCTTCCATTTCTCAATGGCCTGTCCTGCATTTCGGGTTTTGACACTTTTTGCAGAATGGCCCTTTTGACCGATGGGAAGCGAGACTTCTTTGTAGCGCTGATTTGCCTTTCCAGGTTGCTTGGTTGGCGAAAAAGGGCGTATGATTTTTTTCCCGAATATATTCAGGAAAAAACGCATACGCCCTTTTTGGCCAAGGGCATCACTGTCGACGTTTTGCCACTTTTCATGTGCTTTAAAGGCGATTCGAATCTACCTCCTGAAACCTGTTTCCTGCAATTCTGCCTTGCTTTCAAATCCTCTTCGTTGCCTTCCCTCAATATATCTGTGGATGAGAGTTATCATTTATAACTCTGCGAGTTTGTGAATTGCAGTGTCCCTGAGCTCCATTTTTCAACTCGCTTTTTTGGGAGCTGGCCGCAAAAGCGCGGGATTGCCCCAGGCCCTATTCTGGTTCCTGGCGGCAGGCTGAGCCTGTGGTTAATTCTTCTTCCTGATGGGAAAATAGAGTGACCTAGGCCTGTCCCAACACCTTGATCTAGTCTCTCATTGGTTGCCCCTCTTCCCGTTCAACCTCAGGACAAATTGCAACCTGTAGGGAACAGGAGCTTAAAGGTGCTGATTCTCCAAGTAGGGAGATTGCTAGTAAAGTAGCTGGAAAGGCGAACCCTAGCACAAGGAG